>NC_142867.1:23995357-24311964 GCF_051225735.1 Oryctolagus cuniculus | reverse complement strand
AACTCAGAAAAAATGTTCTTTCTATACAGTTCTCAATTAAACTGTCTTTCCAGGAAGGTGAGCATCCCAATTTAAAGTAATTCTGTGCACCTGAATTTTTTGTAAAATACTTTGAAAGTTTTAGAAGGGGGGAGTATTGTTATGGGCTCACATTCTCCCTTTTCTACCTAATGGTAGTTCCCCATAATAAGTCCCAAAGTAAATGGAAAGTCACATAAAATGGGTGTGTAATGAGGATACAGCTATTATCCATAAAGTATAAAACAAATTGCCTGGGGAAGGCATTTGGTACCGTAGTTAAGACTCTACTTGGAGCATCTGTATCCCAAGTCAGAATGCCTCCTTCAAGTCTCAGCCCCTCTTCTTCCTATCCAGCCTCCTGCTAATCTACACCCTGAGATGTAGCAAATAATGTTTCGAGTACTTGAGTTCCTGTCACCCACGTGTAAAACCCAGATTGAATTCTGGACTCCAGACATCAGGCTAACCCAACTCAGCCTTGACTGTGGAATTTGGGGAGTGAACCAACAGATAGAAGATCCCTCTGTCTGTCTCTGCTTTTCAAATAAAAATGGAAGGGTTTGCATTGAGACTCTGTGGGTTAAGCCTTCGCTTCCCACATTAGCATTCAACATTGGAGCAACAGTTCAAGTCTTAGCTATTTGACTTTTGATTCAGCTTTCTTCTAGTATGCCTGAGAAGACAACAGAGGATGGCTCAAGTTCTTGGGCCACTGCCATCCATATGGGAGATCAGGATGGAACTCCTGGCTCCTGACTTCAGCCTGTCCCGGATCAAGTTGTAAGCATTTGGGGAATAAACAAGAGGATGGAAGATTTTTTTCTGTCTCCTCCTCTCACTCTATTCCTCTACCTTCCAAATAAATAAATCTTTTTTTTTGTTTTGTTTTTGTTTTTTTTTTTTTAACTTTTATTTAATGAATATAAATTTCCAAAGTACAGCTTATGGATTACAATGGCTTCCCCCCCATACCGTCCCTCCCACCCACAACCCTCCCCTTTCCTACTCCCTCTCCCCTTCCATTCACATCAAGATTCATTTTTGATTATCTTAATATACAGAAGATCAGCTTAGTATACATTAAGTAAGGATTTCAACAGTTTGCTCCCACACAGAAACATAAAGTGAAAAATAATAGATGATTTTTTTTAAATGATGATGAAATCAGATCAGACCTCTTTAAAAAATAAAAATGAAAACAAAAAATTTAAGAAGAAAAAAATCCAAAATACAATTGCTTATGTCATGTTGTATAATTATCACAAATAAAATGCAAATACCCAGGATGATACAGAAAAATCACTGATCTTGTAGTACAATAAATATGGATTTCTAATCTGGTTTTTCTGTGATCCACTTGAGTGACATTGTACAAGGCTCTTTGTTCCAGTTTGTCCTGTTTATATATATATATATATAATATATATATATTTTAAATTCTGTACTACTACTTTCAATTTCAAATCAGAGATTGTGTTATATTGGCTGTAGAATGAGCTTGAGGTTGTTGAGCTCTATTGATTTCTCTTTTTTTTTTAAAGAAATAATATATATGCATTATGGAGAATTAGAAAACACACATGAATAAACATACCGTAAAAAAATTGTCAGAATATCTCCCAAGTCTGATATTATCATTTTGAGTTTCATTCTTTAGAATTCTATTTTTATGCACACAAATAAAATTATCTGTGAAAAGTTGGGCCTCATACTTTTGGGGAGGCTCAGTGCCCATGGCTGCCCATCATGCTGTGTGATGCTGTTCTTTTGAGAGGAGAGAGACTTTAGTACTTGTCACTAAGGGGCAGGAGAAATGACTCAAATCTGTGTGCCTACTCAGAGCTTTGAGGGGGGATTCATGGATGTAGGAGGGAGCTGATATGCAGAAATACTGGTGAAGCAAATTCTTATTGGGGGTTTGTAATCAATCAGGTCAGGATAGAGTTACCACTCTCTTAGTAAGTTTTCTGACAAAGCAGGAACATAAAGGGATTATCTGATACAATCCCCCCTTTCTTTTCATTCCTCAAACTTAAGAAAATTGGGAAACAAGTGCTGCAGCTACTTCCTGCTGACTGGGTGTATAGATTTTCAGCTGAGAAAGAAAACTTTTGTATTTAAGTATTCATGGGTTCAAGGATTTAATCTTTGGAGAAGCTGGATTTTCATTAGCACAAATTTAGCTGGGGTCAGTTTTAAACATTTGGAAATAAAAAAACGTGGTCAGGTTGAACACATGAGAGTCATTAAAAATACCCATGGGAATTTCATTAAGAATTTGTAATCCTGAGCATAAAAGGCAACTTGAGTCTGAAAATAGTTGAATGAGTCATGTGAAAGCTCTCTCTTCACTTCCTGTAATCTTATAGATTTCTGTATTATTTATTTATAGAGATTTTAATTGTTCTGGAAGCCTTAATGTGGGTAAAAATGAGGAGAGGGAATAAGAGAGAAAGTAGGAGGAAGGGTGATGGCATGGGCGGAAAGGAGGGAGATTAGGGTGGGAAATATCACTGTGTTCCCAAATCAGTATGTCTGATTTACATGAAATTTGTTTACCTTAAATTAAACAAAGTGAAAAAAAAAGATCTAATGCTACTTTGTTATCTAAAACTGTACAGGTGAGGAAAATCAAGGCTGTGTTTTTAGCAGTTTTGCTCCTAGCAGTGGTTTCAGTTGTCTGATCAATTGTAGCCAACTTTAAATCATGTCCAGATTATATGTACCTCAGCACAAGATGTGAGAATGCCAAAAATATTTTGTCCAACATTGCCACTATGCCAGTTAACTGCTCTCTTCTAGGGTGATTACTGATGCCATAAACAAGAGTGTCAATTTGTTAAGTCAACAACAGGAGTCACTGTGCACTTACTCCTCATGTAGGATCTATGGCCTTAGTGTGCTGTACATTGAGATTTAATACTATAACTAGTACTCAAACAGTATTTTTCACTTTATGTTTCTGTGTGGGAGCAAACTGTTAAAATCTTTACTTAATGTATGCTAAACTGATCTTCTGTAGATAAAGAGAATCGAAAATGAATCTTGATGTGAATGGAAGGGGAGAGGGAGTGGAAAAGGGGAAGGTAACATGTAGGAGGGACGTTATGGGGGGGAAGCCATTGTAATCCATAAGCTGTACTTTGGAAATTTATATTCATTAAATAAAAGTTAAAAAAAAAAGAAATGGTGACCCTCTGTATAAGCTGTAGTTTGGCAATGTAGTTTGACAATCTTTTATGAGAATTACTATCAAGCAGTCATGCATAAGAACTCTTTATTCGCAATGTTTATTTATTTGTTTTTGCTTAAGGCTGACACAAATGAATCCATCTTGATTCTGATAACCCTCATACTTCCCCATTGTGATTAAATCTTTTCCTGAAAACATTGATGATTAATCAATCTATAACTAGGGTCTATTTGGATCTCATTCCAAGGTGGATCCATCTTTGTTGGTCTGATCTGGTTCCACATTGGAAAGGAAGTGACTGACAGTAGAGAACGAGAGTCAAAAACCCTTTTTCCATATCTGAGCAACCAAGAGGTTTCAGGAGTGGTTCTAGACTGTGGTTACCTGGAGTCCACTGTTAAATGTATCTATCTATTCTGCAGGCAATGACCATCACTCACAATGCCAGGCTAGTATTGAATTGTTAGGAGCTGTACTTCTGTAGAATTTTGACAGACATCAGGCAAAAAGTCTAAAAAGGAAAATATAAAAAGAAACCAATGAATGCATACAAAATTGAGTTTGTATTTTAAGAACAATGAACAGTTATTATCTAATGACAGGTCTGTTAAAGTTTTAGTCTGTTTTTGTAAATGTAGAAACAAAAGTGATTTGTCATATAATACTCTCAGATTAAAAAGAATCTCAAGGTTAGGAACACAAATCAAGGCAAGCTTTAGATTTTTCCAGCATATTTAATCTTTTGAAGTTTCAGGGCCCACTAAGAAATGACTCTTATTTTCTCTTTGTAAATCTTGGAATCTTTATGGTCAACAGTTTTGTCCATATTTTAAATATTTCAATATTTTAAATTGCACCCTGTTATGAAAAAAAAAAACATATGTTTTACTGAGTGCATGCCAAACAACCAGATAGCCACACACACACAAAAAAGCAGTCTTTTTTTTCTAGCTTTGGAAGAATTAAGTAGAGAGAAAAAGGTAAGCACTTTTACCATTGTTTACAAAAGCACACTTTACCAAAGTATTCTAAATCATAGAAATCTCAGTAAAAGAAAAAGTTTCTTTAAACCTAGAAGATGAAACATTTAAGTTCAAAACCAACCATGTTTTAAGTACAGAAACAACAGTGCTTCAAATAAGACAAAGAAACCTGCAAAGTTCAATTCAATTTCACATAATTAATTTTTGTTTTATTTGATCTTATTTGCTCATCAGTTTTTTTTTTTTTATCAGAATCCTGTAAACTCTTATTTAGTACATTGATCTTAATGTTGTTATAAATCAGTGCACAGGAATACTTGTTTGAACCTTTTCCATGATTGTGATTACAAATATTTTAAAAGAAGAATCAGAACTGTGGATGACAAAAGAGTCGACAGTTTACATTATGTACCGCATCTTAGAAAGCACGAGGAATGGATTGTCCTTCCAGGCCTCTGGTCCTGTGGCAGGAGATGCCTTCTTAATGATCTTGGAAAGGTGCCCAGGTATTTTATTTTATTTTTTTTTTTGTATTACGATAACTATCATGAGTGACAAGATCTCTGTGGACCATCAGATTTTTATAAATTTTAAATAGTTTATAATACTTATATCAATTATCAAGCTAACTTCAGTTTAGCATTATTTTATTACCTGACAGTGCCTTTCATACAATCCAAATAAACATAATTAGCTATTTTCTCCTTCCAGATGAGAGATACACAGTTTGAGGATCTCCAAGGGCCCGGATAGAAACCTCAAATTAAAAAGTGTCGTACTTTGGAAATTTATATTCATTAAATAAAAGTTTAAAAAAAAAAAACAAAAAAAAACAAAAAAAAAACAAAAACAAAAAAAAAAAAGTAAATATTTCGTAAGTAAATAAATAAACTAACTTTCAAAATTTTGTCATCCAGAGAGCCTGTTAAAATGTCAAAAGGTATAAAACATTTGACCAAAACAGAATGTCAGATAGCCATGAAATTATAGTCTATCCTTTTAATCAGGGTGATTTAATCAGTGTTATAGAACAGATGTAACCACAATTATGAAGTGATCATTTGAAACGTTTGAAAATAAGTGGATATCAAGAGCAATTCTAACTTCATTAAGACCAAAACCTAATAAAGCAATGGAAACCTGATAAACAGGGCTGGCACTGTGGTGCAGTGGTTTAATCCTCCACTTGCTGCACAAGCATCCCATATGGGTGCCGGTTCAAGTCCCAGCTGCCCCTCTTCCTATCCAGCTCTCTGCTATGGCCTGGGAAAGCAGTGGAAGATGGCCCACATTCTTGGGTCCCTGCACCCAAGTGGGAGACCTGGAAGAAGCACCTTGGCTCCTGGCTTCAGATTGGTACAGCTCCGGTCGTTGAGGCAAAATAGGGAGTGAACCAGCAGATGGAAGACCTTTCTGTCTCTCCCTCTCAATGTCTGCAACTCTACCTCTCAAATAAATAAATAAATAAAATCTTTATGAAAAAAAAAAAAAACTAACAAACACAGCAAAGAATACAAGAGATTATCTTGAAAAAACAAAATCTTTGTTTCCTTTGCCAGTTACCAAAGGTGAAAGAAATGCTTAAGAAATCTATGAACAATTTTTAATTTTAGCAAACTTTATCATACATAAATTTTTTCTATATAGTATATTAATTTCTAGTAACTATAAAGAAATATTGAATTTGTCACGTGCCAACAATTTATAGAAACATTAACAGACCCACACATATTATCCTTTTATTGGTTTCAATAAGCCATGAGTATTTAGACTTATATTTAGAAATATTTATTTCCTTTATATTCACTCAATTTATCTTTATTTTAAAAATATTCATTTATTCGCTTGTTTGAAGACTGACTAAGCGTGAAGGAGATTGTAAGGAAAGGAGAGAGAGAGAGAGAAGGAGTGATCTCCACCAGCTTGCTTATTCCCCAAATGCAAAATGCCCACAATATGAGTGGCAAAGACACAAGCACTTGGATCATCATCTGCTGCCTTCAAAGATATGTTAGCAGGAAACTGAGTTGGAGGGGAGTAGCTGGAACTCCACTCTAATATGAGATATGGGTGCCCCAAGTAGTGCCACAAAACACTCTACCACAACATTGGCCCCTGTATTTCTTCCCACCAGAGTCAAGTTTTTCTGCTTGGCTGAGGGCGGACGCAGCCTGGAGCTGGTGCCCTGTTATGTTTGTCCAAAATGGTGCCTGCTCTATTGTCTCACATGCCTTTGTAAGATGAGTGGAGAGAGAGAATCGTGTCCATACCATCCTTTTTATTTTTTCTCTCTTCTACTTAGGCTGGTGTATTTCCCCCATGGGTCTTCAAACCTCGTTCTCTCTAGGCTCTTTCTGCGCTTTTCCGCCAGTGTCTTGGGCTACTATGGTTTCATCTCACCTCATCTTCCAACGCTGGTCAGTGGAGACTCTCAGCAGCTGGGCTCTTGGGCTGTGGGTGCTCGTGCCCTCCACGTAGATCCACCATGTCCCTCTAATTCTAGAAGAGTTTCCTCTGTTGCTTTTTTCCCTAACTCTTCCCTAAGACTACAGTATTTTCACTTTTATTAAACTATCTTTTCCTGGACTATCAGGGAGCTCCCTCCTTATTCCACCATCTTGGAGCTGATCCTCCTACATTTATAACATCTTTGTCATAAGCTATCATTGATTTCTAAATCTTATTTCTTACTCTGTCAATCTGTCTGTAGTATTTAGAGTTATTCTAATACTTTTAAACATTGTAATTTTAATAACTTTTAATTCATAGTATGAGAAACATTCACATAATTATTTATTTATACAACAGTAGCTATTTTCAAGAGTTTATTCTTATGAATGGTAATGCTTTAATTACTAATCAAGGTTTCTTGCTATAGAAATTGCTGCAAGTAGGGCAATCTAAGCATGAAATAAATCGTAGACACTGCCCGGGAAATGATAGCCTAGATTATGATTCTTCAGTCTGGGTACACAGTACCTGCTTGCATAGTCTAAGATACAAATGGAAATCTACAGCTGATATCACAAATGCTTTACTATTTTAATCTATTTGGTCTCTTTTCTCTTCATGCCAACTGGGCTTCCCCTCCAATGTCCTTTCATTCCATTTGGCTAATCCTTTTCAACTACAGGACTTGCAGAGATGCCTAAGACTTCCCTTAGCAAGTTGATCTCTGCTGACTGTGTGCAAGTCAGCCTTGTCACAGCAAGCTGTCTCCTGGCTCCTTTGTATTTACCAAAATAAACTTGTGTTTCCTTGTTACATTCTAAAAGAAAAGCTTTAGTCATGCCATGGGATTCCGGCTGGGTGTGGGAGTGTGCAGATAACTTCAAATACTGCCATTTCAAAAGCATAGTGCTCCATACATACTGTCTCTGAAAATCAAAATGAAACCTTCTCCAGATATCTGTCTGCTTGAATTGACCTACCTTGAAAATTATGCTTTTATTTATTTGCTTTTGAATGCTGCAGAAAATGAGTGAAAGTCCAATACAATCTGCAATAGAAATGGAACGTTTAGCCCTAGGCTTTTTCTATAATCAAAGCTCTCACAGGCAGGTTCTATTTTAAACATCTGATTAATTATCCTTGGAAATGTAAGGACCTCATATTATAGATTCTCTGATATTTTGTCATTTATTGAGTAGCTATAATTGAATTGATACTGGAAGAAGAAGTTTAAATAAAATAACAGATTAACTTTCCATTTCAGAAGCAAACTACTGGAAAATATAAAAGGTTCTGATGATTTTCATCTTAAAACAAAATATTACAGTTATATCTATCTCTTTTAGTTCTGGAGAAATAATGTCAACAAAAAGTTGAAATAGAAATAATGTTGTAATTTGTATATACACTTGAATTTCTTGTAGAAGCCAGAAGAGGGCAGAAGATGCTGTAAGTGGAACAATATTTACATAAAAAATGCCTTTGAATCGAGATTCAAAATCCTATTTCAAAAGAAAATGAAGACACTATTGGTGTAGCTTATTTTAGAAAAGCATGATACACAAAGTTATTTTATGTTGAACTCCAACCAATCTTTATGATTTGTTTTTTTTCTGAAAAGAACATCTTAAGGAAAACAGAATCAGCATTCATTCTGTCATATCTCCTACATTAAATTAGTCATCTTGTTTAAATCTACATAAGAGGATATTCTATTGGTGCTCCCATTTTACAGATAAAAAAACTGAAGCTAGGGGAAGTTAACTAACAGGCAATGTTCAGAAAGATGAAAATCAAAGTTGATTTTAGACATAAGCAGTTGGACTCTAAGGTCTACTCCTACTGCAATATATTTTACTGCATAAAAATGACCACATGATCAGTTTAACACTAGCAGGTAAAAATGACCTACTTTTCAAGGCCTCAGGATCCTTTATTTTTGTAAGTCTGGCATAAATGTTTTAAAAATTGAATTAAAAAGTAAATGCAATGATGACTTAACGTCCAGCTCAGATTGCTGTTTTGCTGGAGAGCTCCTCCCCTCTCCGTGTTGCCTGTGGTGCTCTGCATTGTTCATTACCCTACAGCTCCTATTCTTGGCAGCAGTACAGTGTGCCTTCTGCTGGCTCCCTGTGTCCTTGTAGGAGAACGCTCAACTGATTGCCGGTTTGCCTGGACCTGATGTAGTAGTTCCCAGCTTTTGCTGTTACTCATCTCTGACATGTTTGCATTTGAAGAAAGATCTATCTCTTTATACTTAAAGACAAAAAATATAACCCAATGTTAGGATTTCAATTGCAGTGATAGAGAGGGGAAGAGCAAGCAGAGGAGTTTCTTGGTCTTGATGGCTAATATTCTGGTCATTGTTAAGGCACATCCTGATGGCACTGTACATCCAGATCAGAGCCTCTGTTCCTAAAACTATAGTAGAAAACAGGCAAGGATCTTTTTAAGAGAGTTGATGCTGAGATTTGGCAGTAAGAACCATCTATTTCTATCAAGTGACAGTGAAAAGATAAATTCTGACCAGAATACGAAAGAGATTGGAATTGTAAAGTCAAAGTTGTTTGTGAAATTGCCAAATTGGACTGTGTAGCTGTATTCTGTATCAAAAATGGACCTACTGATCAGCAGTTAGCATGTCAGAGTCCTAGTGCCCTGGTTAATTGATCTTATGCTCTATGTGATAGGCATTGTGTAGTTATCTGTGGGGAGATGGATAAGGCAATAAGGATATTCCTAGGGGAAAAAAATCCAGCAATGAAAAGTGTAAGAGCAAAGACACAAGCAAGAAGTGGAGAGAGAAGCCTGGGATAATCTTACTAATTGCTGAATGTACTGAAAGTCACAGGCACTTCCATGGGCTATTGAAGTCCTTTCATTTTTAATTATTTCACCGTAACTGTTCTGTGCCACTAGAGATTGAATAATTTTGTTTTCGTTTATTTTAATGATGTAGCAGTGGAGAGAAAAAGCCGAAGGATTAGAAGGAATGATGAGAAGAAAGAGAATGAGACAGAGGGAGAGAGAGGAAAAGGGAAGAATAATGGTGAATGAGTAGAATGAAGAGAAGGAAGGGGAGCAAAAATAGCCAGTCCTTTGAAACCATGATAGAACAACCTAGATTGGAATGCAAGTTCAAGAGCCTGAGTTTCCTCATCTCTAAGATGGGCATTGTAACTTATCTACCCTCCAAAGTAACCGTGAGTATTATATGAGAAATTGTATACAAGGAAATTATGCAGAAAAAAACCCTTAAAATAACTTCTGGCACACAGTAAGCACTTGATGAATGATAGTGATTATTATTATTATTAGCTTCTAACTACTATAACCCTTAATAATAGTCAAAACTCTATAGAAATCTATTTCCTCTTGTGCCACAAAAGAAAAACCAAATCATTTTGCTGAACTGTAAATGTGCTAAATTAAATGCCCAGGCATAAGAATTAGCATAAGCAATCTCTCTCCACAAAATTAGCACTCAATATCTCTCAGCACATAATCTTTACCATCAAAGGAATGAGCTACCTAAAATAAGCCCATTAGTTAGCTACCAGAGAGAAGCAATGCTAATATCTACAGAGAATTACAAATTACCCAACAATCACAACACATGTTTTAGAAGAAAATATCAGAGTAAGGGAAATCAGACTTCAGTGGTTCAAGGCTCAAGTTACCATCAGCTTCTAGTGATTACCAAGGGAAAGACTGAATTCAGATGCCTCTGGGAAAGGAGGTAGGCAGAGGGGGGAAGTAATTTTATCCTACTATCCATAATAGTAAGTAAAGGAACTCATTAAAGTTTATTTAGTACATTTTAAGTTAACTTTTTTATTAGGTCTAACACTCATCTTAATAAAAATCTTTGGCTAGGCATGGTGGCACAGTGGGTACTGCTTGCTACACCCATACATTCCATGTTGAAGTATCAGTTCAAGTCCTAGTTCTCCCACTTCTGATCCGCCTTTCCATTAATGCATCTTGGAGGCAGGAAATTATAGCCTAAGTGTTTTGTTCTTTCCAACCCTTGAGGGAGACCAGCTGAGTTCCTGGCTCCTGGCTTCAGCTTGACTCAGTCCTGGCTATTGAGGGCATTTGTGGAAGTGAATCAGCAGATGTCTCTTTCTCTGTCTTTCAAGTAGATAAGAATTTAACAAAGAAACATGGGGGCCAGAGCTGTGGCAGTACCTGCAGTACTGGCATCCCATATAGGCACCTGTTCAAGCCCAGGCTGCTCCACTTCTGATCCAGTTCCCCGCTAACACGACTGAAAAAGCAGCAGAATATGGTCCAAGTGGTGGGGCCCAGAAGAAGCTCCTGGCTCCTGGCTTCTGTCTGGACCAGCTCTGGCAGTTGTGGCCATTGAGAAAGTGAACCAGTGGATAGAAGCTCTCTCTCTCTCTCTCTCTCTCTCCCTCTCCCTCTAATTCTGCCTTTCAAATAAATAGTCTAAAGAAAAGAGAAAGAATGAAAGAAAGAGAGAGAGAGAGAAAGAGAGAAAGAAAGAGAGAGAAAGAAAGAAACTTTAAAAAAGAAAGAAAATTTAACCAAAAATAGAATAAAATTCTAAAATATGAGTAGACATTTTTCAGGAGCAAACAGTTAGTAGTTCTATCTGGATTGCCCAGTTCTCACCCATCTCTGTTACTCAAGGTAAGGGATTTATGAGATAATTTTATAGTTTTAAAATTTGAAGCAAAGAGAAGACATACAGAGATCTCCTCTACTACTATTATTATTATCACTATTTAAATTTGAGAAAATCTTGATAAATGACTTACCGAAGATATTACTTCCAGTGAGTAGCCAAACTGGAATTAGATGTTCTATTAGGTTTTGTTAATTCTAGTTACTCATTAGGTCTGTTCTCACTTTCAGGGTCTGGTATATGCCTTAAATCCCTATTGTTTGAATATCCCCACTTTATCCACTCTCAAATTCCTGCAACTCACTGTCCTTTCTACAATTTATACCCATCAGTCTAAGTTCTTTCCCTCTACATGCTGAAGAAACTTGAACGGCTCCTCCAAAACACTTCACCCAAATTACTGAAGCTAACATTAAAGCCCTGTCGATTGCATGTCCTTCTAACTCAGCCCCCCCAGCACGGTCCTGGTACATTGCACTCTAGCTTGACTGAACTACAAGCATTTCCATCACAACACAAACCTGTCGCCTGTCTCTTTAACTGTTATGTTGCTCTTTCAGCCTACATATTTCCTTTCCTTTTAACTCAAATTTACTTTTCCAAGGTCAGAAGTCTTTCCTTCCTTCTTTTGAGGGACATTGAGTCTCTTCTTTGGGTTTCTATTCATTTCTTTAACAGCATCGGTCACATCTTAACTTAAAAGCCTCTTTAATTCTTCTTTTTCCCTCTAGATTATCAGCTCTTTGAAGGTAGAAGCTATATCTTATTCATCATCACATTCCCAATACTTAGAATATAGCTTAACATACAATGAAATTTCAATAACTAAGTTGAATCTAAAGCCTGTCTTCTGACTTCCACATATTATGGTCTTCCACCTTATGTCCCTAAGCACTTTATTACCTACTATTTACTTCACATGGGTTAATTACAGCTCATCAATTTTATGATAAGCAATTTGAGGGCTGAGATAGCATTTGACTTATTTTTCTGATGTCCTTTAGTGTCAAGACTGTAATGGGCAGTTTGCTACTGCTCAAGCAGTTTACTTTTTCAAAAAAATTAAGGAATACACACTTTATATAGAATTTTAAGAAGAACAATATGATGGGAAGGGGTGGTTTGCATTAAGTGGGTTCTGTGAATTCCCATCACTTCTCCTGTCTATAAAGGTATGCTTCTCAAACTGTAGGTCGTGGCCCATTAGCAGACAGTTACATTAATTTTATGCATAACCCAAATTTAAAAAATTCAGCAGAGGTTAATCAAGAACCAAAGGGATCACATAAACAAGAATAGTGTCTGCAAATACTAGCTGATAGAATAAAAAAGGGAGAGAATGGTCCAACATGGGAAGTGAGATACACAGCAGACCCATAGAATGGCAGATGTCCTAAACAGCACTCTGGCCTCAGAATCAGCCCTTAAGGCATGTGGATCCGGCTGAAAAGCCCATGAGAGTATTTCAGGCATGGAAAGCCAAGACACTCTGGGTAAAAAAAAAAAAAAAAAAAAACCTAAATGAAAGATCTCCGCAAGTGAGATCCCAGTGGAAATAACGGGTCATCAAAGAAGGAGGTACCTTTCTCTGAAGGGAGGAGAGAGCTTCCACTTTGACCATGGCCTTGTTTAAATATGATCAGAGTCAGTGAACTCAGGGGGCTTCCATAGCCTTGGCAGCTCATGACAAGAGCCTAGGGTGATTACTGATGCCATAAACAAGAGTGTCAATTTGTTAAGTCAACAACAGGAGTCACTGTGTACTTACTCCTCATGTAGGAGCTCTGCCCTTAGTGTGCTGTACATTGAGATTTAATGCTATAACTAGTACTCAAACAGTATTTTCCACTTTGTGTTTCTGTGTGGGAGCAAACTGTTGAAATCTTTACTTAATGTATGCTAAACTGATCTTCTGTAGATAAAGAGAATTGAAAATGAATCTTGATGTGAATGGAAGGGGAGAGGGAGTGGGAGAGGGGAGGGTTGCGGGTGGGAGGGACGTTATGGGGGGGAAGCCATTGTAATCAATATTCTGTACTTTGGAAATTTATATTCATTAAATAAAAGTTTAAAAAAATTAGGCTAGTCATATGTAATAAAGATAAATATCCCTATGGGAAATTGTTATTCTATTATTACTCAAATATGGATGAATATTTACTTTTCTATTCTTCCCAGTCTGAAAAACTATTTGAGGGGTAGGTATCTGGCACAGCAGTTAAGTAGCTGCTTGAGACACCTGCATCTCGTATCAAAGTGGCTGGTTCAAGTCCCAGATCCTCTATTTCACATCCAGTTTCCTGCTAATGACACCCTGGGAGCAAGCAGATCATGGTTCAAGTACCTGAGTCCTTGTCATCAGGTAGGAGAGCAAGGCTGAGATCTGGGCTCTTGGCTTGAGCTTGACCCACCCTACTTGTTGTGGGTATTTGGGGAATGAACCAGTGAATGAAAGATATCCATTACTTCTCTATTCTACCAATTAAAATATGAAAATCAAATTTTTAAAAAGGAAGTGTTTGAAATCCACTGAGTGCTTTTAAAGCACAGTTTGAAACAAATCTATGGTGGTATGGCTGCTCCAAACTTTGACTAATATCAAGAGGACTTGGAGAAAATTGATAATACAGAATCCCTGGCCCCAGTGCTGAAGATCCTCATTCATTAAAGTAAGGTTAGGCCTGGGTGTCTCTATTTTAATTAGCTTCTTAAATGATTGCAAAGCAGTTGCCTGTTTGAAAACCACTGGAATAGTTGAAAGGACTTATACGTCTAGAGTCCTGGGTCAGGAAGGAATCTGAAACTACATCTGTCCTTTTGTTGTTTGAAGGTGCATCCTATTTTTAGCTACTCTCTTGAGACAGGCAATTCACAACATTCTAAGGCACCCCCTTCTGTTTCTTGATAGTTTCCAAAATTTAACTTGATTCTGGTGACCTGAAAGGACAAATCTATCCTTCTCTCTACACAATAGCTCTTTGTTTATTGTGCATCTAGCCTTGATTTTCTCATCCCTCAAGGTGATTGAAAGAGGTTCACCAAGATCATGGTCAAATGCAGGAGCATGCATAAATACTGTCAAATGCAAACTGTAATGTTACATGTAACTTGATTTTTACCATAGAGGCAGCTCAGTGTATTTTTTTCTTGCAGTAGCAGAGAGCTCAAAAACAGATTTCATTCTTTCATTCCAGGCAAAACACTGCTCTCCTTTCCTCTTCAAAATCAACTACTGTATTAAGCTCCGTAAAGCAGGAACCCTGTTTTCCTCACTACATAGCCATGGAGATCAGCCAGTAAGTAAATATCTATGGGTTGAATAAACGTACGAGACAGAGCAACATTCCTCCAATTGTGAAGTACATAGATGAATTTTGTCTCCAAAAACCCTTTTCTTGGTCTCACTCAGTCTACTAATCAATTCTTTGGAATTGAAAGTCAATGACTCTCTTCTATTGGTGCTCATATTTTAGAGGAGGTAATTGTAAGATGGATAGAGTTCTGAATAAGATTTTCCCAGGTCCCCAAATCCCTATCAATCTTTAATGGCACTTCCAGCAGAAATGGCATGTAATGGCTCTCTTATTCACAGTGATCTAAGCAGCCCAGCTGAATACTAGGACAAACAAAATCATTTTTATGTGCATACTTTTCCCAATCACTTATAAAATTTGGATGTGCAAGTCTAAGTTATCACTTGCTCCAATCTGTATTCAAAAAAGAACGCTATAGGGGCTGGCATTATGGTATTAGTCAGTAAATCCACCATCTGCAACATCAGCGTCCTGTATTAGTGTCAGCTCATGTCTTGGCTGTTTCACTTCTGACCCAGTTCCCTACAAATGGCCTGGAAAAAGCAGTGGAAGACTGCTCAAGTTTTTTGGACCCTGCCACCCACTTGGGGGACCCAAAAGAAGCTTCTGCCCTTGGCATCAGTCTGGCAGATTGCTGGCTGTTGCAGGCATCTGGGGAGTGAGCCAGCAGATGGAAGATCTCTCTCCCTTTCTCTTTCTCTCTCTCTTTCTCTCTCTCTTGTCTCCATCTCTCTTTCTGTAACTCTTTCAAATAAATAAATAAATATTTTTTAAAAGGAAAACTACCCAATGTTTTAATAAACATAATCCTGAAACAGTGAACCAGGAGAAGTTTTAGCTCCATGACCCTTTTCTGAATATTGTGAGTCTATTAAAATGTTGCAGCAATAATTTTCTCGAAAAATTTAATCCATTTTGCTGACTATAATGTAAACATTAGTCAATCCAAAAGAAAAATTCCATGCCTTTGATTTTTCTTGCTTTCTAAACATTGAAGATAGTATATCATATTGTTCAAAGACCTGGCTGTAAGACTGAATGTTGGGCATTTTTCTTACACTACTTTAGCAGAAAGTGGTATTTATTCATGGACTATGATAATGTGAACCTCACTCTTGAAAAAATATATATGAAAAAGTATAGAAATGGCAGTAATAAAAATACTCAACGACCTGATGATTAAGTGGGTTAATCCCTAAAGTAAAATGAGATAATTTTTTACATTGGAAAATTGGGGAGGGGCAGTTGTTTGGTCTAGCAGTTAAGATACCTGTTAGGATGCCTATGTCTGACATCCAAGAACTTGACTTTTTGAATTCTGGTTGCAGATCTGGCTCTTGATTCCAGCTTCTTGATAATGCCGACCCTGGGAGGCAGCAGTGAGGGCTCACATTATTTAGTTCTTGCCACAAAATGGGAGATTGAGATGAGTTCCCTGCTCCCAGCTTTATCCATGAGGACCTTTGTTGACATCTGGGATGTGAATCAAAGACTGGCAGCCCCTCCCCGCCCCACGCACACATACACACATTCTCACTGCCTCTCAGTTACATAAATAAACACCAATAAAAAAGTTGTATAGATGTGTCACATCAATTGCACATCAGGAACTAATGCATTACTGTTTTACCCTGAAACTTTGCCTTTGATCTGCTGATTCAGTCATGTATATTTCATAATAGTTTTCAAGAACTTGGTTTCAGTTGAAAGTTTGTATAGCAAAGATGATAGGAGGTGATATTAATTGATTTCTAATGTCATACAAAATGAGGAATGTTTTACTCTGATAAATCGGTGATTTAATTCTTACAGCATGTCTGTAATATAGGTGTTTATTATATAAATCATTTAATAAATAAATTAACTTTAGCTAAGAGAATCTAAGCAATGTTTTAAAAATTGGACAACTACTTGTCACACTGTTGAGAATCATTTTACCATCAAACAAAGCCAATGCTATATGTGTGTTCATGCCTGTGCATATTATGTATTAAAGCATGAGTTATAGGTATTGTGCTATTGGCCAAAAGCTGACATTCACTCTTTTCCAAATCCCATTTGAAATTCTATATCGGATATAATACTAACTACAAGATGTAATGCAGCTGGCGCCGCGGCTCACTAGGCTAATCCTCTGCCTTGCGGTGCCGGCACACCTGGTTCTAGTCCCAGTCGGGGCGCCGGATTCTGTCCCGGTTGCCCCTCTTCCAGGCCAGCTCTCTGCTGTGGCCAGATAGTGCAGTGGAGGATGGCCCAAGTACTTGGTCCCTGCACCCCATGGGAGACCAGGATAAATACCTGGCTCCTGCCATCGGATCAGCGCAGTGTGCCGGCCACAGCGTGGCAGCCATTGGGGGGTGAACCAACGGCAAAGGAAGACCTTTCTCTCTGTCTCTCTCTTTCACTGTCCACTCTGCCTGTCAAAAAAAATGTAATGCAATTCTGGAAAAATTAAAATATGGCTTACTTATTAAAAATATTAAAAATTTTAATTTGCTCATGGAAGAGCTTTAAATCAAGTCCTAGGTCTCATGTGACTGTTCCAGTTACAGATCCAAGAAAGCAATTGTTTAACAGGTTTAGTATGAGGTTCTGCTGGAGATTAGACAACATTAGAGGTATTGGATTTTGTGTATTAATCTCTGCTATACCACCGAAGAATCCTTAAGTCTTGGAGACTTAGAACAACAGTCGTTCCTCATTCATTGGCCAAAACTCAGCAGTGGCCTTCCTGGGCTTGAGTTCAAGCATACTCTCTGTGTTTTGCATTCTGGAACTGAGCCTCATAGGGCAGTAGCTAACTGGAGCACAGTTTTCTCCTGGCCGTGACCAGAGAACACGACTAATCACACAAGTGCATTTAAAGCTCTGCTAAGTCACATCTGTTCATTTTGAATCATCAAATAAAATTACATGCCCAAGTTCAAGGTTAGTAGGGGAAGGATGGATCTGGGGAGGAGGAATTTTGCTAAACAATGATAGTCTACCACACTTGCGATGTTGCTCTTTGAGAACCCAATAATTGAATAATGTGGGAATATATTTGGATAAATTCTTTTTGCTTGAGATTCTAAGTTCTTCATAAATGTTGGATAAATTCTTTTTGCTTGAGATTCTAAGTTCTTTATAAATGTTAAGACAACCCAGTTTATGGGCCTATTTTTAAGGATAGTGAAAGATGGGACCAGGAGTGAGAAATAATAACCTTGAAACGAAGAGCACAACTCAAGAAAGACTCTTAACTTGTTTCTTTTGTAATCCAGAAAAGGTAAGCCCTTAAAAACATAAATGAGAAAATTGATACAAGTATTATAAGAAGGAATATTACTGTTACAACTTCCATCAAACCTAGCGTTTATAGATGTACACACACATGACTGCATCAGAGAGAGGCTCAGGAGAGGGACATGACGGAGTTAAGAGGAAAAGTTCTAAACAGCCAGGGGCCAGTGTTTTGGTGTAGTAGGTTAAGCCACCTCCTGAGATGCGCTGGTGATGGTTCAAGACCCAGCTGCTCCCTCCCAATCCAGCTCCCTGCTAATGCACCTGTGAAAGCAGCAGGGGATGGCCCAGGTGCTTGGGCCCCTGGGGCCATGTGGGAGACCCAAGAGAGGCTGTGGGCTCCTGCCTTCCTCCTAGCACAACCCTGGCCCCTGCAGCCATTTGGGGAGTGAATCAGCGGATAGAAGATCTCTCTTTCTCTGTGACTCTTTATCTCTCTCTCCCAGTCTCTCGCTCTTGCTCTCGCTCTTGCTCTCTCTAACTCTGCCTTTCAAGTAAGTAAAAAATAAGCCCTAAAAAAAGAAAAGAAGAAAGAAAGAAACATCCTACTTTTCCACCACTGAGCATGATAGGTTACCAGAACTTCAACTGGTTACAGTTTGTATAACATTGCCCATACCACCTCACCCTACCTCTAGAAAGGGGAATCTTTTAGATGAGGAGACAGCAACAAGTGGGTTGCAGAATCATTGCCTGAAATAAAGGCTAAAGACAATTGGGCAGTAGGAAGCTGAGTGTCAACCAGATTTTTTTTTTATTATTATTTTGTTTTGACAGGCAGAGTGGACAGTGAGAGAGAGACAGAGAGAAAGGTCTTCCTTTACCATTGGTTCACCCTCTAATGGCCACTGCAGCCGACACGCCTGAGCCGGCACACTGCACTGAGCCGGCACACCGCGCTGATCTGAAGCCAGGAGCCAGGTGCTTCTCCTGGTCTTCCATGCAGGTATAGGGCCCAAGCACTTGGGCCATCCTCCACTGCACTCCCGGGCCACAGCAGAGAGCTGGACTGGAAGAGGGGCAGCTGGGACAGAATCTGGTGCCCCGACCAGGACTAGAACCCAGTGTGCCAGTGCCGCAGGCAGAGGATTAGCCTATTGAACCATGGCGCCGGCCTCAACCAGATATTTTATAACTAAGGGACTAGGAGAAGAGAGATCACCACAGAGCCACAAAAAGGACCAAAACCGTCATTGCCATGAAAGAGCCAGTAGTTGAGCACTTTCTATCAAAGGCAAGATAAGATTGCTCATCATTGTTATTGTAGCATCAGGAGACTTCAGAGAGTAATCAACAGCTACAGACATGAGCATCACTTACTACCGAGAACAAAGGAGACAGCTCTCCTGCCATTACACAGCTACGTTTTACATTCTCTCTCAATTCCATAACAGTGGACTACACACAGAAAAGAGTATGAGGCCACTGAAGGCAGAGAATGCAAATGGGAAGTGGATAGCCCTTTGCATTTAGAGACTTGGACCAGAACCAGAGAAGTAATATATTTCTGGTAGAATAGGAAATCTTCAGGTAACATACGAGAAGAAAAATTTTAAATGGATCAGACTAAGTTAATCATGATAGTTGAAATGAGTCTATTTTAATAGCTATATGTGCCTGCAACATTACGATGTTGGAATGAGATGTCATTAAATAGTACACTGTGCAGCAGGAAATTGTATTAAAAAGTTTAATTGTACTTAATTGTTGGGTACAGTAAATGTACACAACCTGTACTGATCAACTCAGGATAATTAAAATTTCCTTCTTCTTGTCATTACTTCATGTTTGGAGTTTTTGAGGTCATCTCTTCTATTTGTTCAGCAAATATGTAACAGGCTATTCTGAACCATAGTCACCCCACTCTGCTGGAGAAAACTGAGACTTATTTCTCAATGCCTTAGTACCCACTATCTCCCCTCATTCTGACCTTTCTGAACCTCTAGTAACCTCTTGTACATTCAGAGTGACATTTTTGTTCTTAGCCTCCACATATGAGAGGGAGCATGACTTAACAAAGAAGTTCGTGGAAATTTCACAGATTTTTTTTTTCTTTACAATATCCAGGTTATGAAACCATACCCAAAAAAGTAGCTCCTGAGATTCGAATAAGTGTTTGCATGCTAAATATAGTTGGGCGGGATTTATAATGTCTTTTTCTTTAGAAGACTACTGAATAGAAGAGTAAGAAGAATGGGAGAAGGAAGGAATTGGAAATTTTATTTATTTATTCCTCCATTTATTAATAGAGATTCTGGTCAATCATGTTAATTAAAAAAATCTTTATTTGAAAAGGAGCAAAAGAAAGAAACATCCCATTCATTGTTTATTCCCAAAATACCCACAATAGCAGGGCTAAACCATGAGCCCAGAACTCATTCTGGTTCTCCCACAGGGGAGACAGGAACCCAAGTACTTGGGGTCATCACCTGTGGCTTCTTAAGATATTCATTATCAGGAAGCTGGAATCAGAACTGGAGCTGGGTTTCATTCCAGTATAGGAAGCAGGCGTCCCAAGGACCATGTTAACTGCTGTGTCAAACACTTACCTCTGGAAATTATTGGGTGTACACTGTATGCCAGATATAACAGTATGTGATTGAACATATAAATATGATGCTGACTACTGAGGTAGAAGATAACGGGCTTGTTAGACTAAAAGAATAGTTTGGAGCTAACAATGATTTCTCTGTTATATCAGACATAGTCAAAGTCATGATTAACTATTAGGCAGATAAATACAAAATAATGATGTTACAAGCAATATATATACATAAAAGTAGATTTGGTAGTAAATCTGTAGGATATCACTTTCCACTTTACATCTATTACAATGTACTATCTTGAGTTAGAAAGGACAGGTAGAGTTATATCCGTCTTGCTGAGAATTCCAAGGTAGCTTCATGGGAATGTCCCATTCATGTAAACACCATCCATCATGCATTTCTCCACAGAAGACACTTGAGACTTGTTATTGCAGGTGACCAACCCCTCACTCCATCCTACCCCATGACACTGCACAGTCACGATTTCTGTAATACACAGCAGTTAGAAACATGAACACAGAATGTGTTAATACAGGCTCCCTACAGAAGGCACTTTCCTTCTGGATAGTTGGTTTCTAGTTAATGGCTTCTCAAACACTATCAGCTGTAATTTTCAAAGGTTAGCTATGCAATATTCTGTACACTATATCAACAAAACCTCATTGGCTCCTGGAAATAAACATTTAATTTTCTTTCTCAAAAAGACCACAAATTTTTTGGAATGTCTTTCCTTCAGTTTGCAAGTAAGATTTCTCTAAGTGATACTCTCTTATTTACCTATAAAGAACAGTAGTTAGGAAAGTAACAGGGAATCTGTAGTACATGACCTCAGAGAAAACCTTAGGATGAACTGGCACAGAATAATGAAATAAATTAGGAACAAAATTGGTAAATTGAAGTTTATATAAGCATACTTCAAATAGTTTATAGAAAAATGGATTAAACGACGTTTAAGGGAGTAGAATCTAAGCATGATGTTTAAGTTGTCCGTGTCCCACATCAGAGTTCCTGTATTCAACTCCTGGCTCAAAATTTTAACTTTAGTTTCCTGTGAGCAGTAACAGCTCATGTAATTGGATTTTTGTCTCTCAAGTGGATGACCTGGATTTCTGTCCCAGCTCCTAATTCTGGCCTCAGCCCAGCTCTGTCCACTGTGGGCATTTGAAGAGTGAAACAACAGATGGGAGCTCTATGTGTCTGTCTCTCTAATAAGTAAAAACATTAATTCTTTAAAGATTTATTTTCTATTAATGAGAAAAGCAGAGTTACACAGAGATAAAGGGAGAGACAGAGAAAGAGAAAGATCTTCCATTCATGATCCACTCTCCAAATGGCCACAGTGGTCAGGGACATGCCAGTCCAAAGCCAGGAGCCTGGAGCTACTTCCAGGCCTCCCACGTGAGTGCAGGGGTTCAAACAATTGGGCCATCTTCTGCTGCTTTCCCAGGTGCATTAGCAGAGAGCTGGATCAGAAGTGGAGCAGCCAGGTTTTGATCTGGTTGGTCATATGGGATGCTGGTATCACAGGCGGTAATTTTACCCACTACACAATTCTAGCTTCCCAAATTTTCAATAATAAAAGATAAGATTATTTTTTAATAGATTCATTTTATTTATCTGAAAGACAGAGTTACAGAGAGAAAAGTTTTCCATCTACTGGTTCACTCCCCAGATGGGCGCAATGGCTGGAGCTGCGCCGATCCGAAGCCAGGAGACAGGAGCTTCTTCTGGGTCTTCCAAGCAGATGAAGGGGCCCAAGGACTTGGGCCATCTTCTACTGCTAGCCCAGACTGTAGCAGAGAGCTGGATTGGAAGAGGAGCAGCCGGGACTAGAATCAGCAGCCATATGGGATGCCGACGCTTCAGACTAGGGCTTTAACTCGCTGTGTCACAACGCCAGGCCCGATAAGCTTATTGTGTGAAAAAATTTTTGAAATCTAAGCATTTTTTTGTAATAGATATTCTGTATGAACATTTTGAAGATTCTTCTTATGATATTTATTTGTAAATTTGATATAAATTATTTAAAACAGTGTGTAACTTCCATTTTACCAACAAAATAAAACAGCAGCTCATGAAATATCAAGTACTTAGTATCTCATTCAACTGATTCCATCATTAAATACTGTGCATGTCTGTAGCTGAAAGCATACTGACTATAGAGTCAATGTGGTATAAGGAAAAGAATGAATGTTGATCCTGAATATGAGGTTATTACGTGATGCTGTACTTGAATGCTGAAATTGTTATATAAATATTGTATAATATAATTATTTTACCAGTGGTGATCACAGAGATTTAAATAAAAATATGAGCAATAAAGTAAGGAAGATCAGGAATTAAGTCTGGGTTTAAGATATTCTACAAATGCAACTTGTGTTAAGATATTTAACCACACTTAACTTTACCCTATAAGCAGATCTTGTTAAAAACTTGGGAGAATGGGAGACAAAAAACATTCTTTTCTTTCTCATGCAATGTTTTAGGTCAAAAGACAGAAGAATTTGGAAGTGAAATGTGAGAGTTTTCTTTGTTACTGATAAAGTTGATTGGAGAAGGCAGCTTAAATAAGAGACTGTAATTTACTTGTTAACACTTCACCCCTGAATGAGACAGATTTACCTGCCCAGTCATGTTGAACATCGTTAGGCCTCCCCTAGTACCAACCGCTGCCCCTCTGGCGATTCTCCTAGTACAATTAGTGGAAAGCAATTTGCATCCCACCTGCCACAAGACAGCTCAGAAATATTTCAAAATGGCACATTACTTAACTCCAAGGCCCTCTGTATGATAGGCTGAAAATTAACACTCAGTTCCATTTCCTATCTCAAAATATACACAGTAGAACTGTTCAATATACCTAATCAGAAGTTAGTTAATGACTTTAAGTGGTAACGAAAGTAAACTCAATATAATGTCAGCAAAATAAAAATCCACTATAATCTCCTTCTGTTTTTCAAATTTCTAAGTGAGATTTTAAAACAATGTGGTAAAATGCAAGTAAATTAAATCTCACTTGTTTTACAGTTCTGCCCAATTTGCACTTTGCCCTGTGTGAGGATGCTCGTTCAACTTTCTTGGTAGAAAGATCCTTCTAGGGCAAGAATTATGGCTATTTTTCCCCTTACTGCACAGGTACAAGACCCTTAAAACCTCTAAAGTTGAGTGAATTATACCCCAATTTCTTATGTATTTATACTATTTTAACTTTTCTGTTTTAAAAGAAATGAAGGAGTATAAAAAGGTTGAAAACTTGTCGATAGGTAAGCAAGATACTGTATATACAATTGCCAGAAAAACACTGGATATTCAATTAAATTTGAATTAAATATAACTAATAAGTGTTTTAGTTCAAATACGTCCTAGATAGTACAAGTAAAATAAAGACCACGAAGATAAATTTTAATTTCCAATAAACATTTAATACCAATGTATATCATGCAATATTGTGATAATTTTAATGAAGAAACAGTTCATTATCTGAAATGCAAATTTAGCTAAGTGTCCTACATTTTTATTTGCAGAATTTGATAACTTACCTGGATAGCCTTCACAAAGTTTCCCTAGATGTTAACACTTTACCATAGTTTATCTATGTCTCTCCCTCTTTGGGAAAAGCAAAAGTGCTAATTGAAGATATGATATCATTTAAACTCTAGAAAACAACATTCCTTACAGAAGTAAAATGCAATTTTTATAATAAGAAATTAATATATTACAATTGTATATTATAACAGTATTTTACTATTCTTTATTTATATTTGGCCTTCACTGGTTGTGTCATCAATGGTACATTTCTAGGTTAGATCCCGTATCATGCATTTGTTTGAGATATCATGTCTCTTCAATCTCCTTCAGCCTGATAATTTCTCAGGTTTTCTTTGGTGTTCATGATCTTGGCCATCTTGAATATTATAGGTCACTGATTTGTAGAATCTCCATCATTTTACATTTGCTTCCTATTTTCATATGGCCAACTTCAGATTATAAGTTTTTAGCAAACTCCTACAAAAATGTCTCTTTATCAGTGAATATTAAAATGTCACTCAAATTCAAATAGTAAAAAATTAAAATAGGAAATATATTTATCACTGCATGAGCCAATACCTACCATGTTTAGAAACCTAAGTAAATAGCTATTACAGAAGATGGATGCATCAGAGATTCTTGTCTTTGTGCAAAAAATAATATCTGACATGAGAAAGACAATAACAGTAAGCATGCTAGCAAAGTTTGCTGAGGGGATTACATCTAACACTCAGGAAAGAACTGTGAGGCCACACTGTTCTGCAACTCAAGTTTTTATAGAGATGGTTATGGGCTAACCATTTCTCACCTCCTGTCCATCTTTTGGGATACTGCTGGGTGAAGGGCTTTCTGGGCATAAAATTCATTAAATCCCTACCAGGACTTTTTCAGCACAGTACTAATATACCTAAAATAGCCTTCCTCACATAGGGCTGGGGAAATTCTCCTAAGCTGCACCTCGGAAGGGGCTGAAACAAATAAAACAAGGATAGAGAACACAGGCAAGGCTTTCTATATGCAAATGCTGGGCTGCTTCTCACATGTGCTTCTACAAACTTTTTCTTCATTCAACCATAAAAAATCCAAATTTTGTTCCAAAACCTCTCTCACACACAGGCTGATGTGTATAGCTTTCCTCCCTCAAGAAAAGTAACCGATATTATGGTGGTAGAATGTATGAAAGTTTGTCTTTTGTAGTGTCTTCGAGCTGGCATATGGGGATAGAGAATACTATAGGTATTCTTCTTTTACTGTCTTTCCTATAGTGTTTGGTTATGGCCAGGGAAAGATTGTCCTATGTGGCAAATGCTGGACATATTATCAAAAGGGATAGGCTGGGAGCCCTGCCTCATGACTGTCTGGAGCTGGATGGCTTATATTCTGAAAGAGGCACAACAAATGAGAGCAAGAAAGGCACATGATCCAAAGAGAAGCACTATGGGTAAGGAAGCTATTGGGTCAAGAAGAGGCAACTGCCAGGGTTTCTATGATCCAGTATTAGGCTAGAAATTCCAGTCCTGTTTGGCTTGGTCTTAGAGTTGGCTGGCCTTACTCAAGAATTGGCTTTGTACCTGTCCAGTTCAATTGATCCCCTCCACCCCCCGTTTAAAAACCTTAGAACATGGCACAGATGCCCCTTTGGGCATAAGTTAGCATGTCTAACTGCCTAGCTCTTTCGAAGGACTGCATTTTTCTTTAAAGATTTATTTAATTTATTTTAAAGGCAAAGTTACAGAGAGAAGTAGAGACAGAGAGACAGAGGTCTTCCATCAACTGGTTCACTCCTCAGATGGCTTCAACAGGAGCCGGGAACTCCTTCCAGGTCTCCCACATGGGTGCAGGGGCCCAAGTGCTTGGGCCATCCTCCACTGCTTTCCCAGGTGCATTATCAGGGAGCTGGATTGGAAGTGGAGCAGCCAGGACTCGAATCAGTGCCCATATGGGATGCAGGCTGGGACTTTAACCCACTGCTCCAAAGTCCTTGAAGGACTGGATTTAACAATTCTAACACTGGGGCCCTCATTGTGGCAGCTTTTCACTAGCTGAAGGTTTTGTTTTGTTCTCTTTCCCAAAGGGGAGCTCACTGTTCTAGCTTCCTCTTGAAAGTTTTATGTAGGGATTTTGTTATTTCCTTGTTTCCAGGGATTCATAAACTCCTAGAAAAATTCCAGAGCTACCTTAAGATTTTGGGAGTGGTTACTTGCTGTATGGCCTGTATCCTTTTGTGAGCCAGTTTCTGTTTCCAAGAGATGAGAATGAACACGAAATAGTTTACTTTCTGACAGACCAGTTGTGATTTTCCCTTGGATACCTGGTAACTACATTCTGTTAGGAAGAAAAGGATGTAATACAAATGTCCAAAACTGACAGACTGGAAAATCATCTACACTTTAGATAATCTTTCTGACCCCACTCCCAATAGAGATTGGTTCTTTGCATCTCCCACAAAAATACCATCAAAAAAGGTGGGGATTGTCTAAATCCTTATGGCAACATTGTTCAGGTTAGCTCTTACTTTATACGTTATTTGCTAACCTGATCAAAGCTAAATAAGAATTGACAGGAGGGGTTTTTAGGCATAATGATAACCAGGTGAATTTTTAAGGCTTGGTCAGGTATGTGTAAGGCCCAGATCCATGGATTGACCTGCAGATCTATCTTCACATGGGTTACTAGAAGAGGCATTACAAGGGAGGGGTGAATCTCCTTAGGATAAGCACCCCATTGATCCCATTACCTAGCGGGATTATGAGGAGAGCTTCCCCAAGTAGGTTAGAACAGAGTATTTGTTTCTAGTATCTAAAAGAAATTTTATAATCATACCTGATATGTCCAAGATCCTAGGTTCCATCTCTTCAATAGTGATGGCTGACTTGTTTCTGGGCAGAGTGAAGGACTTCCTCAACTTATAGACAATGGGGTCTGTGCTTCTGATATGGGGTCTTTTGACCCTCCGGACAGTTCCATCTCTAACAAACCAGTTTTCAGCTGATCGGGCATGGCTTCTGTAGAGGCTGACTTTATCACAATGGCTGCTTACCCAATCACCTGGCTTTCCACTGTGATAAAAGATGTTATTTGGGGTGAACTGGCCTTGTTGAGTCTTTAATAGCAGATCATCATGTAAAGCAGCTATCAGCTAAGCCTGCCACTTATTCTTAATTTGTTCCTTCTGCCTGCCTTGCTCATCTTCCTTCTGGTTTCTGTTAAAGTAGACCCTTAAAGAATCTTTAGGATGTCAGCAAAGGGGGTGCTCAGTCCCACCATAAAATTTCCTTCTAATATCAGGGATGGACTGAGCTAGATGTCTGTTCTCACACTGTCTTTATGTGTTAAGATGGTGCCCATGAGGACATATATAAGTCACCTTATACCATCCATCTATGGACATATTAGGACCCCCAGTAAAGCTTCTCATATCTGCTTTTGTTTAATTTTAAAAAGAGACTTCTTGGCCGGCGCCGTGGCTCACTAGGCTAATCCTCCGCTTTGCAGCGCCAGCATACCAGGTTCTAGTCCCGGTCGGGGCGCCGGATTCTGTCCCGGTTGCCCCTCTTCCAGGCCAGCTCTCTGCTGTGGCCAGGGAGTGCAGTGGAGGATGGCCCAAGTGCTTGGGCCCTGCACCCCATGGGAGACCAGGAGAAGCACCTGGCTCCTGCCATCGGATCAGCGTGGTGCGCCGGCCTCAGCGTGCCAGCTGCGGCGGCCATTGGAGGGTGAACCAACGGCAAAGGAAGACCTTTCTTTCTCTCTGACTCTCTCTCTCTCACTGTCTACTCTGCCTGTCAAAAAATAAAAAAATAAATAAATAAAATAAAAAAAGAGACTTCGTTTACTAATGCAGAAAAGATCTATTTGGCAAATTACATTATAATTAAACTCTCATATTCTGGCCATGATTTTTTGTACCCTAGTTTATATTGTAGCTAAGCAATGTTACAGAGAAAGATTAGCAACTTCTTTAATGTCTCTGGGACAAACCATGCATCTAATGAAGAGTCACATGGGATAGTGTTGACTTCCCATCTGGAAGAGAAGAGAGGAGAAATGGGGCAAAAAGTCAGATGTCACAGATCGTTTCTCTACTTGGGGAAGTAAAGGTAACTTTTCCCCTGAGTTTTCATTCTTAACCAGTTGTCACACGATTGTGTTGGCTTCCACTGGGTAGCTCCCCATCCCCATTTAGCTGTGAGGCCCAAGTTGGAAGAGTCACCTCATGGTGCATTGACCATTCCCGCTAACCCCTACACAGGTGGGCAACTTTTTCCACTCCTGGGCAGTTTTTAACACTTAGTCCCAGGATGTTTGGTACCTGGTACCTGGAGAAGCAGGGTAAGTAATGTAAGCAAGAATGCGAATACAGAGGGAGAGCAGCCTGCCCCTTGTCTCGGCACTGATCTGGCCATGGTCAGATATCAAAGACAAGGAAGAGAGTACACATCCTGCTGTCCCTTAAACATCATGAAACCAACCCTTTATCTACAAAAGCCAAGCTTGGTATAAAATGGGGGAGGGTCTGCTCTGGAACCGCATTCCACAAATAGTGTTTGGCCCTAGCTTTTAAAATGTAAGAATTTTATATAAGCATAATCATAAGTGTGGAATCATTTTATAACCAAACAATGCATTTTATACACTATATTATCTCAGATAGCTATTTTCTCTGCTGTTTGAGAGTCCCATCCTTTGAGACTTCTTGAAATCCAAGTAGAATTGTTAAGATTCCTTAATTCTAAAATTGTTACAGGTTGGAATCATTTGGTCAAAATAATATCTTAGATAACTGTAAGAGTAGCCATCTATTTAACCTGAACATTTTAACTAAGTTGCCAGGGTCAGCTATAATCAGAGTTAAGGTGGTCACTCAAACATTTAAAAATAGACAGATAATGTTAATTCCTTTAATACTCAGCTCTCACATGGAATCAAGACTCAAAAAGAAAACAGAAAATAAGAGCAACCTCCCCCAAGAAGCATAAAATCGTTTGTAACCTTGATCTGTTACAAAAACACAGAAAAACACTGATTAAAAGAATCAGCAGGCCAGCATTATGGAACGATAGTTACTTCACTGCCTGTGATGCTGGCATCCTATGTGACAGTTTGAGTCACGACTGCTCCATTTCTAATCCAGTTCCCTTCTAATGTCCCTGGGAAAGCATCAAAAGATGGCCCAAATGCTTGGTCCTCTCCCTCTCTCTCTCGTAACTCTGACTTTAAAATAAATACATAAATAAATATTTTTAAAAAAACTTCAATATTCCCAGTCCTCTCACAAGCTTATACAGGAAACCTGAATGGTCAGCTATAAAATCCTAACCATACACCCTTCCTGATATTTGAAACAAATGAGAAGGTTTGCAAACAGGAGAGGAGCAGGGGGGAGAAAGACACTTCATCTCTGAGAGATGATTGAGAGTGAGAGAGAGGGAGGACTGGCTGTGTGTAGTGGGCAGGTATGTCATTTACCAGTGTGTCTATAGAGATGCCATTTTCTTGAGTCCTGCAGGGTACCTAATACAATCTTCCCCATTTCACTCCCAACTTATCCTGTCATAGAAGACTTCTAGCAGCAAGCACCCTAATGGCATTTGACTGTTCAGCAAATGCCTGCATGAGTGTGGCAATGATACTTTGGCTGCCACTACATCTGGCAGGAGACAGGATAGAATTAGGTTAGACGTGGAGCATCCCTCAGGCCAAGGCTGCTCAGGACTTATCACTGCTCCCATTCTCTCACGACTGACTTGCCAAATATGTTTCAGAAAATCGCTGGATCAGAGGTTCTTGTCTTTGTGCAAGAAAAGACTCTCAAATGGGAGACAGAAGAAATAAGCATGTTAGCAAAGTTCAATTATGAGAATACACCTGAAAGACCAAGCAGTCAGCTCAGGATGCCCAGTCTACATTCGGGTGCACCACTTCTCATTTGCTTCCCTTGTCTGGGATATTTCTGGATGGAGGATTTTACAAGCATTACATTAATGAAATTCCTTCCAGGACTTTATCAACACAATGTTAATGGGTCTAACAGCTTCCCTCACACAGGGCAGGGGATGACCCTCTAAGTGGTCCTTCCTAGCATACTGTGGAGCAAGGGTAAGATTTTTGATGTACAAATGCTGATCTGCTTCCATGGCATTCTTCTACATTTCTTCCCTCATTCTTCCACACAAGATTTCCAATTTTTGTACTACAGCCCCTGTCACACATATAAACTAATGTCTACCTTGGTACCTACATATCCATCCCCAGGCAGAGCTCTCCAAAGAAAAGGATGTCATTGCATCCCCAATTTATGTAAGCCAAACTCATTTTTTCTGCCAAAGAGCAGGCTGAGATTCAGTTGCAGCTGAAGTAAATGGGGTAGACTATTTGAATCTTGGTTTCTTTCTCTCTGGGATGCCAATAATTGTGTGAACTTTGTCTCTGATACATGAGCTTACACTTATCTTGTAAAAAACTATATTCAAGAAATTAACTATAATTCTAAATGTGATCTTTAAGAAAAATGCTTTCACATAACATCAAATATATATATATAAACAATATGTATATTGTATATGTGTATATATACATATATATACATACATATATATACATATACACACACACACACATATGTTTACATACACTGACCACTATCTCTCTGTACATTTAGATTTGCTGGCATTCCCAATTACTTGATCTTTAAGCTGCTCTTCATTTTATCTAGGATACTTAAAGATCTCTATTTCCCCATTTCTCTGTAATGCTTAGGTTTCTAAACAGAGAGTGAATACTATCTACTCTTATCATTTTTAAGCAGGCGTTTCTTGTCTGGTGTTAAAATGGCTGCAGCCACTATCTCCTGCTATAGCATTGCCTAAACTTATAAAACTCCCCTCACAGGAAAGGTTTCCCTTTATGCTAAATTAGATTTAGCTGAAAGATCACCCTCATTGGATCTGTTGATGCTTCTGATTTTTATACCTCATGTGGCATAACAAGAGTGAAAATATTTGTTTTGCTTTCTTTTCTATTACCTTAATTTTCCCCAACTTTTACAGTTACTAGCCTTCAATGAATTAGTAAATGCTTCCAACATTTTTGTCTACAGTAATGTGATATGAATGTTTATTCCAATGTCCTCTTTTTCCCTGCCAGTCCTCCATCAGTATCTAGGAACACCAGTGAAAATTATATCCTGTTTTTGCTTCTTCTTTCCCTCTTATGTGTGGGGCTAGTAGTGCATGCGAAATCTGAGAGCCTTTGCTCTTTCTTGCTATTTAGTCCATTTTCCATCCCTGAGATTAAGTAATTTATGAACAATCCAATTTCATTTGGCTCAGGATGTTGAAGGCTGAGAATCTTAAGGACTTGGCATTGGCAACTACTTGGCATTTGATCAAGGGATTCAGATACCACAAATTCAAGAGAGAGGAGGGGCAGACCCAGCTTTTGTAAAAATCTCACTTTCTCAGTAACTAGCCCACTCTCACAACAATGACATGAACCAATTCAAGATAACAAGCCCTCACCTCCCAACACTGTTGCATTGGAGAACTTTGGCAGAGACATTCAATTTATAGCACTTAGTTTGTACTGCTTTCTCACCCCATTTAAAAATTGTATTTATTTTAACTAATGAATTTGTTCATTTTCATCTCATCTGAAAGGATGAGAGACAGATCAAGAGAGATGGTTCATCTCCTGGTTCACTCTTAAAGTATCCATAGCATTCAGAGCTGGACCAGCCTGAAGTCAGGAGGCAGGAACCTAACCCAGTCACACATGTGAGTGGCAAGAACTCAAGTGCTTGAGCCATTGTCTGCAGCCTCTCAGGGTGTTCATTAGCAGGAAATCGGCTTGAAAGTGGAAGAGATGGAACTAGAAATAAAAAAAAGAAATGTAATATATTAGTTAATATATTAGTCTATAATATTATATATATACTATAATATTATAATAGATATTAGCCTATAACATAATATATAGATTAAAACTATTCTATAATGGGATGTAAGTATCTCTAGTAGTGTCTTAACCACTGTGCCAAAGCCCTCCCTCAATTACTTTTATTTTTAGTAGCTAATACCTTTAGATTACATGTTTCAGCTTCTGTTTATAGGAGATGAGATATGGATAATTTTGTATTTGCCAAAAGAATTCACTTTCACACAAAAAGAATACAACCCTGACTCCTTGAATAAGAAAATTTCAGCTAAGAAGATGTTTTTCCTGCAGAACAACAAAAACCAGGCTTCAACATGGACTGTTTTGTGTTACTTGCCTCTTCTTTGGTATGTTTCATTTTTCTGCATTTCCATACATTTCTTTTTTTTTATTTATTTATTTTTTGACAGGCAGAGTGGACAGTGAGAGAGAGAGACAGAGAGAAAGGTCTTCCTTTGCCGTTGGTTCACCCTCCAATGGCCGCCGCGGCCAGCGCGCTGTGGCCGGCGCACCGCGCTGATCCGATGGCAGGAGCCAGGAGCCAGGTGCTTTTTCCTGGTCTCCCATGGGGTGCAGGGCCCAAGCACCTGGGCCATCCTCCACTGCACTCCCTGGCCACAGCAGAGAGCTGGCCTGGAAGAGGGGCAACAGGGACAGAATCTGGCGCCCCAACCGGGACTAGAACCCGGTGTGCCAGCGCCGCTAGGCGGAGGATTAGCCTAGTGAGCCGCGGCGCCGGCTATTTTTCTGCATTTCCATACATTTCTAACTCCATATATTCAACTTACATCATTAGAAAATAAGAAATATCTTTTATTATTTTTTAAGATTTATTTATTTGAAAGTGAGAGTTACACAGAGAAAGGAGAGGCAGAGAGAGAGACAGAGAGTGAGAGAGAGAGTTTTCCACCCACTGGTTCATTCCCCAATGGGCTGCAACGGTAGGAGCTGTGCAAATCCGAAACCAGGAGCCAGGAGCTTCTTCTGGGTCTCCCATGTAGGTGCAGGGGCCCAAAGAATTGGGCCATCCTCTACTGCTTTCCCAGGCCATAGCAGAGAGCTGAATTGGAAGTGGAGCAGCTGGAACTCGAACCGGTGCCCATATGGGATGCCCGCACTGCAGGTGGAGCCTTACCTTCTACACCACAGCACCAGCCCCAGTATCTTTTATCATTAAAACTATGTCAACCTGACTGTCTCTTCATAGAAATTGAACTGTTCAGTACTGATCATTGCATTCTTTCACTTTTAAATACTTCCTTCCTTTTCTTTCCAACTATACTTCACTGATCAGCCCAGCTCCTGCTTTTGTGGCCATTTTGTCTCTGCCTCTCTGTAACTCTGCCTTTCAAATAAACAAATCAATCTTTAAAAAAGTATCAAGTTTGGCTTCCAATATCTAATTTCACTTCCTGTGACCTCTGTCTACTACTTTGAGAGCATGTCCTTAGTATAGTTCACCTAGGACCTTTGGAGGAGCCATTTCTGTCTATCATTGTGATATTGTTTCTCCTTGGCTAGTTAAACTTACTTATGTCATATCCATCCTTTCTTATCTAATAACAACTAAAATTTCATTTTGTAATTCTCCTATTAGAAACAGTTCAACCTGCATATATTTATTTTCCATTTAAAATGTATCAAGCTTGATGGCCTGAGAAAGCAGTAAAAGATGGTTCAAGTACTTGGGTCCCCGCGACTGTATGGGAGACCTGGATGAAGCTCCTGGCTCTTGGCTTCGGATCAGTCTAGTTCCTGCTGTTGTGGCCATTTGGGGAATGAACCAACAGGTGGAAGATCCCCCCCCACACCGTTTCTCTTGTTTTCTCTCTCTGTAACTCTCTCTGCCTCTCTGTAACTCTGCCTTTCAAATAAATAAATCAATCTTAAAAAAGTATCAAGTTTGGCTTCCAATATCTAATTTGCTTTGTAGATATCTATGTAGTCTGCTTGTCAGTCTTTCTCACTTCTTTCAATGTGATTATAGCATACCTTCTGCTTTTTGTCATTTCATTGTTCTAATTCTTATAGCTAAGTTTACTTTATAGCTAAATTTAGACATTTTTTTTCCAGGTATTCTACTTCCTCCTTGATTTCCTGAGCAAACTCAATTCTTCAAGAGCCTGTTCCTACTTCAGGCCCTTCTGACAAGAACTTGTTTTTTTTTTCTAAGCTACACCCCCAAAGGCTAATAGTCTATCTAGGACTCTGCTATTTTAAATTATATTCAAATTGACCTGTTTGGAGGCAACTTGATATTATTTGCTGAGCATTTAAACCATGAACTATAAATAAAAAAAAATCTTAGTCCCTTTCTAATTTTTTTCCATGTCTTTAATGCTATTCAAAATGACACAGAAGAACAGCACTTGGGTCATGGGATCTAGTTTTGTCTGCTGTGCCTGGTAAGAGCAACATATTGGTCCTTTGTGGAAGCCTGTTGTGTCATATTCCAACCAATATGTTGTGTCATATTCCAATCTTCAGACAAGGCCCCCAAACCGAGTATTTTTCTGTCTCCCCATGCTAAAAGAGGCAAAACCAAGAGACCAACACTTTCATATTCTGCCAGTTTGAAATAATTTTGACAAATAATAAAAGCCTTACTCTTTAGTACAAACTTGAGCTTTGTTTACTCAGATAACCTGCTTAGGTCAATCAATGTTAACAACATCCTCTTATTCTGCAAAGATTTGGTGTTGTTTACTTAGACTCAGGAAGCCTATTTTCCTAATCACACTCTGCATATATGAAAGCTACACATGGCAGCTGTTACCCATGAAAGAAGGATGTCTTGCATAATCCTTGTCTGTGAACTAAGACCAAAGCCACCAGTATAGGCCATGTCAGGAGCCTTTAACCCATGCCATTTTGTACCCCCAAATGCCACTTTCTCAGGACTACAAACTAATATACAAGATCAATGAAAATAATGCTAAAATATCAAATATGCCAGCTTCATTACCGATAACGCTGAACGTAGGCTTACTTAGATATGTAGCCATGAAGGAAGTACTAATACTTCATACCTGAATAGTTGAACATAGCCCATCTGTTCTTAGTACCTGCGGATAGTATCAGGCAGAGATGACTCAAGTACATTTTGCTGCCAAGAGGAACAGTCTCTCTGAAGGCTGGCAGATACAAAGGAAAAATCCAGAGGAGGCTAAACCAAGCATGCTTTGTTCTTACTCTCAATTTCACCAATCAGATATTTCCCCTCCTCTCCTTCTGGGAAGAACTAGAGAATTGCAGGAAGTAGAGAAAGGCCAGAAATATTCTAACATTTCTCTTTCCCAGGGCAAGGGTTAGAAATTCTTTCTTATGTATGCAAGCGAGGCTTTGAGGAAATATCAATTCTGCCTCCAACAGATTCTTCTTAATATTTGGACAATAAAACGAAAAGTTAAGAGTAACATTTTCTGATTGTAGTCCGTATTGCAATGGCTGTCCTGCCTGCTGCTCCTTTGCAAGCATACGGGTAACACTCATCCTAAGAAGGGATACCACTCTAAGTATACCCCTCAGATTACAGTCTGTGTTGTAGCAGCTATCAGCCCCTACCTGTCCTGCTTCCCTACTGCTTCCTTCCAGTGTGTTCAATAAATCTAGCTCAGCTCATTTTGTTTGCTCTGGTAAATTCCCTCCCAACTCGTGACATCAGCCTTACTAGGTTCCTTCCTGAGGTATGTTTCTCTGAAGGGAAGAGAGAACTTCTACTTTGACTATGACCTTGTTTAAATAAGATCAATGTCTGCGAACTCAAAAGGCTTGCATAGCCTTGGCAACTCATGACAAGAGCTTAGGGTGATTACTGACGCCATAAACAAGAGTGTCAATTTGTTAAGTCAACAACAGGAGTCACTGTGCACTTACTCCTCATATAGGATCTCTGTCCTTAATGTGCTGTACAGTGTGATTTAACGCTATAACTAGTATTCAAACAGTATTTTACACTTTATGTTCTGTGTGGGTGCAAACTGTTGAAATCTTTACTTAATATATACTAAATTGATCTTCTGTATATAAAGATAATTGAAAATGAATCTTGATGTGAATGGAATGGGAGAGGGAGCAGGAGATGGGAGGGTTGCGGGTGAGAGGGAAGTTATGAGGGGTGAAAAGCCATTGTAATCCATAATCTGTACTTTGGAAATTTATATTTATTAAATAAAAGTAAAAAAAAAAACATTTTCTCCTCTTTCATATTCAAGATTGTTTAAAGGTGAGGGCCTTCCATTAAAGCAAAAACACTGCTTTCCTCATTTGAAAGCTGGCCACTCTTTTGATTGCTAAGTTGGAGAAATCAGCTGAGCTTAGAAGGCTCAATTCTTTTTTTGTCTGTATTATTACTATGTTTTTGACTACTCCGCTTTCTCTTTCTTCTTTCCTGAACAGAATGCTCGTTAGTTTGGAGCATTGTTCATTTTGGTAGGGTGTATTTACATGCATTGCTGGCTGTATGTCAATCACAATCTTCCACAGCTTTGTCACCCATGAACCTGGAATTTTCATCTGCATCTCTCCAACCTCAGTGTCTGTCTCTCAGCTATTTCTGAGCTCATATTTGGAAAGAAAAGTGTATTGTTTATCAGCCCCTTCCTCCTCAGTGGTCAGGTAGAGAAAATATATCGCAGCTTCTGGCAGGGGGAAGGCAATTAATAAATCCGAATTCTCCTGCATTTCAAGCTGAAACATCTACCATATGGGTTTGTGGGCCATTTCTCCCAGACCCCAGACTCCCATGCTTATGATTTAAAAATCATCAAGCCATTTTCCATTCTCTGTACTACATTTCATTTCATCAGGATAAAATAAAAGACCAATTATCTTTTTGTGAACACCTTCAGTTGTCTTTTTCATATCTCTGTTCATCCATATAACCTGAACCCAACTGATGATAAGGTTTTTTCAACCCCCACCACTCCCAACAGGCCCCAACGAAAGAAAAAGAAGAATAATCAGCCAATGTAGTATAGTTAATTTCTGTGAGCCCAAATACAGCTAATGGGAGCATGGAAGCACCAAGGGGAGTGGTTTTTTTTTGTTATAAAATGGGTCAAATTTGTTTTCCATTATGAGTCTGCATTGTGTAAGTGGGTCCTATTGTACTCCTGAATTCTGTTCAGAAAGCTCCTCTCATTCCTGCTGTGTTGAAACAGGAATGTCTGTTTTCCCTGAAAACAGACAAGTCTCTCATCCTGGAGATACAACACAATACATATCCCAATTGCTATTGTCCCAATTTGTAGCCTCCATCTAGTCCCTGGACAATTCCCAGGACCGTTCTGTAGTAACAGCCTTCAATTATAAGAAAAGTTATTGTATGGCAAACGTACGTCTGAATAGGAGTGAACAAGAGGAAACAGCTCTAAATTATACCCAGTCTACGTAGGCTTGACATTGGTAAGAACTCTCAAATAATAGCACTCTACTTGAACATGGACAAAGGTTGTGTCAGTATAGGATTATTCAGGCCATCCTTCGGACTAAATAGTCAGAACCTCACTTTATAGAAAGTTTTAGGCCCGAATGGGGCAACTATCTGGTTGAGGTATCACTATTCCCTAGTTTCCTAATCATGGCACACATCACTAGCTGATCTTGGGACTCCTACTGAGTTCAACATGACCATAGAATTACTTTCAATGTTGAGCTTCAAACAAGTACTACCAATAGAACACAATAGACACACGAGATGAAAACTTTGCCATCAGTATTCCAATCCTGCAATAGGTCTCTGAAGCTTGGATTTACATTAGGCATTCCGTATTTTATTTTCAAATGTGCTTTCACATTTGTGACAGTCCATTATCCTTATAATATAATAAATTCCAATATCACTGGACTATCAATAATAAAGTTTCCAAAGATGGTGAACTCAGAAATCCTCAGGCTAATCCTGTACATGTTATACTCCAGAAGGAAAAAAAAAAATGACTGTGGGTATGTAATGAAACATGTTAGCACTCTCAGTAAGTGGAAGAATATCAGTATATAGTGCCTTAAAATTTTTTACATCTTCTGTCCTTTTAAATATTTACTAGAAAAGTGGCACAGCGCCCTTTAATTGACATTTTTTGAGAAAAATGCAAACCAACATGTATGAAAGGTAGTTTAAAGCACATATAAATCGATTATTGATTATCATCACTAAAAATTAGTACACAATTAAGAAACTTAACAAGGGAAATTCAAAGCCATCAACATTATTTTTGAAACTATCACAGTTTGGATAGAAACTACTCTAAAGGGTGTATTGGAGTGGTAATATTGTATGAATCTCCATTTTTATTCTCTTTCAAAGAAACCATAGTTAACAGAATTCATGGTCTGATATAGCCAAACAGTACTCATGAGTTAGCTCACTTCTTTCATGCCTGATAAGTTTCTATGAATAGTAGCGAGCAGAATAGAGAGGTCTTAGTTAAAGTTATTAGGCAACATAAGTGTAAAGAGTTTCATATATGGCTTGTATGAGGCAAGGAGGCACAAGGCAACAGAGTCAGACTTCAGCTTGTAACTATCCTGCAGCTTCAAAGCTGTAATACTTGTGAAAAAAAATAGTAAAAGAGGAAAGGTATTGGTCTGTAGCAATAGAGTTAATTAGAAAAGTAGACAGTGAGACTGTCCACATTTGAGTAACATGAACATTGCTATTATATTTTCCTGTGTTTTGCCCTATGTTTTAGTTTCTATTATCTAAATAAATACTGAAACTTACACACATGCAAGTAACTCTTTGCGTTTTTTTCTTAGTAGTTTCATATATTGTGTCTAATAGGTTTGGGACAAGAAAAGAGAAGACAAGGTTTTGAGTGCCAGTTCTGCCATTTATATGGTGTATGACTTTTGGCAAGTTATTAAACTTTATATATCTTATTTTGAAGTCTTTTATACAATTCTATTCAACATAATTATAGATGCTTAGAGGAATGTTTGACTTAAAGTCGCAATTTAGTAAAAATTATTTCCACTGCTGTATTAGAGAAACAAACAAATAAACCCAAACCAAACAGATTGATTTAGGGTAGGTTTTTGGTGCAACATTTAAGATGTTGCTTTGGACACTCACGTCCTGTGTCAGAATGCTTTAAGTTCAAATATTGGCTCCACTTCTGATTCCACCTTACTGCTAGGGTGCATGATTGCAAGCAGCAGATGTGGGCACAAGTATTTTGCTCCTGGTACCCCAATGGAAAACTTGGATTGAGTTCTGGTTTCCTGGCTTAGTTCAGGCCCACCCTGGGCTGTGCTGGGCATTTGAGGGTTGAACAAAAAGGTAGAAGATCTCGCTCTTGGTGTGTCTCTGTCTTTCTCATTCTATTTCTCTTTCAAACAAAATGAAAATAATAAAATAAAAGCAACATTTAAAACTTGACTTTTTTTCTTATATAGTTTTCTTAGAAAACAAACCAGTGAGTTGCTGCTCAAAACTCAGTATTTTGCTGACTGATCGCCACTGTAAGTTATAATCATCCTTCCAAAAAAAGAACATTGACATCTTTTGGACTGAACTATGGCAAAGCAACAGCTTATTTGCTAGTTTCTATCTATGACATAAGCAGTGTAACACATTAAGTGGAACAGAGACTTGGGAGCCAGACCTCATGAATTCAAATCTTGCCCCCACCTCTCACAGGAAGTGCAACTATGGAGAAGTTACTTAGCTATTCTGTGGCACCAAACAATTGTAAGCTTCTAGTTTGGGAGTTGTGCTGAGGATTAAACGCTTTAATGAATGACAATAATTAGAACACTTACATCATATCTAATGCAAAGTAAATACCATATGAACATTAACTGCTAATATTATGTTTACTGGACACAAAATTCAGAATAAATACTTTGCCTTTTTTATAATAAGGCACATACTGATCCATGTCACATAACTCTCCATCCATTGATTTACTCATTTACTCCATCTTTTATGATATGTAAAGAGTTAGATTCTCTGGTACCTGTTTTCACATAGATAGAGATGTCCATATTTGAGGTAGACATAATTTTTGCTTGCCAAAAAGAGGCCATTTTTAAAAAAAGATTTGTTTATTTATTTGAAAGAGTTACAAAGAGGCAGAGGCAGAGAGAGAGAGAGAGAGAGAGAGAGAGGTCTTCCATCCACTGGTTCATTCCCCAGATAGCCACAATGGCCGAAACTGCACAGATTCGAAGCCAGGAGGCAGGAGTTTATTCTGGGTCTCCCAAACGGGTGTTGGGGCCCAAGGACTTGGGCCATCTTCTACTGCTTTCCCAAGCCACAGCAGAGAGCTGGATCGGAAGTGGAAGAGCCAGGACTTGAACAGGGGATGCCAGCCCTGCAGAGGGTGGCTTTACCTGCTTCACCACAGTGCCAACACCCATATTTTGAGTCTTGAGAGAAAAAGAGGCAACAAAAGGAAAGACAAAGAGAATGAGAAAATAATTATGGCAAGTGAATCAGAATGGAAATCCTTATCTCTATTTAATTGCATGATTCATAGATATGCAGATGATGTCTCATTGCCTGATCATTCAATCTGCCTTTCATTTCCTTTCTGCCTCTTTTTTTAATTGTGGACAGCACATTCTGTGGTAACCTCATATATAAAAGGAATTTCATTCCGATTAAATAATAAGCATTAAGTTTGTGGGTTAAGGCTTTCCTACCTACATGCAAACAGTGGAGGACTGAGTCAATGAAAATCTCAACAACAAAGAATGGTTTCAAAGAGGCTTTCCCTTCTGAAAAAGTGACATACATTAATAAAAGTACTTGAAATTTATAAATCAAATTGAGAACCCAAAGAAATTATACTATGTTGGATGGGTAAATACATATAATCATGTATACACTGTGATTCATATCACTGAAGGAGTCAGAAGTCTAAGCCTTGAATATCAACAATTGTGAGTTTCTCAGGCATGCTTTTTTTCCAGGAGACAGGGAGAAAGGATTGAGCTCACTGTTCCTCAGTCAAACAAGCAAAAAGTAAATTACTGTAAGCTAAGGTTTCTAGGTGTTATGTAAAATGACGACTTGTGACTAAGCAGCACTGTGCTTTCCCTCCTCCCCAGTGCCAAGTACTTGAAAAAGTGACCTATAAATCTCTCTAATGGCCCCTGGGAGGCAGATTGTGGCATTATCCCATTTTATGGATAAGGAGTCTATAAAATGCAGGATTGTGAATCTGCCCAAGGCTAGAAGAAAATTTGTTGCAGAGCTTCTGGCATGGCTTAAGCAGCTGTACTGGAGTAGCAAAGTGGACTTGGAGCCTGTTCTCATCGTGAACTTGGTCAGATCTCTTAATTTACCCTCAGTCTCATTTTATTCAATTGAAAAATAGTGTGTGTAATTTAATCATATCTCCTAGGGAACACTTCACCATTGAGAGCAGAGTAGCCACTTGATTGATCGACTGTGTCTAAACATGCAGCTAGTTTTGCCCATGGTAAATGCAGTCCTTCTGTGGCTCTGTGGCTCCTATTAATACCCATATGCCTTCATCTCCTTTACAGGCCACTCTACTTCATGCCTGGTCTATAAAGAGAGCCACCTGTAAGATTTTTATCAGCTCCTCATTTTCCTAACCACAAACCTGCGGTGGTTCACAGAACCAATATATTCACTGAATCAGGACTTTATATTCTCTGCTGTGTGGCATAGAAATGGTGTAGCAGCAGACTGAGCGTTGATTGATCGGTTCCTTCATTTCATTCAAACAACAATTGTTTATGTGCTAGGTACTTTCTGGGCACTGGGAATAAGATAGTGGGCAAAAGTGATGATGGTAAAAAAGTAAAATGTATAGTGAATTAGACAGTAAGAGGATTAAGGAGAAACAAAAAAATAAAGTAGAAATGGAGGCTATTAGAGCATGAAAAGACTATTATAATTTTAGGAAAATTATCTACAAGTAATGTTAAGGAAGGTGACATTTGAGTAAATACCTGCAAAAAGAAAAGAAAAATTAGTAGCTATTACTTGCCTATTTCATAGTATTACTTGCCTATTTCATGCATGAGAAAGGTGAGTCTTTGTCTAGGATCCTTGATTTATCACATAATCATACAAGATTTCCTGTTAAACTTGAATTTCAAATAACTACGTTTCATGCAAAATGTGGCATATTTATTCTTTAAAATGATGCTGTTTAACTGAAATTCAAAGTTAACTCAGTTTGTTTTACCTGCGAACTTCAGTTAAGTTGAGCAACACAGGTTTAAGCCTAATCTATGTAGCTGGTCAGATGTGAGGCTAATATTTTGACTTAGTGCTCACTCTATAGCTATACTCACACAGTCCAAGCTTTTACAGAGCTTAGAGTTAGTCACGGCAATACAGGATGCTCATGAATAAAATACTCTCCTATGCTGATGGAAAAAATATACTCTCCTATGAGCACATGCATGTTAGAGACACTGGGGGTTCTAGGACCACAGGGCACTATATAAGGAAAGGGCAGGGGCAGGAGGGAGGAGAGAATGCGAGGATACTTTCTCAGAGGAGGTAGAATCTGTCCCAGAAGCAGTGCTTCAAAGCAGTGTTAGTGATAAACCAATTTAGCAGGAAAGATGATTCATTCAGTTTCGGAGAAACTTGACTCCAAATAATATTCCTATGTGGTGACTAGCTCTTAATTTCCATGGAATTTCCTGAAAACTTAGGAAAAGCAACGTGCAGCCTCTGCTTCTCAGCTTGGCAGGTAGTTTTCTGTATAGGCAGTGCTCTGATCTGTAAGTGTGAACAAGAGAAACAGTTCCATCTTACTTCCCACTTTAGAAGATAGAATAGAATGTTCACTTTTAGTTTTTGTTTTTGTTTTTGTTTTTTTGTCAAGCAGAGTTAGACAGTGAGAGAGAGAGAGAGAGAGAAAGGTCTGCCTTTCCATTGGTTCACCCCACAAATGGCCGCTACTGCTGGTGCACTGCGGTCGGTGCGCTGCACCAATCCAAAGCCAGGAGCCAGATGCTTCCTCCTGGTCTCCCATGTGGGTGCAGGGCCCAAGCACTTGAGCCATCCTCCACTGCCTTCCCGGGTCACAGCAGAGAGCTGGACTGGAAGAGGAGCAACCGAGACAGAATCAGGAGTTCCCAACCGGGACTAGAACCCGGGGTGCCAGTGCTGCAGGAAGAGGATTAGCCAAGTGAGACACGGCACTGGCTACTTTCAGTTTCTTTTAGTTAAATAAACGACTTTAAATTATCTGACAAGATCGAAGAGATTCTCAGGAATATTAATGCAACTAATATTAAACACTTATGTAGTATTTATCATATATAATACATTTGATATTCACTGTCACTCTGTGAGATAGCTAAGGTAATTGTTCTCAAATACAAATGAGAATAAAGAGTGTAGAATAGCAAACTTGCTATTTTGAATCTAGGAACTGAATTTGGAACTGGTGAAAACTTTGTCAATTTGTTAAAAATTAATAATGGGGCTCAGTGCTGTGGCAGAGAGCTAGTTATACTGCCACCGTCAGCGCTGGCATCCAACATCTGAGTGCTGGTTCATATCCTACAGTTCCTTGTTCATGTGCCTGGGAAAACAGTGAGGATAAGCCAAGTACTTGAGCCCCTGTCATTCACGTGGGAGACCCAGAAGGAGTTCCGGGATCCTGGCATGGTTCTGGCCCAGCCCTGGCTATTGTCATCATGGGGGGAATGAACTAGCAATGGAATATCTCCCCCCACCCTCCCTCTCTCTCTCTGATGCTCTACTTTTCAAATATATAAATAAATCTTTAAAAAATAGTTGAGGATAGATAAAAAATTTACCTAGTGTTGGTGCTGTGGCGCAACACTGCAGTGCCAACATCCTATATCAGTCTGCAGCGCCGGCATCCTATATCAGTGATGGTTCAAGTCCAAGCTCTTCTTTTTAAGATCCATCTCTGTGCTGTGTGGCCTGGGAAAGCAGTGGAGGATGGCCCAATTCCTTGAGCCCCTGCACCCACACGGGAGACTTGGAGGAGGCTCCTGGCTCTTGGCTTTGGATTAGCTCAGCTTGTGGTCATTTGGAAAGTGAACCAGCAAGCTGGAAGACCTCTCTCTATTTCTTTCTGGCTCTACTGCTCTCTGTAACTCTGTCTTTCAAATAAATAAAATAATTTTTAAAAAAAGAAATTTACTCTAAGTCAGTGATAGAGAATTAATTTCAGTTCTGGTTTATCTCCCCCAAAAGTCTATCAGCTTTTTACTTTGTGAAAATGAAGCCTCAAGTTAAGGCTAGAGGATTTTATTCTACAAATCAGGAATAATCTCCCCAAATTTTTCTTCCAAAGCAGACCTTATTATGTTTTTGTATTTATTAAAAATTGTATATTTATATATTAGAAATAACTTTATTTCCATAAATATATACATATATTTATTATACATAATGCACTTATATGAATAATATATATATAATTTTTAAACAAGGTTTCACAATTTTACAAATTATTATACCACATTCTATAGTGCACAGCATCTTTTCTTCAATAAAATTAAAAAATAGCTAAGGAGGAAAAAGTGTTTGCCTACAAATCAACATAAATCACAATGTCACAGAATATCCCTGCTGGACACCCTGTCTGCTTTCCTGTGACAGTATTTATTGCTAAATGAAAGCCAAAATGAAAGTTCAGAAATGTCAACATTGCCAAGGTAAATATTAACTTACCAAAAAAGGAAAACAAGTTGTAGAGTCTCAGTTTATCATCTGAACTAACCTCCCTGTGGATACAGATCCCAGAGTGAAAAGAACATCCGGTGATCATTTACAACAGTGGAAATACAGTCAGTAACAAAGAAGGACAGAGAATAGCTGCTTTCTTTGAGATTTACTTTAGGCATTTGTAGGATATAAATAGAGTTATGTGATAATCTATTCATTCAAAGACCATCTTAATATTGCAATAAGAAATAAAAACTTGCAGGATCTGTCTTTATGACCATGCACCCTGGGGTCCTGGGGATACTACTGAGAATGCAGAAGGCAGAGGCCCAATGAACAAAAGCATGGAGAATAAGTACTCCATAGTGCTTAGAAATTGGTAGCCTAGAGATTTGCCATTTGAATAAATGCAGGATGGGTTTTAGCCATCCTCTTCAAATGTCCTGATAAGGAGCATGGATTTCACCCTGAGGCAAGTTAGTCACTGTAGTCTTTGAGCAAGGAAATATTCTCTTATTTTATCTTTGGTTTAGAAAAATAACTGAATCACCTGTGTGATGGATGGATTGAGCCAAAAATATACAAAGCCTCTTTCTGTATTAGTGTTCCTTTTAATACAGTAAGGGAAATCATCCTAGTCTTCTTTTGGGATTCTTTTTTTTTTTTTTTTTAAAGGATCATGGCTTCCTTTTAGATGCCCAGTATTCTCTGTTGCATTTACCAAAAAAAAAAAATTAACTTTTTATAATTAAGTCCCAAAATAGCTTCTTTCCTAAAGATTCACCAGAGGTGTTACTCCATGTCTTCCAGTAATGCAATGCAAAATGAAATGGAAATCTAATTGGAAGACTTGGCAGGGTCTTTCCATCCTTCTCAATCAAGTAAAAGTAAGCAACATTTGAAACAGACTTAAACAATAGCAAGGTACATTCCTTTTCCAGTAGGGACATTTTGAAATTCATATTACATTTGTAAGACTTTCACTGAGGTACTAAATTTAAAAGGAGCTTTAATTTCCCAGGTGCTTCATTTCTGGGAATACCTTCCTTTCTGTGAATTGTACAAGTACTCTCTTGGCATTTAGTAGAATTTGATTCATGCCTTAACTTTCAGGAATACCATGTTGCGTATTCCTGAAACTAAGAATATAAGAACACTCAAGCAGGTAGACTCACATTTTGGATTAGTATCTGAAACCAAATGGATCTGAGTTCCAGCTGACACGAGATTTGGTGAACAAACTTATGAAAATTTGATTTAAAACAACTTTATAATTGCAAATTGAAAAAAGAATATGAAGGAATAGTTCATGAACAGGTTGTAAAGATGTCAAATAAGCAAATGATAAGATAAAACTCCTGTCATTAGAAGAATGCAAATTAAATCCACAATGAATTATCAATTCATACATTTAAGAATGGCTGAAATAAAAAAAAATGACCACAACAAACACTAGCAAAAATGTGTATAAACTGGATCACTCTGGTATTGCTGGTTGGATATGAAATAGTACAGGTACTCTGTAAAACTGATGATGAGTTTCTTTAAAAATGAACCAGACGATTATCTCAACCCAGCAATTCCACTTCTGGGTGTTTATCGTAGAGATTCAATTAGTTTTGTTTACTCAAAAACTTAAGCATAAAGATACACAATGGTTTTATATGTAATAGCTGCAAGCTAGCAAGAACTCAGATGTCTTTCAATGGCCAAACCACAGGATGTTTAAACAAACTGTGGTATATCCATGTCATGGACTAATTCTATATAATAAAAGTGAATAAACTATTTGTACACCCAACAACTGAGATGAATATCCAGATCATTATCAGTTTTGAAAAGCCAATCCCAAAAGTCTACCTGCTGAAAAAGTCCTTTTAAACATCATTTCTATGATAAAAATATAGAAATGGAGAAGAGATTTCCAGTTGTCTGTCTTTAATATGGTGAGGAGAAGGAGAGGGACATGATGATAGTTATTCAAGAGCAACATGAGTATTCCTTATGCTTATGGAACAATCCTATACCCTGAGAGTTCTTAAAATTGCATGTGAATCCGCAATTATCTCAAAATCAAAGTTGGATTTATAAATGGAAATGTACATCTCCTTTTGTCCATCTGTTGTGTATTGCTATAGCTTCTCCATCTCTGGATTATGATAACAGTTTCTTTTGCCCCAACAAGATCTAAGTTTGGTAACAGTTCTATGCTGTTGCTATTACTAGACATGATGAACTATTCTTTGTTGGTTTCCACTAATGCTGTCCCATCCTCTGTTAATTCATCCTTTCTTAAACAATGATCCAATCTGTTTCCAACAAAGACATTGACTGATGTAAATCTGAACATGATATTTTTTTAACATTGATTTAAGGGGCTAGTGCATAGAGTGTAAAGCCATTGCCCGTGGCACTGACATTCCATATGGGTATGGTTCAAGCTCTGGCTGTTCCACTTCTGATCCAACTCCCTACTAATGTGCCTGGGAAAACAGCAGAAGATGGCCCAAGTGCTTGGGCCCCTGCACAAGGCCTGGAGGAAGCTTCAGTCTCCTGGCTTTGGTTCTGTCCATTTCTGGCCATTGCAGCCATTTGGGGAGTAAACCAGCAGATGGAAGATCTCTCTTTCTCTGTCTCTCTCTCTCCTAACCCCCACCCCAGTCACTCTGCCTTTTAAATAAATAAATCAATCTTTTTAAAAAAGAGGAAGAACAAGAGAGATCTTCCATCTGCTGGTTCACTCCCCAAATGCACGTGACAGCCAGAGCTAGGCCATGTCAAAGTCAGGATCCAGGAACTCCATTCAGGTCTCCTACTCAGGAGGCAGGAGCCCCAAGTAATTGGGACATCATTTGCTGCTTCCCAGGTACGGCAACAGGCTGTTGAATTGAAAGTGCAGAGTGGCTGCAACTCAAATTGTACACTCCAATATTGATGTTGGTTTCCCAAGCAATAGCTTAACCCATAGCACTACAGCACCTGCCCTTCAATATACTTTTAATTTAATCTGGATTGGTTTTGTGCTCCCAGGTGATGCTCTAAGAAAAAAAAAAGTTAGTATGCAGTTGAAAGAGCACATAAGCGAAGGTTAAGGAGAATCTATAGCATGTTTCAAATAGCTTCTATATATCAGACACAAGGTTAAGAATTTTGCATTAATTACCTCATCAACATTCTGAGCTAGGTCTTTTTCTTTTCATTGCATAGGAGAGTTTTCTGCCATTACAGTGCAACACTTCTAAAGACCTGGATTCTAGTCATGTCAAAAATCCTTCTGAGTATAGCTTCCATTTCCTTTTAAGCTGTAGCATTGATGTTTCAGGAACAGTGCCTGAGAAGTTCATCCAAACTCAGGAGAACATTTTCTCTTTCACTCGTGTTTTGCTTAGTTAAAAAGTTGAGATGGACATTGTGGCATAACAGGTTAACTACTTGGAACACCAAATTCTATAACAGAGTGTCTGACATCAAGCTCCACTTTCGTTTCTAACTCCACCTCCTGCTAGTGTACCTGTGAGGCAGCAGGTACTGGGCTATGTCACTGACACAAGAGACCCAAATGCAGTTCTTGGCTCCTAGCTTTGGCCAACATCAGCCCCAGCAGTGTGTAGGCATTTGAGGAGTGAATCAGTGATGGAAGATCTCTCTCTCTTTCTCTTATTTGGCATTTCAAATAAATAAATATTTATACCTTTAGAAAAGAAGGAAATAAGTTAATGTCACCATTTCTCTTGTGATACACCAAAAAAGTATGTATGTGTCGAGTACAAATGTAATGGCTTAGATGATCAGAGATCCTAAATTTGAGTCCACTTCCCATGTATCATGGGCAAGACATTGAAAACTGCTGACAGTTTCTTCATCTAAAAATGCCAAAAATAATAATACAAGTCAATAGATCTTTCCCTTAAAAGATAGATTTCTTAATTATCTTTTTTTTCTGTTCTTTGAAGTCAACTATTGTTCAATAAAAGATCATCACCAAATTCAAAGAAGTAAATGTATATAAATTACTGTAAAGTGTTTATTCCATTTACAGTTGTTTTTTATACATTAGCATGGTCTAAAAATTGAGTGATTTTTTTGTCAAATAATTTTCTTTTAAGAATTACTCCTCTGCTCCTTTTTAACTAATCTTTGAATGGAAATTTAAAAAGCGAATGAATGATCCTAGCTAAGATGCTGTTTCTACTGTTGGAAACTCTGCCAGAGTTCCCTCAATTTGGCACATTTTCCATTTTGAAGGTCTTGTCCATCGTACTGGGGATATTTTTTTCACATCTATCCATCACATGCCACTGTGGAAAATGAATACTCTACATTTACCGGGGCTGCTTCATGCTTTTGTGGTGTGAAAACCTATTTAAAAGAAATGGACTCATGTCCTGTGTAGGGGTATTATTTTTTTTCACTCTTAAAAGGCTTGTAGTTATGCTTTCAGAGGAAGAAAATTCAATTTCATTTTAATCTAATATATGTTGCAGAAACATTACTCTGTATGAACCAGAGCTTGAAAATGGACACACAATTGTTGTTGCTAATCAGAGTCTCACACAGAGACAATTGCATTTTTTTTCTGTGTAAACAATGTGATTTCCCATTCAATTGAGGCACACTGTTGACAACAATATGATCAGAAGGTCCTTTTACCCTCAGATGCCTCACAAGTGCTGATTTGTGTCACAAAGGGACACAGTTATTCTCACAAGCAAGACATCCATGGAAAATGAAAGCAAATTCTGTTTACAAAGCACACAGTAATTGCCAGCATTTATTGAGCACTTAATATGCACCAGGAACTGTGATGATAAATACTTGATTAAATCCCCCACAAACATTGAAGAAGTAAATACTGTTGTGCCAATTTTCTCGATTAAGTAAAGTAATTTATACAAGGCCACACTGTTAATCCACAGAAGTACAGGTTCTCAGATCCAGTCCTTTTGGATGTCAAAGACTATATCCCTTCTCTGGGTACAGCTGTCTTGGAATAAAACTTAGAATAATCAGCTCATCCAATTGTCCATTCATACATTCATTGTATAATTAATTGTATAAATGTTTATTGAACATTTATTGTGTTCCAAACATCATTTCAGGAAATTTTGATATATCACTGAAAAAAAAATTCTGCCATGTGAATACTTTGTAGAGAAGGGAAATAAAAAAGCAAACAACCCACAGCCTTAAATTTTAAAGGTAAAATACATGCTATGTTAGAACATGACAAGTGGAATTAGGGATAAAGGAGTAGAGTAAAGGGGTGAAGTATGAGGATATGTGTTTGGTGGGTAAATGCTGGACATAATTTTTAATTAAGTGGTCAGAATAAGTCTCACTGGAAATCTGATATGCAAGCAAGTATTTGACAATTACAAGGGAATTTGACAGGTGGAAACACAGAACAAGTATACTGGAAAGCAGGGCAACAGCCTAGACAAGGGTGACAAGCAGGGAGAGGTCTTACTTCTAAACATCAAGGAGGCAGATTCTTCTGGAGGAGAGTGAGTGAAGGCAAATAGCCAAGTTGACCTCAAAGAACTAACAGCTCTGCAGGCTAATGGAAGGCATTTAAGTTTTGCTCTGTACGAGATGGAGGCCACTGGAGGGTTCATGTGAAAAGAAAGTATTTGCAGATTATTTTTTATAGGATTGTTCTGGTTATAATATTGCGAAGAAAGTATAGGGAAAATAAGTGAAAATGGAAAGAACTGTAAGAAGGCTCACACAAGGTGGTGACAAACAATTAAATTCTGGATACATTGTCAAGGTAGAGCCAACGGTATTTCCACTGAGATCAGATGTAGGAGTTTGATATAGACAAAGTAAACTCTAAGAGAATCCATGGTTTTTGTTTGAGATACAGAAGAATGGCACTTTCATAACTAGGTTGGAGAAGTTTACAGATCAAGTAGATTTGGGGAAGAAGATCAAAATTAATTTGGATGTGTGAGGTTTGAAATATTTGTTATGCAGTTGTAGAGCAAGCACCTGTAATAGGAACTGGGTTGAATCCTAATGTAAATCATGGAAACTAGAAAATAGCAAATAGCAGGGAGACCAGAGATCACCAAGAAAGTAAGTATAGATGAAGAAAACGACAGGATAAAGGGTGGGTCTCAGGACAGCAAGCTAAAAGTCAGGGAAAAGGGAAAGAACCAGCAAAGGAGGGTTTCAGAGTGATGTCAGTTGGGAAGAAAACCAAAAAATAATGTTCTAGGAAAGTCAAATGGCAGGAGTGTGATAGTGAGGAGAGAGTGGCCAGTGGTAAAGTCAGTAAGGTGAGGACTGTGAAGGGTCTTTTTTCTTTAGAGTCATGGTAATCTTGACAATAACACTTTCAGTGAAATTAGAAGCCTGAAGTCTTGAGTCTGAAAAAGAAAAGAAGGAGGAAGTATTAGCATTGGACATGGAAGTACCTGGGTTCTACACCCCTGATGCCAGCTTCCTGCTACTGCTCCCCTTAGGAGGCTGTGGTGATGGTCCAGATAATTATGTTTGTAGTTGAGTTCTAAACTCCTGGCTTTGCCATCATGACCTCTGCAATTATAAGAATTTGGGCTGGCACCGCAGCTCAATAGGCTAATCCTCCGCCTAGCGGCGCCGGCACACCGGGTTCTAGTCCCGGTCCGGGCGCCGGATTCTGTCCCGGTTGCCCCTCTTCCAGGCCAGCTCTTTGCTGTGGCCAGGGAGTGCAGTGGAGGATGGCCCAAGTGCTTGGGCCCTGTACCCCATGGGAGACCAGGAGAAGTACCTGGCTCCTGCCTTCGGATCAGCGCGGTGCGCTGGCCACAGCGTGCTGGCCGCGGCGGCCATTGGAGGGTGAACCAAAGGCAAAGGAAGACCTTTCTCTCTGTCTGTCTCTCTCACTGTCCACTCTGCCTGTCAAAAAAAAAAAAAAAAAAAAGAATTTGGGAATTGAACCAGTGGATGAGAACTCCCTCTATCAACGTTTGTATCTCTGTCTTCGTCTGTGTGTGTGTGTATATACCTCTCAAGTAAAGAAGTATATTAGAGAACTCTTTTGAGGATACAGGATTCAAAACATATAGGAGAAAGGATATAAAATATGGTAGTACAAAACATATAAGATTTTTGCTTGTAAAAGAAAAATAGTACATTTGATTATTAATGGGAATGCAGCTAGCAGAGAGGGAAATAAAACTTATATTTAAGAGAGGAGATAATTGAATGACAGTGTTTCAGTAATTAAAAAGGGACAGGATTTACTGCAAAAACAGATTGGTTTAGTTAGAGGAATAGATAGTTCAAGAGTCATACTCTGGTGAGGTCAGTGTGGTTGATATGAGTGGAAACTATGCTCTTATTGCTTCAGTTTTATTAGCGAAGTACAAAACAAGGTTGATGGAACAAAGATATATGCCTTAGCCATTATCGCTCATTGCCCAAAAAACAATAAATATTGGAACTTATTCCTTAATCTCAATTCAATCTCACACCCTTTGTTTTTACACCCCTCCCCAACATTCTTCCCCAGTGCCCTCTACCCCCACCCCACACCTAGCCCTCCTAAGATATAATAAAGCCAGGCCCCTGGGGTTGAGGCCCTCTGCCGTGTGTCCAGTCTGTGCAATCTGGCAATTGGTCACCCACCTCTGCAGATCTATTTTCTCTGAATAAATTTGGTCTGGCTGTAGATGGGTACCCTGCCTCCTCTCTGTTCTGCACCTCTTTTTCTTGGATTTTGGTGCCTTGTGTGAGGCGGCACCAATCTGCCCCTCTTTTCCTTATTTTTTTTTTTTTTTTTTTGCAGCTAGACCAAATTTATTCAGAGAAAATAAACTCACAGAGGTCGACCAACTGCCATCATGCTCACAGACCAAACACTTGGCAGAAGCCCAGATCAAATGGCACCCCATCTCCTTATCTACACTCAGAGTCAGGACTGATGGGACAAGGACATGAGCCTCAGCCATGTTAGGTCCTTGTTACCCCTGCTTTCTTTCAAGAGATCAGTTCAGTCTCTCATCCTGTATTGTTCCCAACCCCACCTTGCATTCTTCACCAGGTTTGGAGGCCAGTGGGCCACACTTGAAGAACCAGTATGGAGAAGCTCATCTCTACCTACTGCCTGCCACCCATACCCCTGGCCCACCTAATATACAAAAGGCCCAGTCTGCTGGGGTCTGGGCCTCTGCCACATTTTTGGTCTGTAAGCAAGATGACAGTTGGTTGACCTCTGTGAGTTTATTTTCTCTGACTAAATCTGGTCTGGCTGCGAGTTCGTATTCTACCTCCTCTCTATTCTGCACCTTTTTCTTACATTTGATTCCCCGTGTGAGGTGGCACCAATTTGTACTCTTTTCCTTACAAAGGTCATTACTAGAGTTTAAATAGAAGAGTAAAAGTGCAAATTGGCTAACAATATATAGTTGTAGATACGGCCTACTTTTTATTTTTGGTGATCAGTTCAAACAGGACTTGGCCAGGATGCAAATGGTTTTGTTCTAGGCATAGTAAAGTGTACAGATATAGCATTGGGTAGGTGGAAAGTTGAATTTAAGCAAAATGTATTTTGTGAAAAACATCATAAAGGGAGAGAGAGGCAAGGGAACTGAAGTTGAATGCAAGAAAAAAAGTGATTAAAATGATTGTCATTGAATTTAAGCTGGATAAGAAGGAAAGAGAGCAGAGCAGAGGCAAAAGAGACAGAGAAAAGTTGAAAAGTATACACTGATTATTAAAACCAGAGTAGTGGAAGGATTGGTTTGGAAAAAGAGAGGTGAGGATTATCATGTTCTTGTTAACATATAAAGAAAGTCTGCAGTTAAATTAGGTTGTGAGCTCTGAGGATGCAGATATTTGGAGAACAGGAGCTCAAGGAATTAAGACCAAGAAGGACTGAAAAGGATATTTTCATAAACATTGAAACTACCAAAAATAAAAATAAAAGAAATGTTGGAGAAAGTAGCATGGGATCAAAAGGCAAAATAATTTAAATATTAAGGGAAACAAATTGAACATTTGTGAGCAAGGATTGAGGAGTGGTAAACAAATGACATAATATGATAACATGAGATTTCAAATCATCACTTTTACTGGAAAAAATAGAAAATTTAAGCAGGAAGAGGAAAGCTAGCTGCCCCATCTCTAGTACTGGTGGTTTGAGAGTTGGAACAGAAAAGAAAAAACAGCCACAGTTAAAAGGATTACAGGGGATGTAGTGTTGTAGGGCACAGCCAGAATTCACTTAGAGCAAGAAGATAAAGGAAATCTGAGGATATGAGGAATTTTGCTGATAGTAGACCATTAATTCCAGAGGGCAAATGCAAAACTCCGAACACTGTAAGTTGGAAGATAACTGAGACTGTGTGAAGTTCATGGAGATATAATGTGTGGTTAAAAAAAAAAAAAGTATAACTTATGAGACTGAGACTGGGGCTTTTAACTCTTCTGAGAGCACAGAACTCTTGTCTTCGCAGTATGCAGTCAGGGTCACATATGTATGATGTATAAAATCATTTAAACGTTGTGCTTCTAAGGAGCATCTACTTTTTACACAGTATTCCAGTTCTCAAAAATGTAAAATATTGGGAATATTGAAGTCCCCTTTTGTGTCACTTTGAATCCAAGTTACTAAATTGTTAGAGGGTGTAAGGATTGAAAAATCTCCCGCTAAAAATAGGAGGTTTATTTTTTTAAAAAGAAAAGATTTATTTCTTTACTCAAGAGGCATAGTTACAGACAGAGAGAGGGAGAGGCAGAGAGAGAGGTCTTCCATCCACTGGGTCACTCCTCAATTGGTCGCAATGGCTAGATCTGAGCCGATCCGAAGCAGAATCCAGGAGCCTCCCCCCGGTCTCCCATGTGGGTGCAGAGACCCAAGGACTTGGGCCATCTTCCACTGCCCCCCAGCAGAGAGCTGGACTGGAAGTGGAGCAGCCGGGGCTTGAACTGGAGCCCACATGGGATACCAGAACTGCAGGTGTCAGCTACCTGCTATGTCACAGCACCACTCAAAACTGGAGGATTCTACAGTTTCTCTTAAACAAGAAAAAAGAGAAAGAGACAGAGAGAAAGAGAGAGAGAGAAAGAGAGAGAGAGGTTGATTTGTATGTGGATTCATTAACAATAGGAAACCAGGAAATATATTCTCCAAATACCACTATTCTACTCCTGAAGTAATGAAGTCTTGGGTGAAGGGAGAGATTTTTCTCTTAGCAAGACTAAAGCTAACAGTTTTTAGTTTTATCACCAAATATAACTGATAGTAATGATAGAACTGTCTACGGCCATACCACCCTGAATGCACCCAATCTCATCTGATCTCAGAAGTAATGATATAACTGATAGTAATGAATAATGGCCTTCCAGAATAATCCATATTTCTTGTCTGCCCGCACTCTGCCACTTACTATTAATCTATTCCAGATATTGAAATATGGAAAGTTCTAATTCAACATAAGATTATATTGAAGACTATTATCACAGAAGTTTGCTCCATTAATATGCAGATCCCATTTAACTCACAGTCCTTTTTTGATCAAGAACACCAAAGTAGCGATCCATGATGGCTGAATAGGGTATGGCCACACTAACTTAGGCTGCTCTGAGATATGAAAAGAACAAAGGAAGGTCTACATTTCCAAGGGTCTGGCTGATGGGAATTTTCAGCAAAGATATGAAAAAGAGAGAAAAAAAAAACCACCTTGTGACAAGAAGAGAGAAGACAGAGACACTGCTGCAGCCAGCTCTGTGGCACAGCCAAGTGATGGCTGTGAGCCACAATCTTGCCACATTAGTAGGAAGAAATTGCTGCATGCCCTACTGCTCACAGTTTTAGCAGAGAGGGAGTACCACTGTCACCCACTGACTTTTACTCCAGCCTGGAGAGCTTACTGGAGTCTGCGCAACTGCTAGGCTTGGAGCAAAGAAGCTAACTTGCTTCCCCTGCCTCCCTGACTCCTGAAGAGTACCATACTTAGCCAAAGTCATGCTGTGTCAGGGCAACATGTGGGGCAAAGTCAGAACCCTTGTATTCTACAACTGTGGGACATTAGCCCTAAAGCTATGTTCACACACTCTATGTGAGCAAGGGAGTATCACTTTAGCATCTAAGGGCTAACACAAGAAGCAGCCCATAAAAAAATCCACTCCCACCCTGGGAGATCTGGATAAGGAACCCACTATCTAGGTAAGGAACCTCAGGACTACTAAACAATTTATTCTAAATTTCTTGGTGCCACTGGAATCCACCCAGTGGACATAAGGAAGAACTTACCTGCATTCCACTTCTGTGAACTCACATCCTCCAGAGTAAAACCTCCTGCACACCTTGTCATCATCCTGTAGGACAGGAACAGGGTTCAGTTCACATTGCCTAGTCCAAGGCCCAGGGCTGTTGGTATTATCAATGACAGCAGGAGTTGGACTTTCCTAACAAGACCTGAGGAAGGGTCCATCAACATCACATAATCCTAGAGCCACAGCAATTGCTGTCACAAGCCCTGGCATCATTCAGCCTTGCCAGTAGTACAAGGGGCAGACACTCTGTCTCCCTCAGCCCCAAGAACAAGGACTTGGCTTCCACCTTCACCTGGGAGTCTGACACTGAAATCTCTTGTGGCCCAAAGATACACACCCAAGGAAACCCTCATTCTTCTCAAAGTCACACTTTTATCCTTACAAACTATAGCAGATTCATCCACTATGTCATTTATAGACACATATAAACATCATAAATCACATCAATATAATGAAGAGCAAAAACTCTATCGTCAAATCAGTAGATGCAAAAAAAACATTTGATAATATTCAATACCTCTTCATAACCAAAACCATCAATAAAATGGTTATGGAAGGAACATTCCTCAAAACTATAAAGGCTATATATCACAAACCAGTGGCCAATATCATACTGAATGGGGAAAAACTAGGGGCATTTCCCTTTAGATCTGGAACAAGACATGAATACCCACTTTCACCAGTCTTATTCAATATAGTCCTGGAAGTTTTAGCAAGAGCAATTAGAGAAGAGAAAGAAATAAAGGGCATCAGAATTAGAAAAGTGAAAGTCAAAATTATCCATGTTTGCAGATGACGTAATGTTGTACACGGAAAAACCTAAACACTCCACCAAAAAGCTGTTGGAATTGATAAAGCAATTAGTAAAGTTGCAGGTCACAAAAACATACAAAAGCATTAGCCTTTTTTGTATGCTAATGATAAACTCACAGAATGATAAATCAAGAAGGAAATCCTGTTCTCAATAGACACAAAAAGTCAAATATATAGGAATAAATTTAATGAAAGTAGTGAAAAATTTCTACAATGCAAATTATCAAACATTGATGAAAGAAATTAAGGACATAAAAAAATGAAAAGATATTCCTTGCTCATAGATCCAAAGAATTGATATCACTAAAATGTCTATACTACCTAAAGCAATCTACAGATTCAATGCAATCCCTATCAAAATATCAATAGTATTCTTTACAGAGTTCGAAAAAACAATCCTAAAATTCATATGGAATCACAAAAGACCCAGAATAGCCAAAGCAATTCTAAGAAAGAAAAAGCAAGCTGGAGGCATCGGAATACTTGATTTCAAAGCATACTACAAAGATCCAGTGATTAAAACAGCTTGATAATGGGATAAAGATTGACACGTAGACCAGTGGAGCAGAATAGTGAGCCCAGAAATTAATCCACGCACATACAGGGAACTGATTTTTGACAAAAGTGCTCAGACCGTATAGTGAAGTAAGGATAACCTCTTTAACAAATACTACTTGCAAAGTGGATGTATATAAGAATGAAATTAGATCCACGCCTCTCACCATATACAAAAATCAACTCAAACTGGATCAAAGATCTAAATTTAATACCTATGATTAGGACATTGCTGGAAAAAATGTAGGGGAAGCAGTCTAAGACTTTGGTGTAGAGGACAACTTTTTGGACAAGAATCTCAAAGCACAGGCAGCAAACGTAAAACTAAACAAATGGGACTGTATCAAACTCAGAAGCTTTTGCACAGCAAAGGAAACAGTCAATAGGGTGAAGAGACATAGAACAGAATGGGAAAAAATATTTGTAAACCACCTATCTGAAGAAGGATTAGTATCAGCAACTTAAAAACTCAACAACAAAAAAATTCAATCAAACTGAGAAATGAGCAAATGACTTCAATAGACATTTCTAAAATGAAGAAATGCAAATGGCCAACAAATACATAAAAAAATGCTCAACATCACTACCATCAGGGAAATGCAAATCAAAACCACAATGAGATATCATTTCTCCCCTGTTAGAATGGCTAGAATCCAAAACACAGAGTTACAAATGCTGGTAAGGATACAGAAGAATGGGAATTCTTGTACACTGTTAATGGGGATGTAAATTAGTGCAGCCACTGTGGAAAATGGTATGGAGTTTTCTTTAAAAGCTAGAAATCAACTTGTCATTGATCCAGCAATCCCACTACTGATGTATATCAAAAAGACTTGAGCACAATGTATCAAAGAGAAACCTGCACCACCCTTTATAGCAGCACTGTTCAGGATAACACAAATTTGCCATCAACAAGGTGTCCATCACTGATGAATGGATAAAGAAAATGTGATATATATACACACAACGGAATATTATTCAACTATAGCAAGAGTGAAATTCTACCATTTGCAGTAAAAGAAATATAACTGGTGGACATTGTGCTAAGTGAAATCAGCTGGACCAAGAAAGACAAGTACAGCATGTTCTCCTTTATATGCTGGAGCTAAAATTAAAAAAAAAGAACAAATATAAAAAGGAAGAAGAAGGAAAGAATGAGAGAGAAGGAAGGAAGGAAAGAAAGGAAGAAATAAAGACCTGTATGTATCAATATTGCTGCCAGTTTAGTTTTGTAAAACTTTGTTTTACACCTTTGTAAAACCAGTGGTTAAGGATGTTACACTAATATAGTTTTAATGATCTGTGATTATTTTAAAATTTACTGTGTATTTGTGAAATGTTCATTTTTCCATTCAATTATTGTTTATAATTGTTGTCTATTTTACTTCTAGGATCTTATTGCTTTTTACTTGTTAAACTTCTTATTCAGTGAAGTATTAAGCCTTTTTACCTCAATGTAAATTTAAAGTATTTTATCCCAAAAATTAAAAAAAAAAAAAAGGAGAAGGATGGAGTATAAGTGGGATGGAGGGAGAAAAGAAATGGGAAGGAGAGGGGGGGAAGGGAAGATCATTATGTTCTTAGGGTTATATCTACAAATCACATTGAATCTGTTAAAAACTAATTAAAATTAAAATAAAAAATTTAATTTAAAACAAACAACACCCACCTGATTACAATCAAGCCCGTTCTGTCAGTTTCTATTTGCTTCTCAATGGGAAAACTTGCTTGTGGATTAGATAGCACCTTTCTTAGGGCCCCTAAATAATGACTCTGTCCTTTGTTTTAGCCCCTGTGGGTTTAATCTGCTAGTTAGATTTGTCTTCTCCAGACTGGAAACAGTAAATTCGAGATGACCATGCACCTGCAGCCTGGGATGGAAGCAGTTTCTGTGGACTGGCGCTGCATCCTCCTTGAGAAGCCACCTCCTGCTGAGAAACCACCTCATGCTGGAACCCTGTCTTGACTGTAACATCCCTTTTCAGCTTGGAACAACTGGAGCAGCCATTGCCCAGTTTCCTGGGGGCTGGAATGCGAGGAGTCAGATGCGTTTAGTAGGCAGTCCGGGTGTTTCCAGTGGAAACTGAGAGTGCTTACTTTCTCCCAAAAGTTATCTTTAGCAAGGTCAAAAGTGCCTGTCTGCCTACTCCTTGAAAGTTTCCAGTTTTACCATAAGAATAGCGAGGGAGTGGGGATTCCAGCCCTCTGAGCTCACAGCTTAAGGTAAACAAGTTACCTATCCCACTCTGCTGAGGGATCTTTGTTTTATCCTGAGCTAGCCAGGCAGGGTGAAAGATTGCAGATCAGGTCTTTTGATGGGTTTTGTCCCCACTTTATAACTGTTTGTCAACTTTTTCTCATCCCCAAAATTGTGCTTAAAATCCCCTTCCCATAGGCCCCTTTGGGATTTTTTTCCTTTCTTGGACTTTGACTCTAATCTTGCTTTTAAATCTCACAAAAAATAAAATTAAAAAAAAAAAAAGAACACAGAAGTGTTTCTTCCATTTTTCCCATTGACTGTTCTATTGAACTGCAGGTTCACTCTTTTCCATAACCTTTTGACCCCTCAGGGATCTTCTTTCCCTTTATTATCATTAGAACGCTTGGTTAGCCTCTTCTGTGACTCGAAGTTTCCATATAGCAATTTCGCGTGTAGACATGAAGTGTCTGAGTTCTCTCAGACAACAATGCTCCTCACACCCTTGTTGGAAACCTAGCATAATACATGAGACAATAATGTGTCTAAAACGTTGGCCTCTTGGCCTGCACCCAACTCAAGCTATGTAAAATTTACAGAATCAGTGCAATAGAGAAGGCAATCTGCTGGAAACCCCTAGGTCTGGATACACGTCCTATTCCTTGAGTTCAGAACAGAAAGCAGTATGTAACAGTGGAACAGAAGAAAATTCCAAGTTTAGGATGAAATAGTACCCAGAACATAAAAGCTGGTTTGAAGTACAGATCTGTCAAAGAATAACAATTTAATTCCAAGCATGACTCTGGCCCTATAGACCTGATGAAAATTCAGGAAACAAATGATGAAATAATTCCCAGAAGTGACTAGAAACAGGATTATAGATATATTCAAATTAAAGGTGGGAAGGACACTAAGTTTGTTCAGTAAGGAAGGAAACCCACACCATTTTTAAAAAGATTTATTTGAAAGGCAGAGTGACAGACTAAGAGACAGGGTGAAAGATCTTCCATCTGTGGCTTCATACCCCAAATGACCATGACTGCAACAGTGAGGGTTGGGCCATGCTGAAAACAGGAGCCAGGAACTACATCTGGGTCTCGTGCCCCCAACGTGGCAGAAAATCAAATCCTTGGACCATTATCTGCTGCATCCCAGGCACATTAGCAGGAAGCTTTTTTGGAAGCCGAATAGCCAGGGCTAAAACCAGCATTCTGATGTGGGACGTGGGCATCCTGTCCAGCCTCTTCACCTGTTCCATCACAACACCCACCACTCCCATACCACTTTAATCTAATCATACACAGAAATTACTAATCTACCCTGGCATGTCCCAGAATCTGCATATGCTAATGATCCTTGTCACAAGTGTAGAAACACCAGATACTTTTGATGACTGATGATGAATAAAAATCGCCATGTAGCCCTAGAAGACAAACAAAGAGATCTTTTCCCATAATTTGCAATAATGTGAAAACTGACTTAAAAGGGTTTCTTTTAAATATTGTCACTGGTGTGATATAAATACATATGGTGTTTCATGGCACAGTCAAAATGTGGAAGGGTGTTGTAGAGAATTCTCATTTTCTGAAATGCATCCTGCAGAGTTCTCACTGATGTGACAAAGGAGAATTGCTAGTATCTTCTTACTCAGAGACTGTGGTTGGATTCTCTGTGCCACTGATCTCCTTGTGCCATCCATACTCTTGTGGTTGGGTAAATCTCAAAAGGAGAGACAGAGGCAGAAGCTGATAATCTGCTTGGTCACATGTATTTTTCTCATATAGCCCAACATTGTAATATGGAATTACATAACAAACAATGATGTTTAGATACTCACTTCTTTAGCCCAGACAAAGTGTAGGTCAGCCAAAACCGTGGATAATCTCATTTAGTTTTTTTCAGCGTGCCTAACCCATAGTGTCACAGATTACTGTGTCATTCTGTGCAAAAAAGTATGGGGCCAGTACTGTAGCATAGCAGGTAAAGCCACTGCCTGCAGTGCCGGCATCCCATACAGGCACTAGTTCAAGATGGCTGCTCCACTTCCCATCAAGCTCTCTGCTACAGCCTGGGAAAGCAGTAGAAGATGGCCCAAGTCCTTGGGCCTGTACACCTACGTGGGAGACCCAGAAGCAGCTCCTGGCTCCTGGCTTCGGGTCAGCACAGCTCCGGCCATTGTGGCCAATTGGAGAGTGAACCAGTGAATGGAAGATCTCTCTCTTTCTCTGCCTCTCCTTCTCTGTTGGTGTAACTCTTAAAAATAAATAAAAATAAATCTTAGAAAGAAAAAGAAAAGAAAAAAGGTGTGATACCCACAACTACTCACTAAGAGGGAGTCTGGAATATACATAATTCAGAAAGGATGAATCTCAGTATCCATTTGCAGGTAGCATGAAATGTTACAAAGAATATAGAATTCATAGCCACTTAAATCAGGCTTACAGGAAGATTCTTCCAGGTAAGGGAAGCTGGATTCACATAATCTATCTGCAAATTGGAGATAGCAACCACTTCCTTGGAAACTTATGATGGATTTAAAAGCTAATTACTTTTCTCAGTACCTGTACATAGTAAATGCCCTGGCACCCATGCTCACAGAGCACAGCTGTACATAAGCTCTGTTTCCTCACTTATGAGCTGAAAGTCACTTCAAGTGTGATAAAGACCCTTTGGATCCCCTCACATATATAAATATGTAAGCACACACACACACACACAAAGGCATGTCAACAAATTAATGGAAAAACAGAATTAAAAAATAAATTTATTCTGGCACAAAATATTTAAAACCATGTGTACTATTTACAAACTAATAATAATTTATTTGTAAAATAATATATTTGTAAAATAAAAATCTCAACTCATGGTCTTCGTAAGGACTTACTATATTTATATCCATTCATTGGACAAAAAGTATATCTGATACTTAAATGTGGTAAGCACTGTTCTGGGAACTTCAGGTCTAACAGCATATAGAACAAATCTAATCCAAGCATTTTCTTCATAGGGGCTATGGAAAACAAAAAAGTAAGCAAAAAAATCAATGTGTAATTAATCAGGTAATGATAACTTCTATGAAAAAACACATACATGAATAGATGATGCCTACAGAGTAAGGAAGCATATTATTTTCAGTAAGATTGCCATGGAAGATTCCTGACTGACACACTGACATAAAGCACAAAGTGAAAGGACACATGGATTTATGCATATATATTCATGATAAGTACATTTTATGTGTGAGATGCCACATGTGCCCTAAGAGCAAGCATATTTCAAATATTTGAGTTGTGCTCTAGGAAGAATAATGTGGCTACCAAGCTGGAGAACAGTGAATGCGAGAAAGAGAGCATATTGAAGCAGGGAAAAGAGACATTTGAGAACAAATATATTAGGACCTTGTACATCATATTAAGGGATTTGGAAGTTACTTTCAGTGTGGATAGGAGGCTGCTGGCTTTGAGCACAAAAGAGACATTGTGTGACTTATGTTTACTTCTGCTATGTAGAAAAAAAAAATAGTGAAAGATCGCAGAGAAAATAGAGATACCAATTTAGCGACATTCGCAGTAATCTAGGTGGTGGTAGAGTGAACTAGAGTTATAGCAGCTGAGGTGAAAAGAAGTGCTAAATCCAGGATGTATTTAATGACAGAGTATGCAGAACTTATGGACTGATTGTATGTGTGGTGTAAGAGAAATAGAGGAATCACGTTTATGCCAATATTTTTTGTTTGGGCAACTGGCAGAATAAGTGTCCATTATTAGCTAGAGAAAACTAGCAGTTATGTGGAGGAGAGCCAAGAGTTTGGTTATGTTGAAATGAGAATTAGATTTTTTTTTTAACTTTATTTAATGAATATAAATTTCCAAAGTACAACTTATGGATTACAATGGCTTCCCCCCCATACCATCCCTCCCACCCACAACCCTCCCCTTTCCCACTCCCTCTCCCCTTCCATTCACATCGATTCATTTTCGATTATCTTAATATACAGAAGATCAGCTTAGTATACATTAAGTAAGGATTTCAACAGTTTGCTCCCACACAGAAACATAAAGTGAAAAATAATAGATGATTTTTTTAATGATGATGAAATCAGATCAGACCTATTGTCATGTTTAATCCCAGTGAGAGTCAAGTTGGGAATTGATAATTTCTTTTTTTTTTTTTTTTACAGAGGATCAATTTAGTATGCATTAAGTAAAGATTTCAACAGTTTGTACCCCCATAGAAACACAAAGTGAAATATATTGTTTGAGTACTCGTTATAGCATTAAATCTCAATGCACAGCACATTAAGGACAGAGATCCTACATGAGGAGTAAGTGCACAGTGACTCCTGTTGTTGACTTTACAAATTGACACTCCTGTCTATGGCATCAGTAATCTCCCTATGCTCCAGTCATGAGTTTCCAAGGCTATGGAAGCCCTCTGAGTTCTCCGACTCTTATATTGTTTAGACAAGGTCATAGTCAAAGTGGAGGTTCTCTCCTCCCTTCAGAGAAAGGTACCTCCTTCTTTGAAGACCTGTTCTTTCCACTGGGATCTCACTCACAGAGATCTTTTGCCAGAGTGTCTTGGCTTTCCATGCCTGAAATAGTCTCATGGGCTTTTCAGCCAGATCCGAATGCCTTTAGAGCTGATTCTGAGGCCAGAGTGCTATTTAGGACATCTGCCATTCTATGAGTCTGCTGAGTATCTCACTTCCCATGTTGGATCGCTCTCCCCTTTATTTATTCTATTGGTTAGTGTTAGCAGGTACTAGACTTGTTTATGTGCTCCCTTTGACTCTAGAATTAGATTTTTTTTAAAGATTTATTTTATTTATTTGAAACACAGAGATAGAGAAGTAGAGACAGAGAGAGAGGTCTTCCATCCATGGTTCACTCCCCAACTGGCCACAACAGCTGGAGCTGCGCCAATCCGAAGCCAGGATCCAGGAGCTTCCTCCGGGACCCCACGTGGGTGCAGGGGCCAAGGACTTGGGCCATCTTCTACTGCTTTCCCAGGCCATAGCAGAGAACTGGATCAGAAGAGGAGCAGCTGGGACTAGATCCAGTGCCCGTATTGGATGCCAGCGCTTCAGGCCAGGGCTTTAACCTGCTGCGCTTCCGAATTAGAATTTTAAGTCATTTTGGACATATAGTCTAGAATTTAGGTCGGCTATGCCAAAGCTATGGACCCAGATAAATTTGAAAATACGTTCTTTTCATCTTATTCGAACTATTTTTGTCTTCTCAATCTGTCTCAAAGAGGTAAGAACTACTGACTTCTTTGAGTGGCAGGAAACCAAGGAAATTTACTTTGATAATAGTAAGAATGAACAGAGGAAATTGTGGTCACTCTTACCCTGGAAATGTAAGAACATCAGAAGCTTGGCTCCTGGAAGATCGTTGTGAATATTCCCGTGTCATTATGGGATCTGGCCGATTTCTTACAATGTTCCTTCTAACTCTGGGTAGTGCACTGAATGGTGGTCATCCAAGGTCTCAGGTTCCATTTCTCGGAATCTGTGATTGTGACTTAATCCGGTAAAGATATGACAAAGCTCAGGCTCTTGAAATAAGGAGATTATCCTGGGTGGTTTATGTTGTTCTTTTTTTTTTAAAGATAGATTTATTTATTTGAAACGAAAATTACAGAGAGGAGACACACACACGATCTTCTATCCACTGGTTCACTCCTGAAATGGTCCCAAAGGCTAGGTTGGGTCAGGCCGAAGTTTGAGCCAAGAGATTCATCCAAATTTCCCACATGGATAGTGTGGCTCTGAGGACTTGAGCCATCTTCCACTGCTTTCCCTAGAGCATTAGCAGAGAACTGGATTAGCAGTGGAGCATCCGGACACAAACCAGGGCCCATATGGGATGGTGGCATTGCAGGTGGTGACTTAATCCCTGAGCCACAATGCTGGTCCCTTCATGTTGATTTTTTTTATTATTATTTTTTGGCAGGCAGAGTGGACAGTGAGAGAGAGAGACAGAGAGAAAGGTCTTCCTTTGCCATTGGTTCACCCTCCAGTGGCCGCCGTGGCCGGTGCACTGCAGCCGGCGCACCGCGCTGATCCGATGGCAGAAGCTAGGTACTTATCCTGGTCTCCCATGGGGTGCAGGGCCCAAGCACTTGGGCCATCCTCCACTGCACTCCCTAGCCACAGCAGAGAGCTGGCCTGGAAGAGGGGCAACCGAGACAGAATCCGGCGCCTTGACCGGGACTAGAACCCGGTGTGCCAGCGCCGCAAGGCGGAGGATTAGCCTAATGAGCCAAGGCGCCGACCATCTTCATGTTAATTTTAAGCACTATCTAGTCACCCCTTTGAGAAGATGCTGAAGGATACACATGCACATGGAAGAGAAGGGACATGAATGTACACATAAGCCAGGGAATGCCAACTGCCACCAGAACCTGGATGGAGCAAGGAATGAATTCTCCCAGAAACTCCTGAAGGAAGTACAGCCCAGCCACCACCTTGATTTTCGATGTGTGGCCTCCATAACTGTAAGAGAATACATTTTTTAAGCTATCTAGTTGTTGGCAACTCATTATAGCAGCCATTGGAAATTAATACAGTCTGCTTCCAGAATTTCAAAAGACAAACTTAGGCATGGATTATCTAACTAAAGGTGAAGTGACAGCAATCAGTTCTCATTTACTCTTTCGTATTTTCTGTATTTTCTCATAAATATTATCTTAATTAAAAATATCTCTTAGTCCAATTGCTGGTAGATGTTACAAAGGGAAGAAACTAAACAGGGTGAAAAGCCCAAGGAGTTGGTAATTATGTAATCAAGGAGATTGCAGGAGGTGGTTAAAACCACATTGCTTTCTCAATTTACTCTCAAAATATGTAGTGTCTGTGGGAAGGAAATTCTCCTTAGGCAAATATTAATCAGACTCCTACAACTTTTTAAGTAAGTCAATCAACGTTCTAAAACTGTAGAATTTTAAGCTAAAATTCTAAGCTAAAATATCTCAAGAGGAAGCTGCAAAGATAGGGCAGGTGCACATGTTTCAATAATGTATTAATTTATTCATTCTTGCAACAAATATTAAGCGTCTTAGAATATGGAAGACATAGGTTGACACCAAAATATAACTATAGAAAGTGAAAAAGTGATGAACTATATAAAAGAATGTGTCTTCCTTCATTATGCTTACTTGTGGAGGAAAGGTAAAATATGCATAAAAACATAAGATGATTTCAATAAGTGACAGAGATAATAAAACAAGCTATGGGGCACAAGACATTTGGTGTAATGGAAGAAGTGGTTGGGTGGTGGGACAGATATTTAATTAGGGATTAGGATAATTAGAAAAATTTGGTCACAGGTTAATCAAATGATAAAATGTTCTAGGCAATAGGAGCAACAAATGTATAATCTCAAACCAGCAGGAGGCATTGAATGATTTTTATATAGTCAACTGTAGATATCTCAGTGATGGTTTTCAGCCACAGGAGAAGAGAAGTGACGAGTAAGCCAGGTCAAACATCAGGTTGGCTAAGACTCTGAAGACAGTGTGAAAGAAGGAATTTCTCTATTCTCTCAGAATCTATTTCTTCAATTATTTCCAGTCCATCCCTGGAGTGTATAGAAAATTTTTAAATCTTGACTTTTTCACAAAATCCATTGTTGGCTCAGTGCATAAGAAAAAATCTGGTCAAATGGATTCAAGCAACAGTGGAAATTAAATTTTGCCAGTAAGTTTCATTTTGTTTACTGTCTGGGTATTTTAAGTTTTGTGTTTTATACTCTGCTAGACAGCACTCATAATCTTCTAAATGCTGTGTATGTGCTTTCAAATATACTTTAATTTCATATTACAACTGTTTTCACTTATTGAAAAACAAGAAAACATTTGGACATGCAATGCCTGTGGTGTCATATTTGAGACCAGATCCAAATAAATATTCACTAAGCTTTTTAAAATCCATAAAGATGCTATCAAAAAGCTATTACATTTTTATAGCTCATATTCAAAGTTAACAAATGAGCAGTTTGGAAAGAGGAATCTCTCTTGAAAATGGAAAATAATAGCATAGAAATTAGAAGGCCTGGTTGGTTTTGTCCCTAACTAATTGTATAGCCTTGAAAAATAGCACTGGACTTCTCTGATTCTCCATTTCCTCATTTCTGAAAGGAAAATAATGAACTAACACCTCTAAAGTTCTTTCTACTTCTAAAATTTCATGAAAATATTATTGTTTCCTACAAACTCAGTGCTATCCTTTCTCTTTTTCTTATGCATATTCTGTACCTTGCCTATTCGTGCTGTTTTTCTATTTTTCATTACAAAGGGCTATTACACTTTGAATGGCTTCTTTGGAATGAATAAATAAAGTCAACTCAAATCATAAGGTTAGCATCCTTAAAATGTTCTTCTCTACAATAAATTGAATGTATGCTTTTTATGCACTAGACACATTTCCCTCCTCAGATTTAGAAATCCTTTTCTGTTTTGTGGTCTCTTACACATTTGAAAAACCACTTATTCAAAGTAAAACTGTTCTGGCTTGTCTCTTATTTTCAACAATATGCAGTTCGTCTAGAAGGCTTTGATTTCATTTGCAGAGATTTCCAGATCTATTTAGCAAAACTCAATAATGGGTTCTCCTTGAAGAATATTTAGATTAAAGATGTGTAGACCAATGTCTCTCATAAAGATACACTTCTCTCAGATAATTTCCTGCAGGGGGATAATAGCATAATTCTCTTGGAAAAATATTCTATACTTTAATATGATTTTGCTCTTTCTCATCATGTGGTAAAGACAAGCAGCTAATTGGTATGCACATCAAATAATAGTGGTATAATTATGAACTCTGAATGAAAATCTATAGAGTCCTATTTCATTAGATTTTCATTTGTGAATTTGGGTGGGTCTGTCACATTTTAAAGTATTGGTTTATTTACCTTGGAGGCAAGATAAACTTTCTATGAATTTAAAATTAAGTAAGAGATTCTTAAAAAAATAGTAATACCTAGTATTTTTTGGTTTCTTCCCATAAAACAGCCAATGACCAAATATGTTATGTATACCATTTCATTCAGTTTTCATAATAGTAATGTATAAGTATCCCCTTCTTAAAGATGAAAAATCTGGTTTAAATATCAAGATCAGCCCATAAAATCACTTAATGAGTGAAAGGAAGAGCCGGCATTCTTAGTCTTAAATCACATGGCTGTTGGACTGTAAAATCCATGTTTTAACATCTCTCTACTACAACTATACTGATTTAATCATCATAGGGTAGAAGCAACACACAAATGTACAAGAATTTGCTTTAAAATCTATTATCAGTTCATCAGATATTAAAGATGGAAATGATGAAGATGAAGATGGTGATGATGTTGAGAGTATCAACTTCAGAATTAATCTTATAGGGGAAAAATGGTTAAACTTACAGAATTTGGTTATCTCAATTTATAGCAACATTTGCTGCCCCCATGTGGTGCTATATGACCATTCTGTCTTCAGGATTCATCTCTTCACTAAGATTCCGGTCTTATAACCTGTGCTCCGTAATTTTTTTTACTTGATCTGAAAGGGAAATAGATAATGAGGAATTATTATGCTCAGATGAGGCTTAATACTTGAGTATGTGTTGATGTAGGTATCTGGGCATGTTTGCTGCAAAAAAAAAAAAAAAGAAATTACTAAAAAGATAGCAATGAGGATCTTACAGAGAAGTCATGCAACAAATTCCATTGTGAAACTCTACAAGGCATCAGTATCAGGAATTGTTCTATCTCTTTCAGACACCAATATCAGCAAATATTTTAATCACTAATTCTTACTGATTCTTACCAGCCTCATTCAGGTTAAATCAGAGTCCTGAAAGGCAGGATCTAATTGCTAAGATCATGGTTATAGCCAATACTTTGAAAGTACTACTGGAAAAAGACCCTTCAAGGCAGAGGATGTCTCCAGGATATCTCTTTATTTTGATACTAACATAAAACATCTTGACTTACTCAAAAGTAAATAAAGATAAAAATTCCCTAAAGTTTTTAACTGATTTCAGAAAGGAAAATTTAATGTTGGGCAATCAAACCCTCAAATGTCTTTAAAACTATTACGTCTCTAGCTACTCTGTTTTATTTCTAAAATAACAGTTGGAACATAATCATTTGATATGAGACTCTACTAATATGATAACAAAAATTATGGAAGTCACTGACTTGTCAACAATCTCACAGCAGAATTTTTGAACCTACAGTCTCTAAAACCTAGGCAATCAATGGATGGAATTGTGGGGTTGTTTAATCCACAAAAATTATATGACAATGTTTGAATATAGGTTTGCCTGTGATATGTTTTCTGAATGGAGTTTAGCTATTTTATTTTTATTTTATTTTGTCACATAGAGTTGATAAGGCTAAATCCATTCAAGTGCTCATATCTTATGACTCAAAACTTTTTTTTAAAGATTTATTTATTTATAATGAAAGACAGAGTTACAGAGAGAGGCAGAGACAGAGAGAGGCAGAGACAGAGAGAGAAGTCTTCCATCTGCTGGTTCACTCCCCAGATGGCTGCAACGGCCGGAGCTGTGCCAATCCGAAGCCAGGAGCCAGGAGCTTCTTCCAGGTCTCCCATGTGGGTGCAGGGGCCCAAGGACTTGGGCCATATTCTACTGCTTTCTCAGGCCACAACAGAGAGCTGGATCAGAAGAGGAGCAGCTGGGACTAGAACAGGCACCCATATGGGATGCTGGCACTTCAGTCCAGGGCTTCAACCAGCTGCGCCACAGCGCCGGCCCCAACTCAAAACTTTTATAACCAGAAATCAACCAGAGAAACTATCCCATTCTCAAGGATTATATGTACTACAATGCTAAATTAGAATTGATCAAGAAAAATGGTGATGGGAAGAGAGGAAGTTCTTTCAGACTGGGATCTGAGAATCATGGAGACAAATGAAACTAGGAGACATCCCACTGAGGAGAATCAGAGTGCAATCATTTCATACCCCAAAGATAGCCAGACCCAGAAACTTTTATCCAGTAAGATTTAAAAAATCATGATACAATGATTGTTGCAATCCCCTTTTCATCACTATTTTAAGAGACTGCTCTGTTCCTGAGTTAGGTGCTTATGGCATAGATGTGTCTTTTATTCAAAGGTTTCAAACATGTGGAGAATAATACTGGTCTTATATAAAATATATAATTCTAGTCTTTGAGCCTAATACGAGGATCAGATTAGACCTGGAGTGTCTTAAGTATTAAGTGCATTATAAGTGTGGCAGTAATATAAACATTATAGTGCTATATTTCATTATTATCCCCAATGTATGTCTGCATTCATTTGCCTGTTGCCTGTTTCACAACTCTTTCCACTAAACATTTGGCATTTATTGATATTGGGGCTTGACTATGAGATTTGATTTGTCCAATAAAATATGGGCATACATGACAGTATGCTAGTTTTCAACCAAAGCCTGAAGAGACAATGTATACTTCCACTCACCCCTCTTGCAGGTTTTCCCATATTATGTGCTAGTCCATTGACCCAACAATGACTAGTAAAATATGTACAACAGAACTGTTTTCAACTAGCTAACCTTCAGCAATTGGAAACTCAAGACTTCTTCTGTGAATGTAAACTTGTTTAAACACTTTTCAGTGGCAGTATCTAGTAAAACTCATCATATGTATATCTAGCACTTCTATTTCTTTGTCTAGATTCCAAAGATATGTGTATGTGCAGATGTATCTATGTATATATTTATATATACACAAATGCATGCGAGATCACTGATGAATCTCACAAGCACAATGTAGAAATAAAGGTTCATATAAGAAAAGTAAGGGTATATTTATGATTTCAAAAAGCTCAAAAAAGACAAAGGTAATACAAGGTAATAAAAATCAATCAGGGTAATGGTTACCCTTGGGATGAAGTGACAGTGGGAAGAAATAAGAAGATAATCTTACTGAGTTTCTACTGCACTGTTTGTTAACATAGGTTCTGATTACTAGGTATGTTCACTTTGTGAAAATTCGCCAAGTTACAGACTCGTAAGTTGTAGTTTTCTGTATGCATACCATTCATAAACACAATTCACATTAGAAGTACTGTAGGAATTAAGAAGACCTTTTATTTTTAAAGTACTTCCCCGGCCGGCGCTGCAGCTCACTAAGCTAATCCTGCGCCTGCAGCGCCGGCACACTGGGTTCTGGTCCCGGTTGGGGTGCTGGATTCTGTCCCGGTTGCTTCTCTTCCAGTCCAGCTCTCTTCTGTGGCCCAGGAGTGCAGTGGAGGATGGCCCAGGTCTTTGGGCCCTGCACCCGCATGGGAGACCAGGAGGAAGCACCTGGCTCCTGGCCGGATCGGCACATTTGGGAGGTGGACACAGAGAGAGAGAGAGCGAGATAGGCAGAAAGGGAAAGAGAGAGAGCTCCCATCAACTTAGACCATCCCAAATGCTAGCAAAGGCCAGGGCTCTGCTAGATGGAAGGCTAGAGCCTAGAATTCAATCCCACATGGGTACCAGGAACCCAACTACTTGAGCCATCAGCACCACCTCCCAAAATCTGCATCGGCAGGAAGCTGGAATCAGCAGCTAGAGCCACAAATTCAGCTCAGGTACTCTCATGTGGGTTAGGAATGTCTTACCAAGCAACCACTAGGCTAAATGCACTCCTTCCCCCGGATGTGTCTTGATTGTGTCTCTGGAAGGTTCAGTGCTGGAAACTTGGTTCTCAGTATTGTAGTGTATAGGTGGTGGCACCTTTAAAAGAGGTACCTAATAGAAATTGATTAGGTCATGATTAAGGTAGCCTTCAACTGTCAACTAAATATGCCTTTCTGTGTGTATTACCTGGCTTTAAGTATTTTGGTATACCATCAGTAAACAGACTAATTCAATATCAGAAAAAATTGCTTGATTTATTTTTGGACTTTATGCTTTCTCATTTAGACAATGTGGTTACTTTTCAGCTTTTAAACCCGATTTGAACTTTGCTGAAGAAAGTTGCCTATTCCTTTGTGTGGGAAGAGCTAGAGTAAAGTGGTCAGAATAATGCATACCAGTTAAAGTCTTACATAATTTCTAGCCAAGAAATGGTTTGGTTCATGAAAGATATTTGTTGTGATAGCTCTTTTGGTAACACTTCTAAAACCACACTATGCAAGTATCTGGTCATCTCCATCTCTTCATAGAAACAAAATACATTTTTGTAGTTTCTTAGAAAATAAAAACAAGAAATGAAGTTTCTCTTTATGTGTGCAGTGTCAGATACTATTTTGCAATGGAAAGACTCAGAGCTTCCATTTGAAGCAACAAGCAAACCCCTCAGTCTGCTGTTGCTCTCCTAAGAGTAGAATTTACTCTACCATGGAATTTATATACTCTATCAGAAATCTCTGTGGATTTTACCCACAACAACCAAATTCCAGTTCTATTTCACTGATGCAGTGTCCTTTGGAAAGCATTTTACAAAAAAAAAAAACAAAAACAAAACAAAACAAACAAACAAACAAAAGGAACCTGTGCCTTATTCCCTCAATAAATGAAACAAAGTAAATGAAAACTTAAAGAAAGATTGATAGCATCTCTTGATTTATGGTGTAAGATTGGCTGATAAATTCTATTGAATACATAGAAGCTCATTTATGTATTTCTTGCTGGACAGGTTCAGTATATGCACTGCCCATATTTTTTTTTTTTAAATCACAGAAGCACAGAATGAAAGTCTAAAGGAACATACAGGCTATCTAATCCAACATCATTATTTTATAAATGATGAAAGTCAACAGTGGGATTTTTAAATTATACCAGATTACTCTCCTAATGATTAGTATTCCAGGATGTGAATTCAGATATTTTAAATTATTACAATGTCAGGATATTTAAAAAATATTTTTAATTTAGTACTGAGTGTCCTTGGACTCTTGCATTAAAAATTCAAAGCTTTAATTTCTTTCATTCATTATTTGTGTCTACCACTATATGTGTAAATGATTACCTAATCTATGTGTGGTTACATTGGTTTTGTTGGCAAGCACTTTGCTTTAGACTTGACATGACAATGTTTATAGAAAATAAAAATAAAATATTGGTGTTTATAAATACCCATACATATATGCAAATAAATACCACATTAAATTATATGGAACAGGTGAGGTATATATTTAGTCACATTAATACTTGGTTAATTAGAAATGTTCATATTAAAACCCACACCTGGTGAAATAAATATAATTTCTGGTGCTCTCTCAAGGGATTTTCAGGCCACTGAAAAGCAATAAAAGTTTTAAAGTTAAAATATGCTTCCTGAAATTAGAATACTTTTCTAATGTTCAGGAGCAAGCCAGGGTAATTGATAGAATGGTGACAGATATCTAAAATTTTCAAAAGATTCAATGCATGATGAATATTCATCCAATGCCCAAAAGAATGATAACAGGAAAGAGTGTTTTAGAGGGAAGTGTTGAGGGCTTGCATGGAATATAATGTGTTTGCTTTTCTGATTTTGCTATGTCTGCTATGGATGCAAGCAGACTCCATGCTAGAGCATGCTGGAGAGGATGAAAGCTATAAGGAGTTGCTTCTCAATCAGAAGTTTATTCAAGTAAATGCATGAGCATCGTTTTTAAAGACTGATCTTTTATTTGAAAGTCAGAGTTACAGAGAGAGGGATAGATGGAGAAATCGCCTATTGACTAGTTCACTCCCCAGATGACAGCAACCACCAGAGCTGGGCCAGGCTGAAGCCAGGAGCCTAGAACTTCATATAGGTTTCCCATGTGGGTGACAGGGGCCCAAGCTCTCGAGTCATCTTCTGCTGGTTTCCCAGGCACATTAGCGGTGAGCTGGATTGCAAGCAGAGCATATTGGGCTCTAACCGGTGTGTGATGAGCCACAATGCTGGCCCCGTGCCTCACCTCTAGAGACCGTGAATGAAAGCCAGAAACAAGACAACCAACAACATTACTCAGGGCAGAAGAAAGTCTGTCATGAATCGAGTATGGCAGTGGAGTACATAGCATGTGAAAGAAGAGAAGGGCGGGCGACACGGCGGTGGCCGTGGTGGGCTGCGTGCTGCGGCGGTTCCAGCAGATGGTTCCTTTATCAGCTTCAGGGCAAATTCGAGGTTACTACCTAGACTGGAAAACGTCGCGTGATTTGAAGAGAGGAAAACTGGCCTATGAGTATGCAGATGAGAGGCTACGGATCAATTCGCTGAGGAAGAATACCATTTTACCAAAAGATCTTCAGGAAGTGGCTGATGAAGAAATTGCTGCCCTTCCCTGGGATAGCTGTCCTGTTAGAATCAGAAACCGGTGTGCTATGACGTCCCGGCCACGTGGTGTGAAGCGGCGCTGCAGGCTTAGTCATATCGTCTTCTGTCACTTAGCTGACCACGGGCAGCTTTCTGGGGTGCAGCGAGCAATGTGGTAAATCAGCTGCAGGAGCTGCTGAGGGTGCAGGGACTCCAGCTCTGGAAAAGAGAGACTGTTCTAATAGTCAAAGCCATGGCTTTGTAGAGGTCCAGTGTAGCTGTCTGGCGTACCTGATGCTGTCCGTGAATTCCTGTGAAGTGTTAAATGAAGAAATGCGGATGTTACATCAGTGGGCTTAACAGATTAAATATACTGTTCCCATACGTGGTACAAAGAGCTGACTAATAAAAAGTACTTTCTGTGAAAACAAAAAAGAAAAGAAAGAAGAGAAGGAGATCTGCCTCATTAGATTCATAGGTTAGGTCTAAGGCAATTTCCTTCAAGTAATAAACCACAAAGTTGCTTCAAAAGCTGTATGACTTTACTATTTTGGTAAGGACAATGAACGTGGCCTGCGTCCTCTCTTAGTTTTTATATATGCAAGTGTTGGATAGCATCTCTAGAGCTATTTTCCTGCTAGACTGAAACTTTATGTTTACAGATTACTAACTCCCTGCTTCCATCTCCACCAGGGTTTGGTCTTTAATTCTATGAAGCTGACTATCTCAGATACTTTAGAAATGTGGAGTCATGCAGCATTTCTCTCTCTGTGAATGGTGTGTTTCACTTATCACATGGTCCTCAAGGTATGACAATGCTGTTACATATAGAAGAATTTATTTTAAGTTTGAAAACCATTCCAATGTACATGTACGAAACACTTAATTCATTTGTCAAGGAACATTTTGGCTATTTCCACGTTTGCTGTTGTGAATTGTGTTGCAATAATCATAGGAATACTAATATCACTTTGAGATCCTGATTTCAATTATTTTGGATAAAATTTTCAAAAGTAGAATTGCTAGATCATATGGTAGTCTATGCTTTTGAGGATTCTCCATATCACCACATAATTTTATATTGAAATAAACAATATAAAAGAATTTATTTTTCTCTACATCCTTTCAACACTCATTGTCTTTTATGTTTTTGATAATAGTGACTATTACAGATGTGAAGTAATATATTAAGTTTTCATGTAGATTTCCATGATTCATCATGTTCAGCAATTTTTCATATATATATATATATTGACCATTTGTATGTCTTCTTTAAATAAATATCTGTGAAAGTTCTTAGCTCATTTTTAAATTTAGATTCTCCAGAGTCTTTGCTGTTCATTCTTGTTTTGTTTTGTTTTGATTCGTTACTGAGAGTGGAAATTTATCATATTTTGTAGATGAGTATCTTCTGAGATATTAGAAATGTGCCAGGGGATTCCAATACAATCCCATCAAGGTGGCATGTACCAATGCCATCTCACTAGTCCAAGTGATCAATTTCAGTTCACAATTGATCACACTGATAGGTCTAAGAATCAAAGGGATCACACAAACAAGACTAGTGTCTGCTAATACTAACTGATAGAATTAAAAAGGGAGAGAACGATTCAACATGGGAAGCGGGATACACAACAGACTCATAGAATGGCAGATGTCCTAAACAGCACTCTGGCCTCAGAATCAGCCCTTAAGGCACTCGAATCTGGCTGAAGAGCTCATGAGAGTATTTTAGGCATGGAAAGCCAAGACACTCTGGCAAAAAAAACAAACAACAACAACAAAAAAAAACAAAACAAACAAACAAACAAAAAAAACAAACAAAACCTAAATGAAAGATCTCTGTGAATGAGATCCCAGTAGAAAGAATGGGCCCATCAAAGAATGAGGTACCTTTCTCTGAAGGGAGGAGAGAACTTCCACTTTGACTATGACCTTGTATGACCTTGTCTAAATAAGGTTGAAGTCAGCAAACTCAAGAGGCTTCCATAGCCTTGGCAACTCATGACAAGAGCCTAGGGAGATTTCTGAAGCCATAAACAAGATTGTCAAATTGTTAAGTCAACAACAGGAGTCACTGTGTTCTTACTCCTTATGTGGGATCTCTGTCCTTAATGTGTTGTCCAGTGTGAATTAATGCTATAACTAGTACTCAAACAGTGTTTTACACTTTATGTTCTGTGTGGGTGCAAACTGAAATCTTTACTTAATATATACTAATTGATCCAATTGATAATTGGATCTTGATGTGAATTGAATGGGAGAGGGAGCGGGAGATGGGAGGGTGCAGGTGGGAGGGAAGTTATGGAGAGGAAAAGCCATTGTAATCCATAAACTGTACTTTGGAAAATTATATTTACTAAATAAAAGTTTAAAAAAATATTTTATTTCATTCTGTAGATTACCTCTTCACTCTGCTGATTCTTTACCTTGCTGGGCACACATGTTCTAGTTAGATGTAATGTCACTTCTCTATTTTTGTTTTTGTTTTCGTGTCTATTTTTTAGTGTCATATCCATGAAATCATTGGGAAGACCAGGATCATAAATTTTTTTTTTTTGTTTTATTCTAGGAGTTTTAGCCTTGACGTCTTGTATTTAAAGCTCCATTTTATTTTATGTTGATTTTTATGTATGGTGTAAGATTAGAGTCCAATTTTGTTATTTTGTCTGTGCATATCCCATTTTTCCATCAACATTTGTTAGAGAATCCTCTTTTTTCCCTGATATATTCTAGTATGCAAGTCTTTCATCTCTTTAGTTAAGGGTAATGCTGGCATCATAAAATGGGTTGTGGAGATTTTGTTCTCTAATTAAAAATTGAGAAGGCTTCATGTTAGGTATTCACTAAATGTTTAGTGTATTTCCTCAATAAATGTATGTGATCCTGAGATTTTCTTTGTCAGGCAGTTTTCTCTCACTAACTCAAAATATTGGTTATGATTTGTTCAATTTCTGTTTCTTCATGATATAGTCTTTGTAGGTTGTACTTTCTTGTGGAGTGTCGAGTTTGTTGGCAAAATTCTTCATGATTCTTTATTAGGATATTCATTGATATTGGTGCATTCTCCAAATGCCCTTAATGAGAAGAGCTTGATGGGGGCAAATCTAGGAGCTGGGAACTCAGTCTAAATTGCCCACGTGAATTTCTAGTGATCCGTTTTTAGTTCAGTAATCCGTTCTTCTGTTTGATCTCATCTGTGGATCCACTATTGTGAATTTTTCAGTTTAACTATTGTGTTTTTCAGGTTCATGATTTCTATTTAATGTCTTTGAATATTATATATATATATATATATATATCTGTTTAAATTCTCACTTGTTTTTGCATTTGTTCATATTTTCAGTAAGTATCATTATGAGAACTTATTAAATGGTGGTCAGCTAACTCATATGCTATAGTTTAAATGTGTCCATGAAAGATCATGTGTTGGAATCTTAATCTCCCAATTTATCTGTGGGGGATGTTTGGGAGATAATTAGTATTAGATGAGAACAAAATGGTGGAACCCCCTTGATAGCATTAGTGGTTTCTAAGAAAAGGAGAGAGATGTGAACAAGCAGGTTTTCCCTGTCTTACCAGGTGATACGCTCTACCAGGTTATGATTCAGTGTTGATGCCCTCAACAGATGTGGAACAGATGACAGCATCATGCTTTTAATCTTTCCAGTCTGTTTAATCATGAGCCACAAATATCTATTCTTTATAAATTACTCTGTCTTATATATTTTGTTATAGTAACAGAACATGGACAAAAATGTCATGTAATTATATTTTATCAGGATCTATTTCTGAAAATTTATCTTGTTCTTGCTTTGGAAAATCATTTTCTAATTCTTCATCTTTGTTAATCCCCTGTGTTTATTGCTACTCCTTAGACAAAGCAGGGGCCTGTCCTTATACAGAAGAAGACCACAATTTGCAGCATGACCAGAGATTCCAAGATCCTCTAGCAACTCTCTCACAAAAGAGCAGCTTATAGAGTATTTTTCTTTTAATTCTCTGCTAAGCTGGGGGCAGAAGAAACTAAAGCCCTAAAAGTGGTGTGGTGCCAGATGTTAGGATCAGTTCTTTCCCTTCCTAAAGGAAGGTTGAGATCAAAGATTCTCCGTCTACTCACTCTGTGCTAAACAAGATGGTAAGATCAATGGTGTCTACCAGGCCAGGCCACTGTATCCACTTTTACAGGTGAATGAACTGCACTAGACCCATGAGCACTCCAAAACTGACAACAAAGAAGCCAGGACTCTGGGAAACTTCTTCAAAAATGTTGGGAAACACAAAACAAAACACAAGACAACTTCATCCTCTGGTTCAAATTGAGACCTGGGAGTTATCTTCTGGGTCATATGGCACTGTGCTGAGATTAGAGTCACTGTCTCAAGTATTCTTACTGGCATTAGTGAATCTGGTTTTATATTGTTCCAGAGTGCAGGAACCTTTCAATTAGCTTCTGTATTTGTCTATGAATTGATTTTGAATCAACTTATTTGTTGGAGATAAGACGATCCAAGACTTTCTATTCCACTATTTTGCTTATATAGCTCTGCTCTGTGATTCTTTTCAGCAGTGAATTTGATAACCTCTGTCCTACAGTGCAGTCAGTGTCAATCAAAATTCTCCTGTGACTTACCCTACAGTTTTGCTCTTGGTTCATTCTGTTTAAACTATTCAGAATAAAACAAAAACTATATATAGAATAATAAACAATGCTTTGATTGGCACCATTTTTAATGAGGAGACTGACTCAAGATGTAAATTAATAAATCAACTCTTCTAAGACATGAAATGCAGTATGAATGCATGCGTATGTCCTGATTTTTCCAAGATACTTTAAAATTTCAAAATTAAGAAGAACCTATTGGCTGATCACTGTTAAGTACACCAGGATTCTATTTTGGTAATGATTGCAATGCAATCATAACATATTGCTATGAGGTTGATAATAACATAATAACCAACAAGTAGAACCTGGATGAATTTATTAGCTTTGTGAAATTATGTGCTTCATGTTACAGTGGTGTAACACACAGTGATGGTCATAAAGCAGAAATTTTTTATTTCAGAACTTACATCCACAAAACTCCTTTTCATGTGGCATAACATCACAATCAGTCTCTGACTAAGTCATTAGCAGAGTATTCAGAATGTTTTTGTGGGTGTGTCAGTGTATGTGTGCTTGGTTGAGTGGGGGAGGGGTCCTGTAAATTATAATTCTTCTGATTCTAAAAGATTTGTTTTCAGAATTTTTTTTCTATTCTCTTCTTTATGCTGCATTTTTTTATTTCAACATCTGCTGTTTTCCTTATGGGATTTGGCACAGCTGCTATGCCCTAGTTCCTTGCTCATATCCTGCATCAACAGAATAAATGAGCAGCAAAAATTGCATAGATATTAACAGGGAGTAGGGAGGTGAAGTCATTGTAAGACAAAAAGAGAGCTTTGGTCACAGCTCTTCTTATTAGTAAAGAAATAACAAAGTGGTGAAACATCTACTCAAGAGGGAGGGTCAGAAGCTGGAACACTTCCTAAATCTGGATAAAATGAAAGACACTTCAAAATGTTTATTTGACTGCACACTTCTGCTTCTTCAGAGGAGCCAATTCCAATACACTTGTTCTTTTTTTAAACATCTCTGAAACAGAAGTACTTTTGTGAAATGATTGTAAAATCTAAAAGACCATCACTAAATCATTAGAGAATTTGAATTACAGAAATTCTAGACCTTGGGACATCAGGCATAGGGCTATGGTGTGGGCATGACCCATATAGAAGACAGATATTAAAATTCTATTTACAGAAATAAAAACTCAACATACCACTGTCTGTATTACAGTCATTTTGGAATGATAGGATCTAAAGTACTGGTCCTTAAGGATAAAAGTTAAGATTTTATCAAGAAAAATATAATCACTGAACTGGGAAAAAATTGAAAGTTAAGTATGCAGCATAAAATCATAGCCTGAGGCCAAACACTCAACACGTGAAGTAGAAATAGCATTTTATGAATAGGCAGTGACAGATCATTTAACATTTTAGGAAAATCATCTAATATCACAACAAAGATCACAGAAACAAAGATACAGAACAAAAGCAATTTGGAGGACCCAAATACTATGGTACTGGAAGAGAAACACTTCAAAAAATTATCATCTGTTCATCTCAGAAAGAAAGATAAATATCAGGAAGACAAAATGCTCCAATGTGAACAAGAATAGGATATTACACAAAAGGAACACTGAGACTGCAAAAGTTTGGTGTTTTAAATTTTAAATATTTCCTTTAAAAAAATCTATAGTACAAATAGAGTTGATGATAAAGTTACACTTATTCCCAGTAACAAGGAATAAGTCAATGAATATAAGATAGTTAAGCAAAAGAAAATTAAATGGTTACTCTAGTTATACATGTAAATAATATAATTTTCAGAAAGAAATAATAGGTTTTATTATTCTGTTGTTTTATATGATAGTTATGTTTTTCATATTAAAAGAAATTCTGTTTCTTTTAATTTCTACATGATTCTCTTGTCTTTATCATCTTTTGTCACATAATTCAAGGTCTATTATGCACATGACCATGAAGTTTGAGAATACTGTTATTAAGAGGTAGATTCTCAGATCTTTTGTAAGGAAACTACTGTAACAAACAAATGAAAAACAGAACCAGAATGTCATAAACTTCTTAACAGCAATATTGGAAGCCAGGAGACAACAGTTATTACAATTCTGACGAAAATTATATACAACTGAAACTCTATTTTACAAAATCCTCATAAAACATTAATGTGGAATAAAAACATATGGCCATTAAAAATAACCTTCCTTGCTTTCTTACATGAAGTTATTTTAATTTTGATAAAAAACTAGGAAAAGAAGAAATTGATTCTAGAACAAACCATCCAATATGAGTGATCAACCTTCAGGATGAAGGGGCATGGGTTTTCCAAGTGAACAATTAGACAACAGTCCTTGGGAACATGTGATACAGTTTGGAGCATGTGAGTGGAGGGCTCAAAGTGGCATTTCTGCAAGGAAAATGTTAAAACTTGTATTACTGATGTTGGTAGTATGGTAAAGCTAGTTATGAAGGACTGAATAGTGTTCCCTGACCCCTTCCAATTTACATGTTGAAGTCCTAGCCCTACTAGCAATCAGTGTTAAATGAGGTTGGAAGGGCAGCGCCTGATGTAAAATGAGACACCATAGGCTTTCTATTTGTCTCCACACACTCATTGGAAAGTCCCTGTGAGGGCGCAGGGAGAAGATAGCTAGTTTGCCCCACAAGAGAGCCCTCACTAGAAACTGAATGCTGCCACACCTAGAACTTCCAACCTCTTGTGAGAAATAAATTTTTGTCATTTAAGCCACCTGGTGCATGGTATTTTGTGATATAATGCTAAGCAGTCTTCAGTTCCTACTGATTCTTGACGGGAAATTTTTAAATATTCAGAAACTTGATATCCCATTTGAAAGTGTGATAGTTTTAAACTTGCCATTTCAGAGGTATCCATACTACAAAATTAGCAAATACTACAATCAATACTTCCTCTCATCCCTAAAGAGCCACATTGCTAGTGTTATCAGACAATATTATGTCTGCTGGGGCTGGAACTGTGGCATAGAAGGTAAAGCCACCGCGTGCTACCTGCAGTGCTGGCAATTCCTTATGGGCACTGGTTCAAGTCCCAGCTGCTCTACTTCCAATCCAGCTCTTTGCTATGGCCTGGGAAAGCAGTAGAAGATGGCCCAAGTCCTTGGGCCCCTGCACCCACATGGAAGACTCAGAAGAAGCTCCTGGCCCGTGGTTTCAGATTAGCACAGCTCCAGCCATTGTGGCCTTCTGGGGAGTGAACCATTGGATTGAAGACCTCTCTCTCTCTCTGCTTCTTCCTCTCTGTAACTCTGCCTTTCAAACAATTAAATAAATCTTTAAAAAAAGAAAATATTATGTCTGGGAACTCAGGGATGAATTAGCATTAGGTGAAAACTTAGCAAAATAAACATAAACAAGCTATGAAATCTCAGAAAATTAAAATATTTCACAAGAAAGAATGCATTCTCCCCATATAATATTTATTCTGGTATGATAATATTTACCTGGTAATAAAACAATGACAAAATAAGTGGACATTTGGTCTAACAGTTAAGAGAGTGGCTGGGATGCCTGCCTTCCATACCATACCTGTTTTCCAGACCCACATCCACTCCTGATTCGAGCTCCCTGCTAACATGCACCCTGGGAGACAGCAAGTGATGGTTCAGAAGCACTTGGCTTTGGTCTATTCTTGGTTACAGTGGGCATTTGGGAGTGATCCAGTGGATGAGAATTAACTCTCCTTTTTCTCTCTCTCTCCCACTCTCCCACTCCTGTTTACTTGTTGAATATTGTGTGGTTATTAGTTCATTAAGCCTGTGATGATAGTATGGATTGAAATATTTTTTTTGCAAAATTTAAAGGAAAAAAGGAAGGAAGGAGGGGGTTTGAGGGTGGGAGGGGGAAGAGAGAGAACCATGGTTATTTTCTTAGATTTGTACCTATGAAAGACATGAAATCAGTTCTGTTTGTATTAGTAAAAAAATTTTTAAAAATTAAGTAAAGTGAGTTATGAACTTCATGAAAATTCTGATTGTTATGAAATTTTGACTGCATAAAAATGTCTATATGAGTATGTCTGTGTAAGGTTTATGTAAGAAATCCAGTATTTTACTTATAACTTCCATCTTAGGCCTATGATTTATGCAGCAATAAATGCGCTGTTATCACCACAAGAACATGGAAAACCACATTATCCACAAAACCAGCACTTTTGTGAAACACATGAGTAGGATGAGTTTGCAGCAAAAAATAAAATAAAATAAAAATTCAGTAAAAATGAAACTTTAAGGAAAGAGAAGTACCAAAAAAGTGAGATGAAATAAGTGCCAGTTTTCTATGCCAGAATCCTGTAAGACAGACTATCAGATTTACATTTATAGTTACAGAAGGAAAAGAGAGAATTTGGGAGATGAAATATTTGAAGAAATGATAATAAAATTTTTCTAAAAATACTGAGGAAGTTGAGAAACCCAGAGAACCCCAAGCAGGGTCATTTTCTGACTCTGTCAGACTCTTTCTGTCAGTTTCTTTCTCACTTTCTCCCTCTCCCTCTCTCTGTCTCACTCACACACATTCACATACACACATACAGATACACAAACATACACATGCACATCTAACTAGCAAATATACCTAAAATTAATATCCAAAATCATTAGAGTAAAAGTTAAGTCACAAAAAATTTGAAGGAAGTAATAGAAACAAACCCATTACATGGAGAAAAGCAGAGTTATAATAGACTTCTTGTTAGAAACTAAGAAAGAAAACAATAAAATGATATTTTTAAAGTACTGAAGGAAGATACCTTAATTAATTAATTTTTTTATATTTGAAAGAGAGAGAGGCTGTCTATTGGTTCACTTTCCAAATGTCTACAACAGCCAAGGCTGGGTCAGGCTAAATCTAGGTGGCATGAACTCAGTTTGGGTCTCCTACATGAGTAGCCAAAATCCTACGTGAGTAGCCATCTACATGATATAGCCTCCTACATGAGTAGCCTCCTACATGAGTAGCCATCATTTGCTGTATTGCAGAATGCACACTAGCAGAAATATAGAATCGGGAGTTGAGGCAGGACTTGACCCAGGCACTCAGATATGGATTGTAGATACCCCAAGAAGCATCTTAACCACAAACTGAAATCCTGCACCCATTAAACCAAATTTTATGCGCAGGGAAAATGTGTGTGTGTGTGTGTGTGTGTGTATAAAAGATTTATTTATTTATTTGAGAGGTATAATTACAGAAAAAGAAACACACAGAGAAAAAGGTCTTCTATCCGCTGGTTCATTCCTCAGATGGCCACAACAGCTGGACTGAGCTGATCTGAAGCCAGGAGCCAGAAGCTTCTGCAGGGTCTCCTACGTGGATACAGGGGCCCAAGCACTTGAACCATCTTCCACTGCTTTCCAGGTCATAAGCAAAGAGCTGGATCAGGAGAGAAGCAGCTGGGACACAAACAGATGCCCATATAAGATGCTGGCACCACAAGTAGAAGCTTAGTCTACTATGCCACAATGCCAGATCCCCAAAATATATTTTAATTGATACTTTACCCACTAGGTTAACTGCCCACTCCTAAACAAACTCATATCAAAATAACTGTATACAATAGTACTGTATGGAACATGATAATTTATTTTAATAATATATTTTAGACATTCAAATTTTATACTTTTTTACTATTATAAATAGTTTGCCATTAAATACCAAATAGTTAAGCTGTTGTATAATGTAATACTTTATCCATTTTAGTATTTTCTCTTTGTTTTGTTCTAGTACTATTGGTTGAACTCTGTGATTAACACACAATTATTCTTAGGTGTTGAAATTTTAACTGAAAAGTGATCCCTGTTAAATATAAGAGTGGGAATAAGAGAGGGAGGAGATGTACAATTTGGGACATGCTCAATTGGACTTGCCCCAAATGGTGGAGTTAGAATCATGCCAGGAAATCCCAATACAATCCCATCAAGGTGGCATGTACCAATGCCATCTCACTAGTCCAAGTAATCAATTTCAGTTCACAATTCATCACACTGATAGGTCTAAGAGTCAAAAGGATCACACAAGCAAGTCTAGTGTCTGCTAATACTAGCTGATAGAATCAAAAAGGGAGAGAACAATCCATCATGGGAAACAGGATACACAGTAAACTCATAGAATGGCAGATGTCCTAAACAGCACTCTGGCCTCAGAATCAGCCCTTAAGGCATTCGGATATGGCTGAAGAGCCCATGAGAGTATTTTAGGCATGGAAAGCCAAGACACCCTGGAAAAAAAAAAAAAAAAAACACGGAAGACCTAAATGGAAGATCTCTGCGTGTGAGATCCCAGTGGAAAGAATGGGGCCATCAAAGAAGGAGGTACCTTTCTCTGAAGGGAGGAGAGAACTTCCACTTTGACTATGACCCTGTCGGAATAAGATCGAAGTCGGCGAACTCAAAAAGCTTCCATAGCCTTGGCAACTCATGACTAGAGCCTAGGGAGATTACTGACACCATAAACAAGAGTGTCAAATTGTTAAGTCAACAACAGGAGTAACTGTGTGCTTACTTCTCATGTGGGATCTGTCCTTAGTGTGTTGTCCAATGTGAAGTAATGCTATAACTAGTACTGAAACAGTATTTTACACTTTGTTTTTCTGTGTGGGTGCAAACTGATGAAATCTTTACTTAATATATACTGAATTGATCTTCTGTATATAAAGATAATTGAAAATGAATCTTGATGTGAATGGAATGGGAGAGGTAGCGGAAGATGGGAGGGGTGTGAGTGGGAGGTAAATTATGGGGGGTAGCCATTGTAATCCATTAACTGTACTTTGAAAATTTATATTTACTAAACAAATAATTAAAAAAATAATAATATATTTTAGGCATTCAAATATTATACTTTTTTACTATTATAGTTTGCCATTAAATACCACATAGTTAAGCTATTGTATATATGACTCATCATTTCCTTTGGTTATATTTCCTAAAAATGAAAAGATTTTTAAATACTTACGTATGTTAGCATATTATCATAAATTGCATCCCCTCTAAAGCAAGTTGACTCAATTTATTCTCTTCCTTGTTTAACACCATATACTTCTAGGCTTTGTTAACTTTCTCTCAAAACATTGTATTTCAAGTTAGAATTGGTGTTGTGGACTAAACATGTGTTTCTTCCAAAAACTTTGTGTTGAAATTCTAATCCAAGGTATGATGATATTTAGGAAATGGATTCATTTCACAATGATTGGATCATGAAAATGGAGCCCTCAAGAATGGGATTGATGCCTTTATGGAACAGGAGACACAGGAAGTGCCATCATTTTTCCATGTGAGAACACAGTGAAAAGCTGTGAATCAGAAAGTGGACTTTCATCAGACACGGAATGTGTTGATGCCTTTAGACTGGTCTTCCCAGCTTCTAAAAATGTGAGACATAAATGTTAATTATTTAAGACACTTAACCTATAGCATTGTTGTTATATTAGCTTGAGTACAATAAGAGAACTGGAATCACTCCTGGCTCTGAATGAGACCTAGAATGCCCCTTCCCAACGTCAGAGCCCACTTTCCCTGGATAGAAACTAGGGTTGACGCATCAAGGTGAGAGAGTCTAGTCAAGAAAACAGACTCTAAACACAAGATGCAATTCCCCATCTGAGGCCTTGTAACAGTATCCTAGGGCTGTCATCACAAATTACCATGCACTAGGTGGCTTAAAACAAGAAAAATAATTACCTCAAAGTTCTGGAGCCAGATGTCCCAAATCAAGTTGTCAGCAGGTACATATTCCTTCTACTGACTCTGGGACTTCAGGGAAGAATCCTTCAGGCTGCAGACTCTAGGAAAAAAAAAAATCCTTCCTGGAATCTTCCTAGTGACTGATGATTTCCAGCAGTCGTCAGCATTCCTTAGCTTGCAGAGGTGACCCTGCAATTTTGGCCTTGGACATAACATGGACTGTTTCACTCTATATCCACTATGTCTTCAAATCTCTGTCTTCATAGGACCATTCTAGTCATTCAATTTAGGACACATTATAGTGCAGTGTGCCTTCATTTTAATTTTATTCTATCTGCAAATATCCTCCTTGCAAATAGCATTAGAATCACAGATACTAGTGGTTAAGCTTCAACAAATCTCTACAGAGGGACACAATTTATTCTACAGTAGTCACTAACTGAATTTGTGGATGAAAGCAGTACTTAGAAAAGTCTGAAACAACTATCATGATCATGATCAATATCACTTCCTTCAGTTTCATACAAGACTTAACCTCTTTGTGACAAAGAATCCCTTTCTAAATTGCATCTTGAATTGGAATAAATGTTTATGAAAAGGAAACACCTGCCACTCTCATGATCTGCATCATGAAGATAAACCCACAATAAATAAATAATCCACACTGTCACAGAAACTAATTGTACCCAGAATGTGACATGATTCTGCAATGTGCTCTTTATAATCACAGGGCTATTTCAGTTGTGTTAAGAGGCTGCACAGAGAAGAGGAGCCTGTGCTCATTAAGATAAGTGGCACATTTAATTATACACTCAGAAACACAGGTTTCAGTACATTGTGTGCAGGAGCAAATTACATTCCCCGTACCTTTCAATATAATGACAGATTGCAAATCAGAGTCAAGATAATACTGTTAGAGTAAAACCATCCCAAACTATCCATTTTTACCCAATCTTTGTATTTCCTGCACAGAAGTTAGCATTGTCTACAGCTGAAACACAGAAGACAGAGAATTTCAGCATTTTCGTTTTTAGAAAGGCATTTATTGAGCAATAGTAGTGTGGAAGATCTCACTGTGGGTGCTTGGGATACACCAATAACGAACAAAGCAAAAGCTAAACTAAAAAGATGAAGGTCTAGGTCTTTTGATGCTTATAGTCTACCAGAATCTCCAGTGAGAATTCTTTTGTTTTACTACTTCTGTTGTTAATTTTGGATATTCCCTATTGGTAAGTAATTGAATTTTTTGTTGGAATCCAAATGTCTGTGTATGTATGTTTGTATACAAATCCCAAATTTACATGTATTATAACCAAAAGAAAATGGCCCATTGAAAAAATTAAACCATTATATTTTCTTAGTACTTTCCATTAAGAACATAAAATTCTGTTGTTCTAAAGTGTGATTTTATTATTTATTTATTTATTTGAAAGAGCAAGGGAGAAAGACATTGTGAGAAATAGACATATTTATCTACGGCTCAATCCCCAAATGCTTGCAACATTCAGGGCTGGGACAGCAGCAGCCAGGAGCCAGGAACTTTATCTGAGTCTCTCACATGGGTCACAGGTAGCCAAGTACCTGAGACATCATTTACTGCCTCTCAAGATGTTAATGAGCAGGAAGGTAGATGAGAAGCAGAAGAGGGACTGCACCATGGACACTCCAATAGGGGATGTGGGCATTCCAAGTGGTGGCCTAATCTGCTGAGCCACAATGCTTGCCCCACACATGCAATTTTAAAATCATGTCCCCCAACTACTTTAGTGACTTTATGTTTAAGGAATTAACGGTATTTATTGATTTGAAGTTTTATTGCTGTATGGGATATAAATAAAAAATTGTATTTTCCATTTGATAACTCTGAAAATCCTATAATCATGTATATTTTATCAAATTCACTCATCTATTTACTGTGATAATTTAAAGCCATGAAGTTAAATTGGTTACTGTTTTGGTTGTAAATTTCATGTCTTTTCTAAAATTTGTATTGAAACCTGAACCCTAATGTGATTGTATTAAAAAGCTGATCTTCTGTATATTAAGATAATCGAAAATGAATCTTGATGTGAATGGAAGGGGAGAGGGAGTGGGAAAGGGGAGGGTTGTGGGTGGGAGGGATGGTATGGGGGGGAAGCCATTGTAATCCATAAGTCGTACTTTGGAAATTTATATGCATTAAATAAAAGTTTAAAAAAAAAAAGAAATGCTCATGATATACAAGAGTAGAATTGTAAAGAATACTAAGTACTTGAAATAACTGCTGGTAGGAATCTGTAACAATCAATAAACAGAGAATAAACACAAAAGGAAAAAAAAAAAAGAGGGGCCTTTAGATAAAATACAAATGGCCAACAGACACATAAAACGATTCTCAGGATCACTAGCCATCAAGGAGATGAAAATAAAAACAACAATAAGGTTTTACCTCACCCCAGTTATAATGACTATAATCCAAAGTCAAAAAATGAGAAATGCTGGCAAGAAGGTTGAGAAAAAGATACCTTAATACACTGTTGGTGGGAACATAACCTAGTACAATCATTATGGAAGACAGTATAAAGTTTCCTCAGAAATCTGAAAATAGATCTACCATATGAACCAGCCATCCTACAATTGGAAATATACCCAAAGGAAATGAAATGAGTGTATTAAAGAGATACTGGTACCCTAATGTTTATAGCTGCTTGATTCATGACAGTTACATAGAATCAACACAGATTTCTATCAGCTGATGACTGGATAGGGAGAGTGTTGTATATATACATGATGGAATAGTACTCAGTCATAAAAAGAATGAAATTCTATCTTTTGCAAAAAAAAAAAAAGATGCAATTGGAAATCATTAAGCTTATGAAATAAGCCACACCCAAAAGGACAAATATCACATATTTTCTCTGATTTTTGGTAGTGAATACAAAAACCTTAATATTTGAGTGAAATTGACATGTTATGATTACTGTTTATAGCTCTTGTTTATATTTTGGTTGAACAGTCAGTCATCTTTCTACTTATTACTTCTTGAACTCTTTATTTATTGGAACGTTGGTCTATGATTATGAAGTAAATTAAAATATGTTATCACAAAAATTAAAAATAAAAGGAAGGAAGGAGGAGGGAGGGAAATATCATTATATTCTTAGAATTGTATCTATGAGCTACATGAAATCTGTTTTCCCTATATTAATAAAAAATTAATAAGTAACAAAATGGGACTTTGAGAAGGTGATTAAATCACAAGAGTGGATTCCTTATGGATGGAATGAGTGACATTATAAAAAGCCTTAAGGAAATTACCTACACTGTTTTGCCCTTCTTCTTTCTGCCTTCAACCATCACATTTGTTCTCTCTGGAGGATGCAACAACAAAGTACTTGCTCTGCAGCAGAGAGCAGCCCTCACCAGATGCTGTGCCAGCGTGTTGACCTGGGATTTCCCATCTCTGGAACCCTAGGGAAAAAATTCTCTTTTGAAAATTACTCAGTCTCTCATATCTTGTCATACCGGAACAAATATACTAAGACACCTACCAAATACTCTTGTCTATTTCTTGTTTAACACTTAGGAATTAACTTTTTATAGCACTCATAATGCTGTACAGAATTTTAAGCCTTGAAGTGAACTTCAAGCAGCCATCTCTCAGCCCTGTATTATTTTGTTAAATGCTTGGCTCTCCTTGTTGCAAATTTCTATTTGAATTGTCCCTGCATTGCATACTTGTTACAAGTGAATCAAATTTTCGATATATTTTACTTAGGTGAAGTCCAAATCTGCCTCTCCATGCCTACCATTGATAGGTCTTTGTCAGGGATGGTATCATTCTTCATGTAATGAAAAGATTCTAAGGTGATTCCTATGATCTCTGCTTCCTGGTATTCACTCCTTCAGTTGCATGACCTGTAAGTTGATTCTAGCCAATAGAATATAGAAACAGTGATATCATATGGGTGATATTGCATATGTTACTGGATTACAGAAAAAAAGTTATGCGAGTTTCTTTCCCTTGATGCCTTTGAATAATAATCTTCCTTACTGGATAGGTCCATGTGGCAGCGAACTGAGGATGATGTCAATCAACAAGAAGTAAATACCTTAGACCAGCCATCAAAATCAAATAAACTGCTGCCAACATCAATATGAACTTAGAAGCCAATTTTCCACTGGAGCGTGTGATGAGAACCAAGTCCCAGACAACATCTTGACTGAAGCTTTGTGAGATCCTAAAGAACCAGCTAAGTTGTGTCCAGGCTCCTGACCCACAGAAATGATTCAATAATGTGTGCATGTTTTTTTTTAGGTAATTAAGTTTGTGGTAAAATGACTATACAAGAATAAGTAAATATATACTCCATATGTCAAATTTGAGCATTATTTAAACTTTCTGGATTCCTAAGATTGAGAAAGATTATGCAGCCACGTTCAAGCTCAGCAAGATAAAGTGCTATTGGTGATATATAGAATGAGCTGCAATGAGAAGAAGTAATACATTTGCCTTTTATAAGTCATTCTACCCTCTCACACTCTGTGAGACCAAAGTGAGCACGTGAAATGATGTCATATGTCAATCTTTTATTCAAGATCAATACAGTCAGAAAATGTTGTTAAATGCCCAATCAGGAAAGGGGCATGGTTTGAAACAGGCTACATGTAAGTTTTTATGCATACATTCTTTTTTTTTAACTTTTATTTAATGAATATAAATTTCCAAAGTACAGCTTATGGATTACAATGGGTTATGCATACATTCTATGAGGGGTTGTAACTGGAACAAATTGTCCTAATTTGAAAGTCTCAAATTCCAGTCAAAAGGGCTCAGCTATTTCTGGGCTGCAGAAAATGGTGGCTTTGTAAACTAGTGGTCCAGTGCTCCAGGTTTAAAAATTTAAAGTGAAACAAAATACTTCAATTTTTATGTGAAATTTCCCACTTTTGTGAGCTGGAAATTATGGCCCAACAGGTTAAGCCTCCACTTGCAATGTGGTTTCATGTCCATTTCCTATTCAGCTCTCACCTAATGCAACTGGGAAAGCAGCAGAAGATGGCCCTAGAACTTGGACCCCTGCCACTCTCATGTGAGCCCTCAGTGGAGTCCCAGGCTCCTGGATTCAGCCTTATCCAGTCCTGGCTGTTGCGATCTGTTGGGAAGTGAACTAGAGGATGAAAGATCTCTGTGTGTGCCTGTCTCTTTCTAGCTCTTTCAAATTAGTAAATATATATCTTGGAAAAATTTTTCCACCTTTTTTACATTGACTCAATTTTATGAAAATCTGTCATACTGTTTTCATACTGGGTTTGTTATACTACTGTGGAGCCACTAGCTTCTACTTCTGTGTTTCTCTACAGAATTCACAGTTTATCTCATTACATAATACTGATGTTACCAGTACCAATTCACTTCTATCTATCAGAAAAACAATTATGATATAATCATCCCTTGATTTAGTTTTTCCCAAAGCTTATAAATTAAAGTGGTAGAATCAATACATAAGTATGTGATAGATGAAAAGTAAAATATTGAAGTCAACACTCTGTCCTTAGACTTATACTTGCAAAGTCAGTGAAAGTTGTTCATGAATGAATGTATTTGGTGCAACAAGTTGCTAAAACAGAATCATGACATGTATGTAATCATATATATCTAAGTCAAAATGCTACTTTTTCTTCAATTATCATCAAAATAGTCTAGTGTAATGGGTTGATCATTGTTTGGATAACTCTAAGTGCATCTCCAACCTGTCCAATGACATTGCGGAAGAACAATTGCTGGCATATACTTTGAAGATTGATAAGTAAAGAAGACATGCTTTGTTCTCAGAAAGCTTATCATTTTGTGGAGACAAAGAATATAAGTCAAACATCTATGAATCTATCTGATTTATCACATAAACTGACCTCAAAAGAGTTTTAGAAGAAAACAACTTCAATTTTTTTTTCTCACTGTTCCTACAGGTTAATTTTTGGGACTAATTGTCTTTGCTCTGTTGGATAACATATGTTCCAAAGCTTTTCAGGTTTTCAGATGATAAATAAATTTTTCCTTTACTTTGGCATAATCTGTGAAAATGTATAAATGACTGATATTTGTAAATCTGGTTTTGGCCCTTCTGCTTTGCAAGTTCTTATGGCTATTAAATACATCATTGTGGAATGTGGGGGTACAGAGCACCTATTGATCTTTGGTGTGTCTAAAACCACAGGAAAAGTTGATTTAGCACTTTATTACTAATGCAATAGAGAAAACTAGTCATACATGAAATTTTAAGGTGAAAAATTATTAAAATCAGAGGAAAGTTTATTCTGAATTTAACTAGAAAAGTGATGAATTTATATTCTAGTGATCATGTACACTGAATCTTTTTTAAGTTCTATCTATGTGTTTTGAAAGGCAGAGTTACAGAGACAGGGAGGGGAGAGTGAGAGAGAGAGAGAGAGATCTTTCATCCACTGGTTCAGCCCCTAAATGGCCACGATGTCCAGGGCTGTGCCATGCCAAAGCCAGGAACCTTGAGCTTCCTTCTGATTTCCTACATAAGTGCAGGAGCCCAAGCACTTGGGCCAGCCTCTCCAGCTTTCCCAGGTGCATTAATAGGGAGCTAGACATGAAGTGGAGCAGCCAGGTCTCAAACTGGCACCCATATGGAATGCCCATATGGGATACCAGTGTCACAGGCAGCAGCTTAACCTACTATGCCACAACACCAGCTCTTACACTGCATCTTTTAATACTCACCATTCTTTGTATATTTAAATAAAATTCAAAATACCTGAGTAAAATTGGCAGTGTTCAAATCCCTATACAATGCCACTATCCAATTTTGGGATCAGTTGATCCCATCAATACTCATTTGTGGTTCTCCAATTTGTAGAATGGAGATACTGATGCTAACTTAAGCAAGTAATCTATGCCAGGAATTTCTATATATTTTACATAGATTATTTCATTTAAGATTTCTGATTACCTCATAGTGTAAATAATTCAATTTTTTTGCTAATATAGAAAATAAAAATTAAGGTGGGTAAGGAAGTAGTTGCCAAGATCTCAAGATACTTGAACTTCAGTAGTTTTGCTTTTAATGCCTAATGTCTTAAATATGTTATCATATTCCTTACCTACTGTGATTGTGACTAAATGTGGTGCTTATAAGGTAACAAGAATACAAAATGTTCTCAATTAATTGTATTTATCAATAGCAACAGTGATATTAAACATAAAAATACAGATTGAAGTTATGTTAAAATAAATTTGATTATTTATTTATTTCCCATATTACCTTATCCAAATCATTTTTTTTATATCCGTGCACTCTTCATCAAAAGACCTCTATTTTGAGCACTGCATCTTTAGGGACCCTTGTGAACTGAATATTAATAGCCCATGGAAAGAGATATTCTTGCTGCTTCATCCATAGTCCCCCTTAGAATTGGAGAACCGCCCCTGGGAACAGCAGTGTCGATACCACATGGTCATTCCTAACAGCCGTGCTATTTACACTTGGTTTCTTTTGCTTTTAATGAGAGGAAATTCCTTTCCAATCTGGACAGCAATTCTCCATGGATCCTGCCTGCAGTGCAATGACAGCTAGACCTCACTCCTCTTGCAAACAAGAAGCTAGCTGTCAGTGAAATTTCAGAGAGCTTGCAAAGTTACATTGACATTGAAATTTAAGTTGGTCCTTGGCTTCTCCCTTACCCCTAGGAAAAAAAAACCCACGTGGTCCTTTGGGTACAGCAGGAGTTTTGAGTAAGAGGGACTTCTTTTCTGCATGATTTCCTATCTGTGACATGAGCAACCATATATGCTAGTCAGAGCACAGTAAATAACTGGATCCAATAATGCTAAATTATAATCTAATGGTTCCTAAGCAAAAAACTTTGTGTTTCACATACCAACTGCATGAGAACACTTCCAAAAGTTCACGGAAATGTGTATTATAAAAAAGTTATATATGGTTTAAAATTTGGCATCAAAATAAAAATCATTTTTAATTTCATTTGTATGAACTTTTTGAAGTCCTCTTATACAATTTGACTAGAAAGATAACGTCAAAAAATACATGTGCATATTAGTGCATGGTATTTCCAGTAGGTATAATAAAAAAATTTCTTAAGTACACACTAAATGCAAAAAATGATGAAAGTGTACAAAATTGAAATGGTGGTTTGATATAAAGTATTCAAGCATTGTAAAAGAATTCAGAATTCTGAATATTGAAAGAGGTACAAGGACATTATCAACATGATTTCAAAGTTAAAATACTTCTAAATTATAGACATTTTAACTGAAGTAATTTGGATACTAAATGTCTTAGAATAATAATGCTTGAAAATACAATATTTTTAAAAAAAATCTGTTTTCTGAATGTGTGTGTGAGTGTGTGTGTCTGTGTCATATTACAGTCACAAAATCTTTTAGGGTTGCAGCCATCAGATTCAGAATCCAAATTGGAAGATGGATAGGGACAAAATTCTAAGGGTATGACAGGTCAGATGCCCAATTTTAAGATATCTGAAAAGTCCAGCCCAAGGACAACATTTCCTCAAAACTATGTTGGATGGCCAGCATGTGTGGTTCTATGAATAAGGAGAGCTAGAATGACTGTTGGGTAATGAATGAGTACCCAACTTTAAAGGAATAGATTTAGGAATAAATATATTTAAAGGAATAGCCAATTACTAGTAAAGGACTCTAAAGCCAGTGGTGTGAATTTTACTCCAAATTTACAGGCTGCCTTAAAAATGTAAAGCCAAGGGGCCAGTGCTTTGGCACAACAGGCTAAAGCTCCAGCCCACAGCACCGGCCTCCCATTTGGGTGCTGGTGAGAGTCCAGGTTGCTCCACTTCCTAGCCAGGTCTCTGCTGATGTGCCTGCCTGAGAAGCAGAGGGTGGTTCAAGGCCTAGGATCCCTGCACCCACGTGGGAGACCCAGAAGCTCCTGGCTCCTGGCTCCTGGCTCCTGGCTTCAGATAGGCTCAGCTCCAGCTGTTGTGTCCATTTGGGGAGTGAACCAGCAGATGGAAGATCTCTCTCTCTCTCTCTCTCTCTCTCTCTGTGTGTGTGTTTACTTCTCTCTGTAACTCTGTCTTTCAAATAAATAAAATAATTATTTAAAAAAGTAAAGCCAAGCTTTTATCAATGATCTGAGTATTCATGTTTATAAAAATGAAAATATAATTTTAAAAGTGTCAATCATAATGAAGTGCTAGACTTTTTTTTCAGTATCACACAGTAAATGACAAGTCTCTATTTGCTGGCTACCCTTATTTGGGCAGAATCTCAAAGGTGAGTAAGTTATTGTCTCAGGTATGGAGACTGTTAGGTGAACAGATAATTTCAATAGAATACAGAGTGTATTAGTATAAAACTCAATGCAATTAGCTTCAGTTTGCTCAGCTTTTGAATTTAAGGAATTTTGAGATTGAAGCCAGTATGTGTTCCTAGGTGCACCATCATCAAGTGCCACAAACTCGGCAGATTAAAACAACAGTAATGCATTCTCTCATATGCATGGAGACTAAAACTGTGAAATCAAGGCTCTGGGGCTGGCATTGTGGCATAGCCAGTAAAGCTGTTTGTTGCAGCACCAGCATCCCATATAGGCACCAGTTCTAGCCCCTGCTGCTCCACTTCCAATCCAGCTCCCTGTTAATGCACCTGTGAAGGCAAAGGAAAATGGCCCAGGTGCTTGGGACCCTGTACCTATGTGGGAGACCTGGAAAAAGCTCCTGGATACTGATTTTGGATGGGTCCAGCACTGGCTGTTGCTCTCACGCGCGCTCTCTCTCTCTCCCTCCCTCACTCCCTCTCTTTCCCTCTCTCTCACTCTCTCTTCTTCCTCTCTCTGTGTAATGTTTTTTTTTAAAATATTTTATTTATTTATTTGAAAGGTAGAATTACAAAGAGAGGGAGGAAGAGACAGAGAAAGAGGGCTTCCATCCAACCTGGATACATGCATGGCAAGGAAAAAATGGCATCCCTACCTTTCAGGAGTCTTGCAGCATTTGTGACTTTCTGAGTTTCACGTATAAGGTTATTTATTGCTGGAGGAATATTTTTATTATCCATTCTTACATGTTGACTTGTTTGTAAGTATCTTGTTGTTAGATGTTTGTGTAAAACTTTTCTTTTACATCTGTGGTTTGATATTAAAATGCATTACATGGATCAGCCTGGGTGTTGTTAAAGTCACTTTTAGGGGCTTCTTATTCACTTTATACATTTGGTTGATAAAACACTGCTATTGTCAAAGCCTCTGGGACTGAATACAAGACCAAAGCCTTAAATAAGCCTTCTTTTCACATATAACCAGCTCCATATTCTATGCAGGATCTCACTAATGATGTATTTTTCTTTGAAGATTAGTCAACCTAAATTTTACTGCTTCAAATTGTCTCCAAGGTCTTGGAATAAAATTCTCTGTATTCCTTGGTAAAATACTTGCTCTGCCTTCATTTTGTTGAGGAAATGAAGAGGGTAAATCACTTAAAAGTTTATAAATTATGGTACCCTCTTATATTGGTGCCAGGTGTTAAAAAGACAAAGCATTCTCTGAAATCCAATAACAATGGTTTCATTGAATGATTAATTCGTATTCAGTTTTGTGCTATGATAAGAAATACCATTCAAGCCTTTATTCCTTGAGAAAGGGTTTCAGAATTTCCTGGGTATATAATCTATACCTCAGGGGCTCTATACCTACCCTTCCTTACTCCCACCATTGATAGCAACATGATGATTGCATTAATGCTAACACTGACAATATCCATACCTGTGAATTCTGAGATTTCCACTCATTGATAAAATTCACAGTGATAAATTTCATTGAGAATTCTGTCCTCAAAGTGCCCATATCGATTCAAAGTTTTCTCATCTCCAAATATATATTCAAGTACAATGAAGTTATTTTAGAGAAGAAAAAAAATACTAAGACTCCACTGTAACCTCACTTAAAGGATTAAAGAGTTATACTCATTTCAGAAGGTATGTAGGATTGGATGGTTAGTAGATATTACATAAAGAAATTCAGAAGTGCCAGATTCTTGCCTCAGGCTATCTTCTTCTTCTGCTTTAAACTTCTTATTGAACATCAAACACAAGAAATTATAGAAAATGACTGTCAGCTCACAAATTTTCTTTGATCTCCACATATCAGTGAAAATCTAAGATGATCCAGATTAGACTAAATGAATGAGCCTGGGATCTAAATTCAGGTTAGAATGTAGGCATACATTGCATATTAACTCTATCAGAGGAAGAAACAAACAGAAATCCACTGCTATGCCATGGTTCTTTACAGTGCAGTGATCCTTAACTTTCATAAACACAGCCCAATCAGTGTTCTGGAAACTCTCCAATCACATAGCATTTCTTCTCGAAGTACAAACAGCAGTGTGTAAGGGAGATCAAGAAACAACATCTGAGGCCTGCATTGTGACTTAGTAGGTTAAGCATCTGCCTGCAACTCCGGCAACCCATAGAGGCACTGGTTCCGGACCCTGCTGCTCCACTTCCAATCCAGCTCCCTGCTAGTGCATCTGGGAAAGCAGACGAGGATGGCCCAAATTCTTGTGCTCCTGCAGCAATATGGGAGCCTCAAAAGAAGCTCCAGGCTCCTAGCTTCTGCCTGGCTCAGTCCTGGCCATAACAGCCATTTGGGGAGTGAACCATCTGATGGAAGATCTCTCGCTGTTTGTCTCTCCTCCTCTCCCGGTAACTCTGCCTTTCAAGTGAATAAAAAAAAAAAACAAATCTAAAAAAAATCCCACAGCCTTTCTAGATATGAATACAACTTCATATCTATACTATGAAAGTATACTAAGATGAAAGCACTATAGATATAAATGCATATAGAGTACATAAGTATGCATACATATATAAATATATCTTACTTAATTGTTAGTGGCCACATAGTCCGTATTTATGATGCAATCTCAATGTCACATAGGTGTACTTTCAACAAGAAACACCTATGAACTTATGAAATGTTTAACTTAATATGACTTCATATTTATATTCTATACTTTTCCCCAAATAAATCAGGCATACACAAAAATTTGAAAATTACATTTATTAGAACAGGTGTACAAACTAGAGGGAATGTGTTCCCTTGGTATATGAACAAGTTATTTCAACATTATGCCATCATGGTAGGAATAGGAATTTATTCTAAAAACCATGGAACAGATGAAAGAGGGATTAATTTTGTTGGAGATATAGGGGGACTGATCCTGGACGATTCCACTGAGAAGTTCTAACTATTTTCTTTTTTTAACTTTTATTTATGAATATAAATTTTCAAAGTACAGCTTATGGATTACAATGGCTCCCCCCCCCATAACATCCCTCCCACCGGCAACCCTCACCTTTCTCACTCCCTCTCCCCTTCCATTCACATCAAGATTCATTTTCAATTCTCTTTATATACAGAAGATCAGTTTAGCATACATTAAGTAAAGATTTCAACAGTTTGCTCCCACACAGAAACATAAAGTGAAAAATACTGTTTGAGTACTAGTTATAGCATTAAATCTCAATGTACAGCACACTAAGAACAAAGATCCTACATGAGGAGTAAGTGCACAGTGACTCCTGTTGTTGACTTAACAAATTGACACTCTTGTTTATGGCATCAGTAATCACCCTAGGCTCTTGTTATGAGCTTCCAAGGCTATGGAAGCCCCCTGAGTTCACTGACTGATCATATTTAGACAAGGCCATGGTCAAAGTGGAAGTTCTCTTCTCCCTTCAGAGAAAGGTACCTCCTTCTTTGATGACCCATTCTTTCCACTGGGATCTCACTTGCGGAGATCTTTCATTTAGTGTTTTTTTTTTTTTTTTTTTTCCCCCAGAGTGTCTTGGCTTTCCATGCCTGAAATACTCTCATGGGCATTTCAGCCAGATCCGCATGCCTTAAGGGCTGATTCTGAGGCCAGAGTGCTGTTTAGGACATCTGCCATTCTATGGGTCTGCTGTGTGTCTCACTTCCCATGTTGGATCATTCTCTCCCTTTTTGATTCTATCAGCTAGTATTTGCAGACACTATTCTTGTTTATGTGATCCCTTTGGTTCTTAGTTCTATCATTATGATCAATTGTAAACAGAAATTGATCACTGGGACTAGTGAGATGCCATTGGTACATGCTACTTTAATGGGATTGAATTGGAATCCCCTGGTATGTTTCTAACTGTACCGTTTGAGGTAAGTCAGCTTGAGCATGTCCCGAATTGCACATCTCCTCCCTCTCTTATTCTCACTCTTATATTTAACAGCAATCACTTTTCAGTTAAGTTTCAGCACTTAAGAAAAATTGTGTATTGATTACAGTATTCAACCAAAAGTATTAAGTAGAACAAACAAAAAAAAATACTAAAAGGGATAACATATTAAGTTGCTCATCAACAGGCAGGGTGAGGGCTGATCAAGTCACTGTTTCTCATAGTGTTCATTTCACTTTAAGAGGTTTCCTTTTTGGTGCTCAGTTAGTTGTCACCTATCAGGGAGAACAAGTGGTATTTGTCCCTTTGGGATTGGCTTATTTCACTCAGCATGTTTTCCGCAGTTCCGGCGGCTCTCGCTGGCCCTTGAAAATCCGGGGGAGAGAGTGTAAATCTCGTGCCGGGCCATACTCATATCCGCAGCAGGTCTCCAAGTTCTATTTTCAAGGTAAGGAGGAGCTAGAAGATAGATGATAGGAGAAAGATGTTCCTATTAAAAGACCCAAAATGCTCAAAGGCTTAGAAAGGTAAAACAACATGTTTTGGGTGATAATAAATACTTAACAGCTCAAGATCTTACATCCTGATAAATATTGATGGAGGAGAATGATTTACGTAGTTCTATAACAGAAGAAACCCAAGATTGAATCCAGAGCCTTAACAAGAGCTTCTTTATGATATTATTTCAGGTCTGTGTTTTCATGTTTTCCTAATACTTAGAATGACTAGAAAGTATGTTTTTCAAATGAGAAGTTAATAATTCTCTCTTAATACTAACTCGCATTATCTAAGGAGAGTATTCTTACATGAGACTAGTGATGGCTATTCAGCAGCAGGAGGGTGTCCTGTGGGTGGCCAACACCTGCAGCTTGTCATACTGAAAAGGAAACATGATGGGAAGTTAATTACTTGAGGCTTTGGAGGAGCCAAGAAGCCCTGAATCATGAAATAGACAGAATCCTGTTTAGGTTCTTTGGGACAGTGGGAATCTCTCATCTTTCATGCAGTTTATTCCACTAGAGTTTGCCCGGCACAGCTTGGTAGTGCAAACATTGAACACTGGGGGAACCAAACAAGCAAAATAGATTAAGATGGCTATGTTCATTACAATTCTGAGCAAGTGTACAGTTATTCCAGAACATTTTGTAATGTGTACCTTCCCTATGCACAAGATTAAAACAAATACCTTGCTTAGTTTCAATATTAAACTTAAGTCAGAGAAATGTTGGCAATGGTTCCTACAGACTATAAAGCAGCAAGCAGATTGTTCTTGACCTTCTGAAATTGATCCAATATCAAAGAATGTTGCATATGATTTAGTTGCTTTTGCAATGGAACATGATATTTGGTTGTTGTCATTTTAATTTTAATTTTATTTGGATAATTTGAAAATCAAAAAGTAAATCAGAGTAGAAGTTAAAAATTCTTTTCTGCACCATATCCTCTCCTCATATGCTTTTGTCTAGTGAATCCTTCAATATACAGGTAATGAAAACAGGAACAGACAAAATCACACAATGTTTTTCTACTGATTATATTAACTATGATATGCAAAAAATGTACTGGTGTTCATTTTTAACCATTTCTTTTTGTCAATGAGAAATGCTTCTAAAAATATCCCTTACAAATAATGTTGTAATTAACAACTTGTTCATATGTAACTTTAAATATATGCAAATGATTCCTTATATAAATTTAAGGAATCTAATTTAGGGTTGTGAGAAATGCACAATTATAAGTATAGTAAATATTGTCAGGAATTTCTCCTTTTTTTCCTTTCAAACTTATACTCCCACTTGCAGTGAATGCAGTATCTACTTCTCAAAGCTTTGCTTATACAAATCCAATAAGTTAAAATGAAAAAGAGTTATTTATTTTTCTGTGTGCATTTTTCAACCAGAAAACGAAATAAAACTCTTCTGTGATTCCAATAAAAATAAAATATCGGGGTCAGTACCGTGGCTTAGTGGGTAAAACCACCACCCACAATGTCGGCATCCCATATGGGCGCCAGTTGGAGTCCTGGCTGTTCCACTTCTGATCCAGCTCTCCATTTTGGCCTGGGAAAGCAGTAAAAGATGGCCCGAGTCCTTGGCCCCTGAACCTGCGTGGGAGAACTGGAAGAAGCTCCTGGCTCCTGGCTTTGGATTGGCGCAGCTCTGGCCATTGTGGCCATCTAGAAGTGGACCAGCGGATGGAAGACATTTCTCTCTCTCTCTCTCTCTCTCTCTCTCTCTCTTTCTCTTTCTCTGCCTCTGTCTCTCTGTAACTCTGCCTTTCAAATAAATAAATATTTAAAAAATCAAAAGAATAAAATGTATAACTCTAATGACAAAAAGAAAATAATGTTCCTCTTATATTAAGAAATCTAAAATAAACAAATGAAATGTGTTTCATCAGAATTTCATTTCATACTACCATCAGAAAATATTTAAGTGTTTTGGGAGAATTCTGAAAACTAACTTTATTGAGGCTGAATCTGAAATTGAAAAAGTAGGTTAATGTAGCTGAAGTCCCCTTGGGTTTTATGTGTGTCTGTGTTTGTGTGCACATGCAGGCATATATATCTCACTTCAGATTGATTTAATCTATTTATGGAGAGTGTCATGATATGCACAGCAACATCTGCAGCAAAACATATTATGCTCTATTACTTTTGGCATTAAATATTCTTAACCTTTGGACAAAAGGAATAATTTCTGTTTTAGATAACAGCTGTAATTCTACCATAATCCAAGAAACAGACTGTATACATATTTGAGAGATGCATTGAATCTCGTTATCAAAACAGCTTCTTGTTTTTCGTAAGTACAGTTTTGAGCTTAATCGTGATACAGGAAATATCTATGGTTAGGACTTTTTCTTTATTTATTTATTTTTTTTGACAGGCAGAGTGGACAGTGAGAGAGAAAGGTCTTCCTTTGCTGTTGGTTCACCCTCCAATGGCCGCCGTGGCCAGCACACTGAGGCCGGGGCACCGCGCTGATCCGAAGGCAGGAGCCAGGTGCTTCTCCTGGTCTCCCATGGGGTACAGCGCCCAAGCACTTGGGCCATCCTCCACTGCACTCCCTGGCCACAGCAAAGAGCTGGCCTGGAAGAGGGGCAACTGGGACAGAATCTGGCGCCCCGACCGGGACTAGAACCCGGTGTGCCAGTGCTGCAAGGCGGAAGATTAGCCTAGTGAGCCACGGCGCCGGCCAGGACTTATTCTTTATGCTCTTTCTTTTATGCAATTATAATAGACATTTTAAAAATCGTTCTGCAGCTCCCTTCTCAATAAATTTTCATAAAAACATAGAAATCTGAAGTGATTTATATGCAAAGATATTCATTGCAGCATTACTTATAATAGCAAAATTTGGAAATGACCTAAATGTCCTAAAACAATTGAATGGCTAAATAAGAAACTATATCCTTATAATGTGATACTATGTTTCAAAAATAACAAAACCAAGGATGTGAAAGAATGTTTTAGAACGTGAAAGGCAAACAATCTTTAACATTACATATACTATTTTAATCAAGTTATGCAAAATTATTTTCATTTAAAAATAATGAGAAAGAAATAAAATCAAAATGACCAATAAGCATAGTGCAACTCAGAAAAATTAATAGCGGTGGGGTTGGCACTGTGGCATAGTAGGCTAAAGCCCACTGCCTGCAATGCCAGCATCTCATATAGGCACCTGTTTGAGTCCTGGTTGCTCCAATTCTGATCCAGCTTCCTGCTGATGGCCTAGGAAAGCAGCGGAGGATGGTCCAAGTGCTGGGGCCCCTGCACCCACAAAGGAGACCTGCAGGAAGCTCCTGGCTCTTGTCTATGGATCGGATCAGCTCTGGTCATTGCAGCCATTTGAGGAGTGGAAGGCCTCTCTGTGCCACTACCTCCCTTTGTAACTCTTTCAAAAAAATAAAATAAATCTTTTAAAAATTTAATAGCAAAACAAGGAATGTATGTCATATATCATTTTGTATCTGGTGATGATAAGCACAAGGCGCTTCTTAGTTCTAAGAACCCATTTATTAAAATCCAAGTAACAAGAAGGCAGCAAGAAAGTCACAGAAAAACAATTAAGAGCACTTACTGCATTATTGAGTTTTGAGAGGCATTTCAGGTTCAGGTAATTGATTTCAAACCAGCTGTGAATCAAATAAAGTGTCTGTGACCTGTTAAACATTTCCAGTGCTTCTGACAAGCTGGCTCTGGTAGTCCAAAATGTTGCTCTAGGAATTTCCAAAGAGAGGAAGAAGAATGGTGAATTTTAAGAGGTCTATTATTTTTTCTGTTGTTTTTAGTCCTGTGATTAACGCATATTTCATAACTGAAGGATTTTATTAAACTCCAGTTTACTGAATCAGTAATGCTGGATTGAGGCCTAAAATTCTTTTTAATTACCTGCCAGGTGAGGCTAGTGCTGCCTGTTTACCGACCTCACTTCAAATAGTAAAGGTGTAGAGAAGTATGACACATTCATAAAAATCTTCACTCATTATATCAAACTATGAGTTCACAGTAGTTTTCTAACAGTCTCTTGCTGCCTGTATATCCCCAGTGAATTCAACAATAATCCAGGCCATTTTCAAAAAAAGAACAGCAAAGTAAAACAGCTTTAGCACCTCCTTATTACTAGAAAGGCATCAGAGAGAAAATTCACTTCATCTTTCTGTAGAAAAGGTAACACTTTATCATAATTATATTAGTTACAGCTGCTGTACAATCTGTGTCACTTAAAAAAATAGAGATCTTATGATTCTGGAACCTGGAGGTCTGAAATATCAAGGTGTTGGCCGGCTTCTTTGCTTCTAACGACCGTGAGGAAAGCATTTACCAGGTTTCTTTGCGTGGTTTGTTGATAACTTTTCTCTGTCTCTTCACATCATCTTTCCTCTATGTCTATCTCTGTGTCCAAATCTCCACATTTTGTGAGTACAATGGCCATATTGGATCATGACCTGTCCTAATGGTCTTGCATTAAATTGCCTCTGGAAAGGCTTTAGTTCAAAATAAGTCCACATTTTGAAGTAGTGATGGTTGAGAATACAACAGGAAACTTGAGATGAACACAATTCAACTCTTAATGATAATTTTCCCCAAGTTGTGATTTCATTCTGCCCCAAAAGTCAACCTGTAGAATGGCAAAATTATACTACTGGAACTATGAAATAATCACTGTTAGTAGGCTTGGACAGCAGAAACCAATAGCACTCCACTACCTAATTCCAAGCTACATATTTCTTATTTTTTCTCTTTTTAAAATAATTTTATGTAAGATATACAAACTTCTGCATTTCATGTATACAAATTTAGGAATATGGTGATTCTTCCCACCCTACTCTTTCTCCCACCTGCACTCCCACCCTTCTTTCTCCTCCCTCTCATATTCCCATAATACTTATTTAAAGATTGAAGTAGCTTTCTATTACTGTCTGGAAATATAGCCAAAGAAAAATTATATGCTTTAAAATGCAAACATGAAGCAAATTTCCACATAAACCTTCTGTGACTCATCATGTCACTTCACTCATTACTTGAATTTCTGAAGGGAGATTCTTTTTTTTTAATTTTTATTTAATGAATGCATTTTTACATAGATACAATTTTAGGAATATAGTGTTTTTTTCCCCATACCTCCCTCCACTCCCATCCCACCTCCTGTTCCCTCTCCCCTCTCCTTCTTCATTATGGTTCATTTTTATATGACTTTATATACAGAGGACCAACTCTATGCTCATCACAGACTTCAACAATTTGCACCCACGCCCACACACAACATATAAAGTACAGTTTGGGGAGAGAATTTGCAGTTGATTCTCATATTATAATTCAATAGGGACAGAGGTCCTACCTTGGGGGCAAGTGCACAGTGACTACTGTTGCTTCTTTAACATTTACACTCTTTTTTTTATGATGTCAGTGATCATCCAAGGCTCTGGCCATGGGCTGCCAAGGCTATGGAAGCCTTTTGTGACCATAGACTCCATCGGTATTTGGACATGGCCATAAACAAAGTGGATGTTCTCTTCTCCCTTCAGAGAAGAGTGTCTCCTTCTTTGATGACCCTTTCTTTCTTCTGAGGTCTCACAGAGATCCTCTGTGTAGGATACATTTTTGTCACAGAGTCTTGTCTTTCCATGCCGGAAATGCTCTCACAGGCCTTTCAGCCCCACCAGGAAGCCTTAAGGGTTGATTCTGAGGTCAGAGTGAATTCACTATGAAAGTCATTCTAGCTGGCGCCGCGGCTCACTAGGCTAATGCTCCACCTGCGGTGCCAGCACCCAGGGTTCTAGTCCCGGTCAGGGTGCCGGATTCTGTCCCGATTGCTCCTCTTCCAGCCCAGATCCCTGCTGTGGCCCGGGAAGGCAGTGGAGGATGGCCCAAGTGCTTGGGCTCTGCACCTGCATGGGAGACCCGGAGGAAGCACCTGGCTCCTGGCTTCGGATCAGCGTAGCACGCCGGCCGTAGTGGCCATTTCGGTGGTGAACCAACGGAAAAGGAATACCTTTCTCTCTGTCTCTCTCTCACTGTCTAATTCTGCCTGTCAAAAAAAAAAAAAAAAAAAATTCTAGGAGTCTGCTGTGTGGACTGCTTCCCATGTCGGTCTGGAGGGAGATTCTTATCTATAAAATGGGGTAAAATATTTTCTTACAGGATAGTTTTAGGATTAAATTTTCTACTGTGATACTATATTATTATCTCCAATTATATCGATCATAGTCTAAGCAGGGCAGAAAAACCACACCAATAATTTGAGCATAAAATATTAGTAAATGGATGGGCATTTGGTGCAATTAATTCATCACTTGAGATACCACATCAATGTCAGAATCCCTGTGTTCAAGTCCCATCTCCACTTCTGATTCCAGCTTCCTATTACTGTACACTCTTGGAGGCAGCAGGTGTTGGCTCAAATACTTGGATCTCTGCCCCCTGGGACATCCAGATTGAGTTCTGGGCTCCTGAATTTGGTCTGGCCCAGCAGCTATTGCAGGAACTTGAGAAGAGATGCAACATTCTCTCTCTCTCTCTCTCTCTCTCTGTGTGTGTGTGTGTGTCTGTGTGTGTGTGTGTCTTTCTTTCTACCTTTAAAGTAAATCAAATTTAGTATAAATAACTGTAAACTAATAAAAGGTGGTTTACAAGGATAAAGGATGAAAGAGGTCTCTAAATGGCAAATGCAGTAGCAAATACAGAGAACAGCTACCATTTTTTTTTAATTTTTTGACAGGCAGAGTAGACAGTGAGAGAGAGACAGAGAGAAAGGTCTTCCTTTTGCCGTTGGTTCACCCTCCAATGGCCACTGCGGCCGGCGCACTGCGGCCGGGGCACAGCGCTGATCTGAAGCCTGGAGCCAGGTGCTTCTCCTGGTCTCCCATGCGGGTGCAGGGCCCAAGCACTTGGGCCATACTCCACTGCACTCCCAGGCCATAGCAGAGAGCTGGCCTGGAAGAGGAGCAACCGGGAGAGAATCCGGCGCCCCGACCAGGACTAGAACCCGGGGTGCTGGCGCCGCAGGCGGAGGATTAGCCTATTGAGGCACAGCGCTGGTCCCATTTCTAAAGTTAAGAGAGTGAACTAGAAAGTTTCATACTACTTAGAAGAGTTCAACCCCTTGAATGGAAATTTAAATGCTCTGGAGAGGTTGAGGCTGCCCAATGTAGTAACACATCCTACAGGTGGTAGAGAACCCTGTTAGAGGATCTGATCTGGAGATCGGGTATAGAGATATAGAGAAATTTTCTGTACAGACAATAAGGTTGCAGCTGACCTTGTGATGACCGTTGTGACTCTATCCTGCCTCCTATACCATAAACTTCTGACTGATGCACCAAAAAGCAGAGCACCAGAACCATGATAGGGTGGTCAGTTAAAATACAAGACATCTAGTTAACTCTGAATTTCAGATAAAAAATAAATAAATGCTTACTATAAGCCAGCGCCATGCAATTCCATGCAATATTGGAATACATTTATACTACAAAGAAATCATTCATCACTTATCTGAAACTTAAATTTAGCTCGATCACCTTAATTTTATTTGCTAAATCTGGCAGTCATAACAAGGAAGAGAGCACTTTGCCTCTGATATACTTGTGCAGGACAAAGTCTAACAGTAAGCCAACCAGCTAAAGATCTACTCAGGGCAGCTCCAGGATCACAATGTGAAGAAATAAAGGGCAAATTATAAGCTGGATCAATACATAGGTAATAGGCATGTCAATTTTTCCCTTCCCCTAACATTTCTTGTCTGAGCAGTATAATGCACTGTGCTATGTCCCCTCCAGCACAGATGACTGCCCACCCTCACTGCCATGATGATGGATTTGGCCATGAGAAATTGGCCAATAGAATAGAAACAGATGCTATACTGGCATCATTAAAGCAAAAGCTTTAAGAATCGTGAGGGTTTTCATAAATTATAATCCTTTTCTTCTACTGGAAAACTGGTATATCCCAAAAGAGTGGTGGCAGTTCCTTCACCTTAGATTCCACAATTAGAAAATTCAAAAGGCAGAGATTCAACAGCTTTGAATAGCTCCCCTCTGCTAATGAATAATGCAAAAGAAAAAATGTTTCTTCTTATGAGGAACATTTTTCTCCTTAACGTTAACAAAACTGGACAACACACTTAGTGTACATAAAGCACTGGTTGTAGTTCTTAGCATATTTTATAGCTTTCAATCAAGTCAACAAATTGGTATATAGAAGATAACACACATTTTGAAGGAAGAGAGATTTACATTCCAAATATAGACATTAATTCATGTTCCTGCAATACATGGTGAGACAGCAGCTAACCACTAAAGGATATGAGACAGGATAATGGCAGAAGCTATCTTATGCAAACATTAAAGTTGTTTTCATCAAACTGTTCTATGAATGGTCATATAATAAACATTCTAGACTTTGTAGAACATATTAATGTTTCTGTTGCAGTGGCTAACATCGTCATTTGCTCTGCTCCAATAAAAGTTTGTTTCAAGAGCATGAAATAGGCTGTATTTGACTCATGGTCATAGTTTAGTTTTCTTGTAGAACTGTTGTACTCTTACTCACTTGAAATGCAATGTTCCACATGAATTCCAGAGCAATCTTTAAATTTGTTTTCTTTCATTTTATCTAAGGGTGTGTGTGAGAGAGAGAGAGATGGAGAGGGAGAGGGAGAGGGAGAGGGAGAGGGAGAGGGAGAGGGAGAGGGAGAGGGAGAGGGAGAGGGAGAGGGAGAGGGAGAGGGAGAGGGAGAGGGAGAGGGAGAGGGAGAGGGAGCGACCAGATAGCAGTTTTCTATATGCTGATTCACATTCCAAATATCTTGGAGTAAGGAATAGCCATGGATCTGCCAGGTCAAAGCTAACAGTCAGGAACTCAATCTAGGTCTCTCACATGGAGAGTACTTGGAGTATTGCATTCTGCCTCTGATGGTACATATTTTCTAGAAACTAGAACCAGAAGTAAAGCTATGACTCAAATCCAGGTAATCCTCATGTGGGATCTTGTCATCCTGAGTGACATCCTGACCTCACTGCAAAATACCCAATACAGAGCAATCTATGTAAAACAACAAAACACACAATGTTGTGAACCTAATTTCTTCTGTGTCTTTGCAGTATATTCAGAACAAATCTACACAGCTTATCATGTGACCTATAGGATCACATGATTTCTGGACCTTGGTTAATTTCACCTTGAATGTCACTTTCTGTGCAATAAATAACTTATACACCATCAGTGATACTTTTGGTTTCTTTTCCAGACTTCCCTGTGGATACCTGATGGTGATGAGCTCTGGAAATTCACAGACATGCAATTTGACAGCAACTTTCTTCTTGCTCCCCAACTGTCTTCTTGCACTACACACCTCTTGCCCCAAGAGTTCTCTATTAATGCTAAGTTAGGTGAAAAGAGAACTCTACTTAGTGCCCCAGAGTGTGAATTCCAGAAGGTGAGTACTGGAACACCTTATTCTCCGTACCCTGATCACTAGACAAGGGTAGCTGGTAGATAATTATTCTTCTTTCCTCTTTCAAAGATACAGTTTATATGATTCCTGAAGATCAAACAAATGACCACTGTTATCAATCAGCTTGATAACACATTCTCATGTTGGCTCCCTGTCCTTGCAAATCCCACTCCCCTTGTGCCACTTCTGTTCCCTGGATTTTCACTTCAAAGAAGATTCTCTATCTACATTCTATCTATCTATCTATCTATCTATCTATCTATCTATCTATCTATATATCATTATGAGACAGAGGAAATAAGAAAGAGAGACAAAAAGATAGAGAGAGCACTCACTTCTGTATCTTGTTCTTAGTGCCCACAACACTCAATTTTTTAACAGGCTGAAGCAGGGAGTCTAGTAACTCAGTCTAGTACTCCCACATGTATGACAGTATCTCAGTTGCGTGAGTCATCATCTGCTGCCTTCCAAGGCCTGCATTATTAGGAAGCTGGAGTCGAGAGATAGATTCAGGAATTGAACCCAAGCTCTCTGAAGTAGGGGGTGTGAGTCACCTACCATCAGATTTTGACATTTGTGCTTTGCTAGCTGCTCTGCCCTCTCATTTGTCATTGCTACTATAAGCTTGATCCATGTTCAGCTTCTTGCAGGAATGATTCTTTCATGTCATTCCAACTTCACCTGCAATATTACTTCCTCATAAGAGCTCCCCTTGGCTACTAGTCAACACAAATATCCAACTACTCTATCTTACATTACCATATTTTATTCTTTTGTGGTATCTGCTACCCTACAAAAAGTTTTAATTGAAAAATAGTAATTCTACTTATTTAGGGGTGCATTGATTTCCTTTCATATTTGTACGCAGGTGTAATGCTCAGATCAGGATAAATAGCATAGCTACGTCTCATATATCATTACTTTGTGTTAGAAATTTCAAAATCCTCTTTCAACTATTTTGAAAGAAAAATATTGTCAACTGTAGACACTCTAGGGTGCTATCGAACACTAGAAATTACTGCATTTTGCATTGCTTTGTATTTTATCTCTCTTTTACTACCATGTAACGTTAGAATCCAGTAGATTATAAGACCTATAAGAAAGAAACACTGGCCACTATGTTTAATGAAGCACACCTGCATATAGAATAATATTTGGAATGTAAAAGGCATAAAGCACATTTTGTATAATAAGTTAACTTGACTTTTAACTGGGGGAGGGTATTCTAGTATGATAGAAATTCTTAGAATAATAATGAGTTAAATAATATACAACAGGTAGGAAAATGAAGTTTAGGGACTGGCATTGTGTCTCAGTAGGCTAAACTGCTGTTTGCAACATTGGCGTCCCATACTGGAGTATGGGTTTAAGTCCCAGCTTCTCTGCTTTGGATCCAACACTCTGTCAATGTGTCTGGGAAAAGGATGAAAGAGGGCAAGAGAGCACTTGGGTCTCTTCAGTCCCCACTGGAGACCCAGGTGGAGTTCCAGGCTCTAGGATTTGGCCTGAGCCCACTCCTTGAATGTTGTGGCCATTTGGGGAGTGAACCTGTGGTTGGAAATCCCCTTTTTTCTTTTCTTCTCTGCTTCTCTCTTTGTCACTCTGCCTTTCAAATGAATAAATAAATCTCCAAGAAAATGAAATTTATCTTTAGAAAGCTAAGTCATTATCTCAGATATGCACATTGGATCTATACTAAGTTCTGAAAACTGCTGGAGGATATTTTTAACTCTAAACAAATGTATACAGAATTTTATACATTTTTAAGTTGACCTATAAATGAATTGTGCATATTTATGGGGCCCAGTGTGACATTTCAAAGCATGTTACAATGTGTATTAATCAGATAAAGGTAATGGATATATCCATCTCTCAAATATTTGTCACATCTTTGTTTTATAAAAAAATATTTATTTATGTGAAAGAGTAACAGAGACCATGGGAACACACACACACACACACACACACAAACACACTGAGAGAGAGAGAGAGAGAGAGAGAGAGATCTTCTCTCTGCTGGTTCCCTCACCCTTACCAAATGCTCATAACAGCCAGGACTGGACCGAGTAGAAGCCAGGATCCATGAACTCTGTTCAGGTCTTCCACACAGGTGGCAGGAACCCAAGTACTTGGACCATCTTGCACTGCCTTCTTGGCACATTGGCAGGAATGCTTGATAAGAAACAAAGGCAAGATTCCATTCCAGGTTCTCAAATATTGGTTCTGGGTATCTCAAGTTGTGGCTTAATCCACTGTGCCCAACACTCACTTCTATCATTGCTTTGGACTGAGAACATTTCAAAATACTAAGAATGTTCTTAAAGAAATTGGATCATTGAATAGAGTATCTAATTGGTGATCTTCTAATTGGTAGAAAGAAAGCCATCTATGTTCAATAATTTGTTAATAAATTAATATAGAGGGGCCGGTGCTGTGGTACCATAGATTAATCCTCCACCTGCAAAGCCGGCATCCCATATGGGCGCTGGTTCTAGTCCTGGCTGCTCCTCTTCCAACCCAGCTCCCTGTTATGGCCTGGGATAGCTGTGGGGGATAGTCCAAGTGCTTGGGTCCCTGAACCCACGTGGAAGACCTGGAAGAAGCTCCTAGCTCCTGGCTCCTGGCTTCAGATCAGCACAGCTAGGGCCATTGTGGCCATTTGGGGAGTGGACCAACGGAAGGAAGGCCTTTCTCTCTGTCTCTCCCTTTCACTGTCTGTAACTCCACCTGTCAAATAAATAAATAAAATCTTCAAAAAAATGAATACAGAGAGCAGAAGTTGCTTAAAAAGTTAAAGTTATGTATTAAAGTTTTCTGAATCAATTAAATATATCCCAATCCACACTTGGGCATGTTAGGTAAATGATTATGAAACAAACATAACATATAATCCATTTCAGAGATGGATTGTAAAATCACAGTATATTCAAAGGGCATATTCTTCTCAGTTTGATGACAGCTGATCTATGATCATGTAACTGTCACGAACTTTAGCACTGAAGTTCTAGAGAAATGAGAATAATTACTTGCAACTAAAATAGCTTAAGAGAGCTTTCTCCCAAACCTGCTGTTGAGTCTCATACTTTATAGAAGGCTGGAAAATAGAGAATGAGATAGAGCATGAATTGCCAACTGCTTTTCAAATCTAGCAAAATAAAACCCAACATAAGGGGACAGCATTTTGTGCAGTGGGTTAAGCTGCCACCTGTGACAATGGCATCCCAAATGGGTTCCAGTTAGAGTCCCAGGTGCTCCACATCTGATCCAGCCTCCCCCTCCCACTAATGCATCTGAAAAAAGCAACAGAGGATGCCCTAAGTGTTTAGGACCCTTGCCTCCACCTGCATGGGATACCCTGATGGAGTTCTAGAATCCTGGTTTTAGCCTGATCCAGTCTCAACTATTAAGGCAATTTGGAGAGTGAACCAGGGGATGGAAGGTCTCTCTTTCTGTCTCTCCTTCTCTCTGTCACTCTGGCTTTCAAATAAATAAAACATATATATATATATGATTATATATTATATATATTAATAATAATATTATATATATATTAAATTCAACAAAAATTCTAAAATTTTACACATTTTCTCATTTTAAAATGCTTTATACACTAACACTGGAGAAATAGCAGCGTGCTCCATTTTGATTAGGTTATGTATTTGTTTCCTTTGTTTTTTATTTTCACCAATTTAATACAGTCTACCTAATTGACTTGAAGTTCACAAGTGTGTCTGGTACATAGTGGTCCCCCAATGAATGTTTCCAAAAATAAGTAAGTCCTTATCCAGCTTTGGATTTGATATATCTTTAGTATTACCTTTGTCTATGCCTGCTAGTATAAGAAAGAACTTGAGGATTAGTAATTTATAAACAACAGAAATTTGTTTCTCTCATTTCTAGAGTCTGGGAGGCCCAAGATCCAAGTACTGGCAAATTTGTTGTCTGTTGATGGCCTATTTTTCATGGATGGCATGTTTGTCCTTTGTCGTTTGTTAGAAGGAATGAGAGCCGGGCACGGTGGCGTGCGCCTGTAGTCCCAGCTACTGAGGAAGCTGAGGCCAGAGGATCGCTTGAGTCCAGGAGTTCTGGGCTGTTGTGCGCTATACTGATCGGGTGTCTGCACTAAGTTCGGCATCAATATGGTGACCTCCCAGGAGCGGGGGACCACCAGGTTGCCTAAGGGGGGTGAACCGGCCCAGGTCGGAAATGGAGCAGGTCAAAACTCCTGTGCTGATCAGTAGAAGGAATGAGAAAGGTACCTCTTTCTTTGGTGGCCCATACTTTCCACTGGAATCTCACAGAGATCTTCATTTAGTATTTTTTTTTTTTTTTTTTTTTTTTTGCCACAGTGTCTTGGTTTTCCATGCCTGAAATACCCTCATGGGCTTTTTAGCCAGATGTGAATGACTTAAGGGCTGATTCTGAGGCCAGAGTGCTGTTTAGGACATCTGCCATTCTTTGAGTCTGCTGTGTATCCTGCTTCCCATGTTGGATCCTTCTCTCCTTTTTAATTCTATCAGTTAGTATTAGCAGACCCTAGTCTTGTTTATGTGATCCCTTTGAGAATTAATCCTATCATTATGTTAAATTATGAACTGAAACTGATCACTTTGACTACTGAGATGGTATTGGTACATGCCACCTTGATGGGATTGAATTGGAATCCCCAGGCACGTTTCTAACTCTACCATTTGGGGCAAGTCCGATTGAGCATGTGCCAAACTGTACATCTCCTCCCTCTCTTATTCCCACTCTTATATTTAACAGGGATCACTTTTCAGTTAAATTTAAACACCTAAGAATAATTGTGTGTTAATTAAAGAGTTCAACCAATAGTATTAACTAGAACCAAAAAAAAAAAAAATACTAAAAGCGATAAAGTGTTAAGTTGTTCCTCTACTGTCAGGACAAGGGCTGATCATTTTTTCTCATAGTGTCCATTTAACTTCAACAGGTTTCCTTTTTGGTGCTTGTTTAGTTGTAACTGATCAGGGAGAAAATACAATATTTGTCCCTTTGGGACTGGCTTAATTCACTCAGCATGATGTTTTCCAGATTCCTCCATTTTTTAGCAAATGACCAGATATCATTGTTTTTGACTGCTGTATAGTATTCTATAGAGTACATGTCCTATCATTTCTTATCCAGTCTACTGTTGATGGGCATTTAGGTTGATTCCAGGTCTTAGCTATTGTGAATTGAGCTGCAATAAACATTAAGGTGCAGACAGCTTTTTTGTTTGCCAATTTCATTTCCTTTGGGTAAATTCCAAGGAGTGGGATGGCTGGGTTGTATGGTAGGGTTATATTCATGTTTCTGAGGAATCTCCAAACTGACTTCCATAGTGGCTTTACCAGTTTGCATTCCCACCAACAGTGGGTTAGTGTCCCTTTTCCCCCACATTTTCCAGCCATCAAAGAAGGAGTTAACTTTCTCTGAAGGGAGGAGAGAACTTCCACCTCGACTATGATCTTGTCTAAATAAGATCCAAGTTGGCAAAATCAAAAGGCTTCCATAGCCTTGGCTACTCATGAGAAGAACCTAGGGTGATTACTATCGCCATAAACAAGAGTGTCAATTGTTAAATCCACAACAGGAGTCACTGTGCACTTACTCCCCATGTAGGATCTCTGTCCTTAATATGTTGTACTATGTGATCTTCTGTATATTAAGATAATCGAAAATGAATCTTGATGTGAATGGAAGGGGAGAGGGAGTGGGAAAGGGGAGGGTTGTGGGTGGGAGGGACGGTATGGGGGGGAAGCCATTGTAATCCATAAGTCGTACTTTGGAAATTTATATTCATTAAATAAAAGTTTAAAAAAAATATGTTGTACTATGTGAATCAATGGTATAACTTGTAATCAAACAGTACTTTACACTTTGTGAAATCTTTACTTAATATATACTAAGTGGATCTTCTGTATATAAAGATAATTGAAAATGAATCTTGATGTGAATGGGATGCGAGAGAGAGCAGGAGATGGGAGGGTTGTGGGTGAGAGGGAAGTTATGGAGGAAAAAAGCCACTGCAATCCAAAAGCTGTACTTTGCAAATTTATATTTATTAAATAAAAGTTAAAAAAAAAGAAGGAATGAGTAGGCTCCTGCAAACCATTTTATAAAAGCATTAATCCTGCTCATTCTGGGGAAGCAGCCATAACCTAATCAATTCCTTACAGTCCCATCTCAAAATACCAATACTTTGGGAGTTAAATTTCCTTTTTCTTTCTTTTTTTTTTTTTTTTTTTTTTTTTTTTGACAGGCAGAGTGGATAGTGAGAGAGAGAGAGACAGAGAGAAAGGTCTTCCTTTTTGCCGTTGGTTCACCCTCCAATGGCCACCACGGCTGGCTGGCACGCTGCGGCCGGCGCACTGCGCTGATCCAAAGGCAGGAGCCAGGTGCTTCTCCTGGTCTCCCATGGGGTGCAGGGCCAGGACACAATCCGGCGCCCCGACCGGCACTAGAACCCGGTGTGCTGGCGCCGCTAGGTGGAGGATTAGCCTATAGAGCCACGGCGCCGTACGGGAGTTAAATTTCAATATAAGAGTTTTAGAAGGCCACAAACATTCAAACTCCTGTAGCTACAAATGGACAATTTTGGGAGTGGTGTGATAATTTTGTCCCATAATATCATCTTCATGTGTCAGACAGCTATTTGATAGACAAGTGTACGGCTTAGCAGTTAAAGCACTGGTTAAAATTCCTACAACCTGTATGAGTATTGTGTTCGACTATGGGTTTTGGCTCCTGATTCTAGTTTCTTACCATTGCAAGTGGTACTCGAATAGTTGGGTGCCTCTAATCTATTTTGGAGTTCAAGACTGAGCTTTTAGCACCTGACTCTGGATTAGCCCAACCACGACTATTGAGGATGTTTGGGTATTGAACCTTTGGATAGGAAATCTCTCTATCTCTTTCTGCCTGTCTGCTTCCCAAATAAATAAAACTGTATAAAGTAAATGCCATGGCATACTAAGAAATTCTACTTTAAAATAATTTTAACTGACACAAGAATTACACTTATCTATTGGTTGTCATGGTGTTTTAATGTGTGCATTGTATAATATTCAATAAAGCTTAAATATATATCCACTCAAACATTTAACATTTCTATGTGAAGAAAATATTAAAAATCTTTTTTCTAGTCTTTTTAGAAAAATATACAGTACATTATCATTATTTTTAGTCATCTAGATTACTGCACAATACAGCACCAGAACTTCTTATTCCTATCTAACTATATAACATAGGACCTTTTAAATACTCTTTCCCTATCCCTCCCTTCCTTTCTAGTCTCCTCAATCTCTGGTATCAAATGCTATACTCTTAACTTCTGTATTTTTAGATTTCACATATGAATGAGGTTGTGCAAAATTTGTCTATGTTGGACATATTGCAATTAATATAATGTATTCCTGCTCCATCAATATTATTATAAATAAGATTTCATCTTTTTATGCCTTATAGTCCATTATAGAAATGTATCACATTTTCCTTCTTTATTTCTTTCTTTTGAAAATTGATTTTATTTATTTGAAAGGTAGAGTTACAGAGAGAGAGAGAGAGAAAGGAGAGAGATCTTCCATTCACTGGCTCGCTCTCCAAATGGTCACAACAGCTAGGGCAGTGCCTGGCTGAAGCCAGAAGCCAGGAGCTTCATCTGGGTGTCCCACATGGATGCAGGGGCCCAGGTCCATATTCTGTTGCTTTCTCAGATGCATTACCAGGGAGCTGAATCAGAGGTGGAGCATCTGGGACTCAAATTGGCATACATATAGGATGCAGGTGCTACAGGCAGCAGCTTAACCCATTATGCCTCAGTGAGAGCCAATCACGTTTCTTTATCACGTCAGCAGCTGGGTTGTTTCCATTTCTTTTACTATTGTAAATAGTCATGCAATGAACACAGGAGTGGGAATGTCTTTCTTTTTTTTAACTTTTATTTAATGAATATAAATTTCCAAGGTACAGCTTATGGATTACAATGACTCCCCCGCTCATAACTTCCCTCCCACCCTCAACCCTCCCCTTTCCTGCTCTCTCTCCCGTTCCATTCACATCAAGATTCATTTTCAATACTCTTTATATACAGAATATCAGTTTAGTATATATTAAGAAAAGATTTCAACAGTTTGCAACCACATAAAAACACAAAGTGGAAAATACTGTTTGAGTACTAGTTAAAGCATTAAATCACAATGTAAAGCACATTAAGGACAGAGATCCTACATAAGGAGTAAGTACACAGTGACTCCTGTTGTTGACTTAACAAATTGACACTCTTGTTTATGGCCTCAGTAATCACCCTAGGCTCTTGTCATGAGCTGCCAAGAGTATGGAAGCCCCCTGGGTTCACCAACTCTGATCATATTTAGACAAGGCCATGGTCAAAGTGGAAGTTCTCTCCTCCCTTCAGAGAAAGGTACCTCCTTCTTTGATGACCTGTTCTTTCCACTGGCATCTCACTCGTGGAGATCTTTCATTTAAGTCATTTTTTTTTTTTTCCCAGAGTGTCTTGGCTTTCCATGCCTGAAATACTCTCATGGGCTTTTCAGCCAGATCCACATGCCTTAAGGGCTGATTCTGAGGCCAGAGTGCTGTTTAGGACATCTGCCAGGGAATGTCTTTCAGATAGAAGGATTTCATTTCCTTTTATTTACACATAACAGGATTGCTGAATCATATGGTGGTCTTGTTCTTTCTTTTTTGAGGATCTCTGTACTGTTTCCCACAATGGCTGTACTAATTTACAGTCCTATTAAGAGTGTGCAAGTGCTCTCTCCAAATCCTTGCCAACACTTGTTATCTTTTGTCATTTTTGAAGAAAGCCAGAGTAATTGGAGTGAGGTGAAACTTGTGGTTTTGATAAGCATTTCCCTGGCAATTAGTGATAGTGAGCTTTTTATTATATTCCTACTGTCCATTTTCATGCCTTTCTTTGAGAAATATCTATTCAAATTTACCACCCATTTTAAATTGGATTGTTACTGTTTGCTCTAGACTTCTTTGAGATATTTATATATTCTAGCTATTAACCCTTAGTCATATACATAGCTTGCAAATGTTTTCTCCCATTCTATAAGTGGTTTCTTCATTTTGTTAATTGTTTTTGTGGTTGTTGTTGTTGTACCAAAGATCTTTAGTTTGGTGAAATACCATTTGTCTATTTTTTTATTTTGTTTCCTGTGCTTTTAGGATTTTATTCATAAATGTCTTTGCCCATTCCAATGTCTTGGAGCATTTCCCCTGTTTCCTATTAGAAGAAAAAATCCTCTTCATAGTGCACTGTGGCAGTCTATGTGTTCTCAAAAACAATTAGCAACATGCCCTCCGTTAAAACAGAGTCTTATTAGTTAAACTGCATACAAGATGTGAATCTGTTGAAGACATACTGGAGGTTACCCTTACTCAGAATAGGTATTTTAGCCTCCTCTCTCCTCACTTTTTCTGACATCATATTAATACAAAGAAATAAAAACACCTTTAAAATATAGAGGTTGCCTCCACAGCCAACAATGAAAAGACCGAGTAGGTCTCCAACAAATATAAGAAGTGATTTTTCGCCGGCGCCGCGGCTCACTAGGCTAATCCTCCGCCTAGCGGCGCCGGCACATCGGGTTCTAGTCCCGGTTGGGGCGCCAGATTCTGTCCTGGTTGCCCCTCTTCCAGGCCAGCTCTCTGCTGTGGCCAGGGAGTGCAGTGGAGGATGGCCCAGGTTCTTGGGTCCTGCACCCCATGGGAGACCAGGAAAAGCACCTGGCTCCTGGCTCCTGCCATCGGATCAGCGCGGTGCGCCGGCCGCAGCGCGCCGGCCGCTGTGGCCATTGGAGGGTGAACCAATGGCAAAGGAAGACCTTTCTCTCTGTCTCTCTCTCACTGTCCACTCTGCCTGTCAAAAAAAAAAAAAAAAAAAAAAAAAAGAAGTGATTTTTCACCTGTGAGTTTTCACTTCTTGAACCACTAAGGGGAGGAAAAAAAAAAAAAAACCTTTAAAAAGAATTGAGGAAAATACTAAGCATTCATGATATTTGGTCCTAATCTGATTGTAAGATTCTAAATACCTAGAAGAAAAAGAAATAAATAATTCATAAGAGAATAAAAAATAAACAATATGCCTGAGAGGCAAAAAAAATAGTCATCTGACCCTAAAGCACTTTGGTGAGTCTTGGTAAAGTTCCAATGATCCAGCTCAGCAGGTGCTAAATGCAAGGGTCTAAGATAGCCTCTGACCCGACAGGGAAGACAGCACTGTTGGAAAATGTGGGCATTGTCCTTGGGTGTCATGCTTCTGAGGAACTCACATTAACCATTGAAGCAAAGCATTCATTTTAGCTGTTGTCTTGAATCCTGACTCTACCTAGTTAAAAACTGCCACCAATCTCGTTCTTTTTTAAAATTTCATTAGAACTCTGTGTCACTATAGATATCTGATAGGTTATCGCAGTCATTGAGATCAGTAGTAAAATTTAATCAATTTCTAAATAATATATCAACTTTTTCCTGCCCTTGGTTATCTCAACATAACACATTGCAATTCAAAGCTATTACATTACATTTATCTTTTATGAATAATAAATGGTACATTGGTATTGACTGAACAAGCGATTAAATATTCCATCACTAGCAGAACACAGAAATATTTTTAATTATTAATAAACCACAAGCATTGCTTGTCAGGTGCAATCATCTTTTGGAGGGAACAACTTATTATTATTATTTTTTATTCTCACAGACAAGTGCATTCAAATGTCATTTCAAACCACTTCTGCTCATTCTTCAGCACAGGATTGACAACTTCTAGTCTCCCTTTTTACCAGCTGTAAAGGGCAAAAGATTTGGAAAAACGAACCATACATATGAAATAGATGTAAAGTTCATATAAAAATGCAAGAGAAGTGGTTAGGAAAGAAAATTATGTTTAGATTTCCACATACTGATTTTAAGGGGTCAATATAATAAAATATTGGTGAAATGTTATGAGGCAAACATGTAAAACTGCCAAAACTTAAATGAATAAACATCATGTACATACAAAAGTTTACACGTGTAAAAACAATTAAAATGAAAGCTGTGTGGAATATGATATTGAGCTTTTCAAATGATTGCTAAAATAAGACAAAATATAAAAAGAAAACATTGCAAATTTTCTAACTGCTATGAGTTCAATGTGTGTAAACTACAAAATTTATGTTGAAAGTTAATTTAATTTAATAAAATTTAATTCCCTGTGAAGTTCTACAAAGGATGCGAACACTTGGAAAGTGAATGAATTAACACCTTTGAAAGGGCTGAAGGGAACTGGTTTCAGCCCCTTTTGCCATTCTTCACTAGGCCATGTGAGGACAAAATGTTTGTTCCCTACAGAGGAAACAGCATATGGCACCATCTTGGAAACAAACAGAGCAGCCCTCAGATATTGGACTTCTCAGCCTTCAGAACTCCGAGAAATAAAATTCTATCATTTTTAAATTTCTCTGTACATGGTATTTGTTATAGGAGCACAAGCAGATTAAAACTTCAAGCACATGCAGCATAAGAATGACAATTATCTCAGCTAATTTCAGCCGAGATCAGATACAATAGCGTAAGACATATATTTGACAAATATTTATTAACCTACATTGAACTTTTAACATCGTAGTAGTGTTAGACCCTATGCTAGAAACTTTATGACCTTTAAGGATGAAGCAAGGCCAGCGCCACGGCTCACTAGGCTAATCCTCCGCCTGCGGCGCCAGCACCCTGGGTTCAAGTCCCGGTTGGGGTGCCGGATTCTGTCCCGATTGCTCCTCTTCCAGTCCAGCTCTCTGCTGTGGCCCAGGAAGGCAGTGGAGGATGGCCCAACTCCTTGGGCCCTGCACCCACATGGGAGACCAGGAGGAAGCACCTGGCTCCTGGCTTCAGATCGGCGCAGTGCGCTGACCTTAGTGGATATTTGGGGGGTGAACCAATGGAAGGAAAACCTTTCTCCCTGTCTCTCTCTCTCATTGTCTAACTCTGCCTGTCAAAAGAAAAAAAAAAAAAAAGATGAGCAGACCCTGCCCTCAAAATTTTGTTTTGTAGACAAAAAATGTGTCAACATTATATAAACTATGAAATACATCACTAAGTGAAGTCAACATGCTATATCCATGATTGTGTCTCTGGCTTTGAACAGATGTCTTGTATAGTAGTAAAATATAATTCATTCAAAAGGAATTTACTATCTATTATATGTTTAATAGACACATTAAGATAAATAAAACATTGTCCTTGATCAATTCACACTCTAATGGATGAGTGAAGCAATAAACATCTGTTGAGTTAAATGGAAAAATTTATGGTTATTGCTCATCAGGAATTTCTAATCTTAAGAATTCTAAAATGACTGATGCCACAAGAGTCGTGAAAGATTGTAGCGAACTCATAAAATGGCTATTTAAACACATATCATCCACTAATCAGCATGTGGTTTGGCCCCAAATAAAATAAAACTTGAGTAACATGACTTGAAAGATGCAGGTTTATTTTTCTCATCTTACAAACAATTAAGAAGTTGATAGTTGCTGGTGGAGTTTCACTGCCTCAGTAAGGTTGAAACATTTAGTAATGAAAAGAAAGATGTTTGATTTTCCCCTTGTTACTATGAAATTATTTCAGCATCTCTGATCATCTCATCTTCACATTATATTCAAGGCAGAAAGCAGAATCCAATTCATAACATAGAAAGTTGCTTCGCTTTTCTCATTTCCCTGGGGTGCCCTCACCACACCCTTCAGATTGTTATTATAGCTCATTGGTCAGAGTTTGCCTACGTGTTTACATTTAGACCAGTAGGCCAGCCTACCTCTTCTGTGAAAAATGTCATGTTATTGTTTTACAAAAGAAGACAGAGAGAAAATGTTTCAGGGACATGAAACAAATAGTACCTGCCTCAGATTCTTAGTAGAAGGAAAAGGAACCATATAAGAAACAAACGAGGCTGTACATGCTTGATAAATATTGTATTGAAAACGGTAGCAAGATATTACAAGGGAGGAGGACTCTGCAATAGATAAGTGGTCTACACCTTCAAGGAATCTGCAATGTGCCATGGTCCATGTTTCAAAGGCATTTTCAACTCTATTCATACAAAAATGAGAGAAAGAATAGGACAGTAAGTCACTAGGGCAGATGGTGTAATTTAAGTAACCTGGTATTTATTGAGCATTTATTATTTACAAAGGCTTTTGTTGGGCATTGGGGACTGTTCAGAAATTTGTCTTCCTTTACTATTTTTGCTCAGCTCCTCCACTGCTCTTGATTTTCTAAACTCACTCAATGTATGTACACAGGAAAGGATATATCTGAACACTGAGTTGACATTATTTAAAACAGCATAAATGGTCCCTCCTTTATTAGAATATGAGAAGGTAGCTTGTCATGGCATAATCAATGCTCCCCAGCTAGATATCCAGGATGCTGGTGCAATGGGTTATGAAAGTATGGCTATACTATTTGCTTCATCCCCTGGGGAAGCTCGGAAGCCCAGGGACAAGTTACTGACACAAACCTCCTTGTATCCAGCATGCTTTATGCACATTGTTACTTCCAATGCAGTGTAGTAAGAAAGGAGTTAGATAAATCTCCCATGAATGGTATTCCAATATTGTTCCCTAGAAAATTTATGAATGGATTATTAATTCCATGGTTTGCATGCAAATAGAAACTAGAGGAATGATCACTAAGGGTCAGCATGTATTAACCAAAACACAAGCCCTCTAAAATGTTCTTTTCCTTCTGTTCTACATTTAAATAAGTGTATGGCAAAGATAGATTCTCTAGTTTTATCATAGAAATCAAGATGAGACCTTGGTCTCTAAAGCCTAACAGAATACATTAATATAAGTTAACTGAACCAACTCAAGAAGTTGTATTCATTTTTTTCAATTAAAAAAAAGATTGTTGACCCCTTCCTTTCCGGCCTCGGCTCCAAACCCTACAGCCGCCGGATGTTGATGCCCAAGAAGAATAGCATTGCCATTTATGAAATCCTCTTCCAGGAGGGGATGATGGTAGCCAAAAAGGACGTGCACATGCCGAAGCACCCAGAGCTGGCGGACAAGAACGTGCCCAACCTCCATGTCATGAAAGCCATGCAGTCGCTCAAGTCTGGAGGCTACGTGAAGGAGCAGTTCGCGTGGAGACACTGTTACTGGTACCTCACCAACGAGGGCATCCAGTATCTCCAGGACTACCTCCACCTGCCCACCGAGATCCTGCCTGCCATCCTGCGCTGCAGCCAACCCGAGTCCAGCAAGCCTAGGCCCAAGGGTCTGGAGGGGGAGCGGCCTGCAAGACTCACAAGAGGGGAAGCCGACAGAGACATTTACAGACGAAGCGCTGTGCCCCCTGGTGTCTACAAGAAAGCTGAGGCTGGGGCTGGGTCAGCAACTGAGCGTAGAGGCGGATTTGGTCATGGACGTGGTCAGCCACCCCAGTAAAGTTGGAGGGGATTATTTTGTGTTAAATAAACTTGTAGCTAGAAAAAAAAAAAAAGATTGTTGAACACCTAAAATGTCCTGGTGACTGTGCAGATCTCAAAATACAAGTTATTTTCCTATGTTTCTTCTCATTATATGCAGGCATCTTCTATGAAATACGAAGATCACAGCCCTTCTTTCACCAAGCATCTTCAGGGAAAAGGTGACAAATGAGTGACGTCATAAGGGAAAAATAAAATTGCCTTATTCGGAACTGGGAGGACATTTGGGTTGCATTGTTTTTCAGTCATGGCGCTTATCCTCTGTAAGAGTGAGATCTCTATTGAATGCCAACCCTTGCATGCTGAAGACTTGATGTAGATGTCTGGCTAGTATAAGAAGATATGAAGAAAAGTCTGTTTCTAGGCCGGGAGTTTGAATTTGCTTTAGTTTTTGAAAAATCATCAGGAATAGTATTAAGAAACTGAAGGCTGTGCCACTTAATGGAGCTCCCCAAGGCTTCCCAGAACATGCAGACTAACTAGTAAGTGGGTGACAGACCTCTTCTCCAAAGTCAGCTCCTCAGTAGGCGTTCAGGTGACTCATGCTGTGGCCTGTCAGGAAGGGGCCTGCCAATTGAGATGACAGAAATGACATGTATGTATCTTTCTGAATCCACCTGCAAGCTTGTTTAGGAAATACATGAAGAATTACCCAATGGGAATGAGAACACAGAAGGTGGATATGGCAGAGATGAAGATGCGGCTTGATTGATGATGGATTTTCTATTTTATCTCAAGTTGAATGAAATTTATACCATTAACTTCCTTTCATAGATTGGTTAGGATAAGTTGCTCTTTCATGTAAGAGAAAGAATCTGCCTCACTGGTAGAAGAGAATGGTGCCAGAAGGATCTTGTATAGGGAAATGGGTGAAGCTCAGCCCACACAGTGTGTGGAATTGCAGAATTTCTGGTAGATATAGGTTGTATTTAAAAACATACATCCCAATATAGTCTTATATAGTCTTCTTGTTCTTTTGGGGGCTCCCAGGTCTTAAAGGCTTGATCCCAAAAGTTTTATGTTAATGATTTTAATAGGATGGAAACTTAATCTGATTATGATGTTTTAGAGGTGGGACTTTTGAAAATGACTAGATAGAATTAGTTTATTAGGGTGGAGTGCCCATGACCAGATCTTGGGGTGCTCTGTAATATCTAGGGACCCTTCCATCAAGAATGCTTTTACCAGATGCCAAAATAATGGAGTCACCCAATGTTGGAATGCAAACCTCTACAACTATGAACCAAAATAAACTTCATCCCTTCATTAGTGGTTTGTCTTAGGTGTTCCATTGTAGTTATAGAAGCTAACACACTCCCATGCGCAAAACACACACACACACACACACACACACAGACACACACAGACATAATACTTTAAAAGACTATATTTCTGAAATTAGCTTACCATGCATATAAAATATATGGAATCAAGAATCCAAAAAAGGCAATTCAGGAGCAGATGAAGCAAGTATCTTTGGAAAGAGTCCTTTGTTTCCCAAAGTTTCTAAAAGAGACATGCAACCAGACATACTACCCAGGAATGGTGAGGGCCTATCACCCATGGATTCTTCAGTGCTTACTGTGGTCCTCTCCTTGTATACCTAGGCATGATATCCCTGTTCTGGAAGATAAGTAGTGATTAAAAGTAGCAGTTGAACTAGTCCTCAACAGCTTTGTTGAGCTTCCTTTGCTCTGTTACTTAGTTCACATGTGCCTCAGTTTCTCCATCCATGACAGAAGAAATACCATTATTAATCTAATAATAATTTTAAGCACAAGCAAGTATACAAAAATGTTTACAATAATTTCTTGAATAAAATAAGCATGCTGCTAATTCTTAGATTATAATTCTATCCAAAAATCTATGAACTCATATCTAAGAAAAGATTACAGACCCTGGGGTCTCTTGATTTATTAACCAAAAATATCATGTTGATAAGGCCATGTCCTTCTGGAAAACCTGAAGAATGTATCTGCCTCTGCCTGTACATCCTCATGAAATCTTATTCCCCTACAAGATTGTCTGAATTCTCAGAAAGAAAGGGCTCTAGGAACTCTTGCTGTTGAGGTAAAATCTATTTCTGGGATGTTGAAATGATAACTAACAGGTAGAAAAACAAAGGAAAGTGAATCTTTTCTTCCATCCTCCTGCTTTCCAATGTCCTACTATTAGTGCTCCCCATTCACAGAAGCATAGACTAAGACAATTGGCAAAGCAACAGGCCTGGCAACACAAACATTTGGAGCTTAAATACAGCAGCTTAATGCTAACTTCACTTTATATCTGCTTGTCCTACTGTATTCATTTATTTAATTTATTTATTTGAAAATCAGAGAGACAGAGACAGAAAGAAAGAGCTTCAAGACACTAGTGCAAGCCGGTGCCGCGGCTCACTAGGCTAATCATCCACCTTGCGGCGCCGGCACACCGGGTTCCAGTCCCGGTCGGGGCGCCGGATTTTGTCCCGGTTGCCCTTCTTCCAGGCCAGCTCTCTGCTGTGGCCAGGGAGTGCAGTGGAGGATGGCCCAAGTCCTTGGGCCCTGCACCCCATGGGAGACCAGGATAAGTACCTGGCTCTTGCCATTGGATCAGCGTGGCGCGCCGGCCTCGGCGGCCATAGGAGGGTGAACCAACGGCAAAGGAAAACCTTTCTCTCTGTCTCTCTCTCACTGTCCACTCCCTGTCAAAAAAAAAAAAAAAAAAAGACACTGGTGCACTCTCCACATGCTTGCAGTAGCAACTCAATGTAGGTCTCCCTTGTAGGTGATAGGAACTCAAGTACTTGAATCATCAACTGCTATCCCCTGGGACACACAGCAGGAAGTAGAATCAGAAGCCCCAGTCAGGAATCAAACCTAGCTACTCTGGTACAGGACAGTGGTGACCTAACTGGCATCTTACCCAATAGGCCAAATGCCTGCCTCTGCCCTATTATTTTTAAAACAAAGACTAAGTTTTCATTTGTCTTGTTCTCCACTGTGAATTTCAATTCTGGTTTTCCCCACCTCCAGTTAAAATGTACGTTCATGTATTTTGCCATTTTGTCATACTGTAATAAAGATATTATTCTCAGTATGTGGATCTGGAATATGCAAGACAGAGTGGTGACTCTAATAATTAACATGCAATCAAACCACTTGGAGATCTTGTGACTTTTCATTTTCTGATTTATACATCTGAGGCTGGATCTAGGAACTGTGTTTGTAGCGTATTCCCAGACACACTGAGGCTACTAGCCCAGGGACCAATCTTTGTATATATCAGGAGTAGAATCCACATTCTCTTTCTCTCTGATAGTATGCAGCATTTGTTCTACACAGAAATCACCATTCAGTTAGCTTAATTTTTTTAAATTTTTTTTTTTTGACAGGCAGAGTGGACAGTGAGAGAGAGAGACAGAGAGAAAGGTCTTCCTTTGCCGTTGGTTCACCCTCCAATGGCCACCGCGGCCGGCATGCTGTGGCCGGTGCACCGCGCTGATCCAAAGGCAGGAACCAGGTGCTTCTCCTGGTCTCCCATGGGGTGCAGGGCCCAAGTACTTGGGCCATCCTCCACTGCACTCCCTGGCCACAGCAGAGAGCTGGCCTGGAAGAGGGGTAACTGGGACAGAATCCAGTGCCCTGACCGGGACTAGAACCCGGTGTGCTGACGCTGCAAGGTGGATGATTAGCCTAGTGAGCCGCGGCGCCGACCAGTTAGCTTATTACACTTGCAATAACCTTTCCTTAAAATAACAATTCTGTACCATTATCTTCTTACATTCTGTTTTGTATTTATTATGACCATTATTGGGAACAAAAATATAAGATCATTTTCTTTACTTATTAAGAGCTTATTATATTTTATATATGAAATATAGACTCCTCTTTCATAGATAAAATAAGACTTAGTGTAACATTCCTTGTCAGGTTAGTATGAGATTCATGAATGCCACTATCTCTTCTCCCAATGTTTTCCTCTAGTTTTGATTCTCAGGTCTGATTGATGCTTAGAGAGTAGGGAGTTATGTCATTAAAATGCAGTTATGGTCTCAAAGTGCCACTCTCCTTTTTGTTCCAAAGTGAAGTTTAGTGCTACAATTGCTGACTTTACCTACAAAATACATTGTGCTCCTGCTAACATTGCAAATTCTAAAGAGCAATGGGCTGGCAACACAGAACTCCATTCAGCATTAGAATTGTCAGCACAGTTCTGATGGCTGAATCTCTTCAACTTATCCAAAGGTATCTCATTGGACAGCTTCACTAGGAAGTTGGGAGCTATGTAGCTTAGAAGGACTAATTGGATTGCAAACTCAGCTCATTAAGGGTGGATGGAAACCTCTGATTCAATAAAGGCAGTCAATGTCATCATGTTTATTAGGACATTTTAAAGCCAGAAAATGCATTCAAAAGCACATTTTAAAAAGTCATCAGTCACAATCTTTGTTTATCACTATTTAATGTAAATAATTTTGTACATTCTTTCTATGCACCATTAATTTAACTGTCACCATTTTAAGAAAATTAGATAATGGTTTCATACTGCCTTTCATGGTTTAAAATGATACGAAGTTATATCAAAGTGTTATGCACTTGGTGAGTTTTCACATAACAAACAGAGATAAATAAACATTGATTTTAATTTTATTACAGCAGGTTTACTAATATTCAATCAAAATAAGAATGGACAAGGAAAAGAGAGGAGGAAGAAAAGGAGATTATGGGTTGGAGGGAGGTAGAGGGAAGAAGCATCATGTTCCCAAATCTATATATATTAAATGCAAGAAGTTTTATTTCTTAAACAAAATAAAAAATCCATAAATTTCAAGGCTATCAAGACAAAACGTGAAGAGTTGTCTGACCTTTCTTCTACTTTTCAGTTATATTTTCTAATAAAACTTAAATATAAAAGTTGTTTTGCCAGTCTTTCTACTTAATGCCTATTGCTACACAGTATATTATTTCAAACAAGAGGCCATGCTACCTACATTCTTTTTGTTTTAACCTGAAATCATTCTCTAACATCATATACCAAGTAATCATTTCTCGTTTTGTTCCACCTTTTTTTTCAAATGCTTTCTAAAATGTCATTTACTTGTGTTTCACTTCTGCCTGGAATTCCTATCTGTGAGAGATATGTTATCCTTATGTCTTTAATTTTAGTTTAACCTTTTTATTGTGATATAATTGTAGATTTGATGAGGCTGTATAAAATAACACAGAGCCATCTCATGTAACTTTCATCAAGTCTTCCCCATGGTAGCATCTTAAAAAACTATCACACAGGGGCCGGCGCTGTGGCACAGTAGGTTAATCCTCTGCCTGTAACACTGACATCCCATATGGGCGCCAGTTCTAGTCCCGGCTGCTCCTCTTCCAATCCAGCTCTTTGCTGTGGCCTGGGAAAGCAGTAGAAGATGGCCCAAGTCCTTGGGCCCCTGCACCCATGTGGGAGACCAGAGGAAGCTCCTGGCTCCTGGCTTCGGATCAGCGTAGCTCCGGCCATTGCAGCCATTTGGGGAGTGAACCAGCGGACAGAAGACCTTTCTCTCTGTCTCTCCCTCTCATTGTCTGTAACTCTAACTCTCAAATAAATAAATAAGATCTTAGAAAAAAAATGATCATACAATATCACAACCAAGATATCGAAAAATATAAGATAGAGAATATTTTTTATCATCACAAGAATTTTTTTTGCCTTTTATAACCATGTCCATTTCCTTCTCTTCTTCCTCCTTATAGCCTAACAACCATTCATCTGTTCATCTGTACAATTTTGTCATTTTGAGAATGCAACATAAATGGAATCATAAAGTATGTGAGCTTTAGGAATAGGTTTGTTCACTCCAAATAATTCTTTGGATACTCTTACAAGTTATGTGTATTGATACTTTGTTCTCTGTGTCTATGAGGATTGATCCTGGTGTGTATTAGCAGGTTGTTTTGTCTTCTACCTCCAGTAAAGACTTCTGAATTATTTCCAATTTGGAATTATATGAATAAAGCTACTATTAACAATTGTATAAAGGCTTGTGCATTAATATAAATTTCCCTGCTTCTGGAATATACTCAGGTGTGAAATCACCCGATTATATAACAGTTACAGGATTAGTCATAAAAGAAATGGATGAATTGTTTTTTTGTTTTTTTTGTTTGTTTGTTTTGTTTTGTTTTTTGTTTCTTTTTTTGACAGGCAGAGTTAGACAGTGAGAAAGAGAGACAGAGAGAAAAGTCTTCCTTCCATTGGTTCACCCCCCAAATGGCATCTAAGGCCAGCGTGCTAAGGCCAGTGCACCACGCTGATCCAAAGCCAGGAGCCAGGTGCTTCTCCTGGTCTCCCATGTGGGTGCAGGACCCAAGGACTTGGGCCGTCCTCCACTGCCTTCCCGGGCCACAGCAGAGAGCTGGACTGGAGGAGGAGCAGCTGGGACAGAATCCAGTGCCCCAACCAGGACTAGCAGGCAGAGGATTAGCCTAGGGAGCCGTGGCGCCGGCCGTACTATAATTTTAATATGTGCTTTCCTAACAGCTAATGATGTTGCATATTTTGTCATGTGTTTTGTACTCTCTTTATATTTTCTGGTGAATTGATGAAACATACTGAAGAGTCTTTTACCCATTTTATCATTAGATTGATTTTTTTCTTTAAAATGTTGAGGGTTCTTTTGTATTCTGTATATTGGCCTTTTGTTAATTGTACAATTTACAAATATTTTCTCTGTATAACAGAAAAAACTATAAATTTTTTCCTATACTCTAAACAGGATTTTTCACAAAGCAAATTTTCTTTATTACAATGAAGTTTCACTTTTTACATGTATCCACATTGAATTTGTGTATCTCTGTTTTTTTTTTTTTTCTGGTTATAAATATCCAGTTGTTCCCATACCGTTTATTGAAAAACTATCATTCACTATTGAATTAGGTTTGTGTTTTTGTCAAAAATCAGTTGAATATACTTGTACTGATAGATTTATAGGTTTTATATTCAATTCCATTAATCCATATGTCTATCTTATCATCAATATCACAAAGTTATGATCAATCTAGTTGCAGAATAGTGGAATAACATAGATATGTTCCTCTTATTGTTTTTTTTTTTCAAAATTGCCGTCATTAATGTTTCCTTTGTTTTGTCATATACATTTTATAATACTGTCGATGTTTTTCAAATAGTTTGCTATTGCGGGTTGGAGGGACGTTATGGGGGGGAAGCCATTGTAATCAATATTCTGTACTTTGGAAATTTATATTCATTAAATAAAAGTTAAAAAATAGTTTTCTGAGATTTTGATAGGATTTTGTTAAATATTTGTATTCATTTGGGGAGAATTAACACATTTAATAAGTTGAGTCTTCTGACCTGTGAACATGGTGCGTCTCTCCATTTATTTATCTTCTCTATTCCTATCATCAGCATCTTAGCATACAAAGCTTTAACATGTTTTGGCATGTTACCCCTAAATACACATTTTTACCAATCTTATAGACATGTTCATTTGGAACATCCCCATGTTTCTTGCTAGCATATAGAAAGAAATAAAATAGATTTTTATATGCTTATCTTTCATCCTAAGATGTTACCAGTCTGATGTTTTTAGTTTTAAATGTTTTACTTCATATTTCTTGATATTTTCCTAGAAAGACAGTGATGTATTCTGAAAACAGACACAGTTCAATTTTCTCTTTCTGATTTGTCTACATCTTATTTCTTTTTATTGCCTTCTTTTTATTACCTCCCATCCCTATATTGAGATAGAGTGATGACAGCAGATACGTTTGCCTTGTTCCCAAGCTCATGGGGAAAGAATTCAATCTTTATCAGTAAGTACAAAGTTAACTGTTGGAGCTATTTATATACTCTTTATCACATTATAGAATTTTTCCTCTATTCTTATTTTAATAGGGTGAATTGTCATGAATAGGTATGGAATTCTGTCAGTATTTTGAGCTCGGTAGTGTAATTGTGTAATTTTCCTTTTCTATACTACTTTATGGCAGATTACATTGATTTTTCTAAAAAAATACTGAACCAACCTTAAGTTCTTGGAATACATTCCACTTGGTCATGGCATTTAATTCTTTTTATATGCTGATTAATAGCAACTAATCACCTGAAAAAAAAAGAAAGAAAAAGTAATGGGAGAACAAAAAGAATAAAGCCTCAGCAACCAATAGGACTATAACAAGTGATCTAGGACTCATATCACTGGGATCATGGAAGGAGGTGAGGATGAGGGTGGAGCTGAAAAAGCACTTGGAGAGATATTGGCTGGAAACTACCACAACTAGACAAAAGATAAACCTAAAACATAGAAAAGCTGAGAATATTTTACTGTATAAGCCCAAAGAAACTCACACCAAAGAATAGTAATAAGCAACAATCTAAACATTAAAGCAAGAAAAAAAATTGAAAACAGCAGGTAATTTCTATTTTTCAGTTTTCAAATTCATTAGTTTTCCCATCAAATCTTCCTTCTGAGTTCATCTCCATCCATACAGTTATTTATTGTGACTTTTGTACTCTCTAGTTCACATTCCCCTGATTTGATCATTTGTTGTATCTTATTTTTCTTTGCTATGGAATTCTATTTTCCCATTTATTTCAAACATATTTGCATTGGCTTGTAGTTCATTTTTTGCTTTAGTCCTGTGTCAAAGATAACAGTTTCCCAGGTGCTTGGGCCCTGCACCCCATGGGAGACCAGGAAAAGCACCTGGCTCCTGGCTCCTGTCATCGGATCAGCGCGGTGCGCCGGCCGCAGCGCGCCGGCCGCGGCGGCCATTGGAGGGTGAACCAACGGCAAAGGAAGACCTTTCTCTCTGTCTCTCTCTCTCCCTGTCCACTCTGCCTGTCAAAAAAAAAAAAAAAAAAAAAAGATAACAGTTTTACATTGTCCATAGGTTGCTTACTTCTTTCTTATGATAGTTTTCAAAACATTTATTTATTAATTTAAAAGCCAAAGTTACAGAGAAAGAGAGAGAGAGAGAGAGAGAGATCCACCACTGCTGGTTCACTTCATAGATGACTGCATTGGTAAGCCAGGAGCTTCTTCTGGGCCTCCCATGTGCGTGACAGGGTTCAAAGCACTTGGACTATCTTCCTCTGCTTTTCCCAGACCATTAACAGAGAGCTGGATCACAAATAGAGCAACTGCAACTCCAACCAGCGGCCATATGAGATGCTGGCTTTGGAAGCCATGGCTTTACCAGCTATGCCACAATGCTGGCCCCTGTTTACTTCTTCAGAGAAGGGTAGAATATCTTCACTCAAACTTCACTCAAACTCTTGTAGTTGCTCACTGGGCCTCTTTGAAGTGGGTCACCATTGTCTTGTGCTCTGTCTCCTTGTAGAACTTGGAGCAACTACATGAGCATCTTCTGTATCTGTTGTTGAGTCCATTATGTTGTGGAGTCTGCATATGTCATAGAGTCCATTCCAGGACAGCGGTGATGAGGTGTTGCATGGTTAGAAGGATATGCTGCTCACATCACTAGCCTGTCTCCCAGCCAGGGTAGCTCTGACCAAATCAAACTTTGACTTGGTGACTTTGGTTGGAAATCTGCTCACTTTATATAATTAAAAATTTTTAAAAATTTAAAAAGTCTTAAAATAACCCATCAGTGCCAAAAAATTTTTAACTCACACCATTAATTTATACACTGCCCATATAAACAGATGCTTTGTCATGCCTCCTTAACACCGCCATGAAATGAAACTATGGCTTATTCTGTCCTTCCTCTGGCAGACTAGAGCAGAGTATCACAGCCGTGTGGAGATAAATGTCAAAGTTCCCCAATAAGCTTCAGTTGATACTTGAAGAATAGCTCCTTATGACTTTTGGGTACAGTATGGAGTTCTGGCTCCCTACTAAATCTCTTCTTAATGGAAAAGGCTTATGAGAGATGCTAATGTCTGCTACTGCTACTCTTGTAGCCTTTATTGGCATTGTGAAAGTGACAATGTTACTGTGGGATAGTGGTAAAAGTCCCGACTCGCCCATTGGCTTCCTTTGACCCACAGAGCATTGGGAGTAGGGATGGAGTGTTCTGGGTCTCTACTAACCTTCTCTGATAACACCTTGATGGGTGAGTAGTGGCACATTATTGCCATCTTGTGAGTATGGAACTTCTGTCTCCCCTTGAAACTCTACTAGTGTGGCAAGAGGGAGGGCTACAGTAATGCCATGTTATTTCTTTGACATACAGCGGTTATTGTCTTAAAGATTTTGGTCTTTTTAGCTTGTTTTTAGGGTGGCCTGTTTTTTGTAGGTTTCTAGATTCTTTACCTTCAAGTCAAATACATGAGGTAAAAACAGAATAAAGTAAAATTACCATGACTCCATTGTGGGGGCCTTGAGGTCCCTAGTCTGTTTATAGTCTTCCCACCATCTTTCAGATAAAGATAAAAATTGTATTGTATCTGATGTCCATGGTTTTAGTGCAATGTAGTGGAAAGGATATGGAAAAACACATTGATTTCAACTCTCCATCTGCCCAGCACCCCAAATATTTCATTTATTTGTATTTGAAGGTCTGAGTCTACTGATACGACCCTTGTGAATGATTCCATCAACCTACTCTCTTAATGGTGATGCTGCTTTCTTTTTAGGTTCCCAGATACTTTCATTGAGCTGTATTTTCCTTTCATTACTATCCCCATAAACTAAGCATGTTGCAATAAATCTCCTGAGGATACATGCTTTGCCATTTCTTTGTCTGTGCTATACTATGATTTGCACAAGTTGAAAATAAAAGACACAATTTATTAAATTAATCAAAAGATGAAACATGGTGCACTCTCTAAAGCTTCTTTAGGCTGAGGTCTCCTTTGCATCCACAGAACTTTCTATGAAATATCTAATCTGAGATAATAATAACTTATAGCACTCTCTGCCTAGCTCTTATGCCTCTAACCCTAGCATTGCATCACATCATCAACATTGCATTTGCTTCCACTACCACTTAGGGAACACCAGATATTTGACTATTCCTTGACTTTCTGGTTAGGACAATTATTCATTGTTTGCAAGTTGTATGAAATCAGGGGCCATGTTGGTTTTGGTTTATGGTTCAAATATTTTCATAATTTATGCTCCTGAAATACATAGTAGATATACTAAAAATGTTGTTGGATACAATATATCTCTAAAAATAGTCACTATGTTTTAAAGCAGATTATGTTAAACTTATTCCTGTTAATTGTAATCACATATCCGTTGATAATATATTGTGTTCCTGAAAATTTCTGAGTGGCTGTTAATTGTTCTCACTACAGAATAGTTATGTGAGGCAATATATTTGTTAATTAATTAGGTTTACTGCGAAGTACCATGCTATACAAGACAAATACATTCAAATTAGTCTGTCAATTAAAAACTTAAAGTAAAATAAGTTTAATGAATAAATACATTTAAAAATGATTAAAATAATAGAAAGTCAACATATTGTGAATGACTACATGTATCTATTGCATCTGTTACATGAAAAGCTATCCAATTTGCCTTCCCAGAAATGTCAAATTTTTTCCTTTGGATTTCAAAATGTATGAATTACACATTTTCCTAGTTATATTAACATAATTTTTGATGTTTAAAGTTTTTCTTCAGAGTCATTTCAGAAACTAAAGTATGTACTTGTTTCTGAGTTACTTAGATGGGGCTTTTTTTAAAAAATTCCTTAAAAACTTTACTATGTATTAATAATAATTTATGAAATAGCAAGGAATGGAAAAGGAGATAGCTTTTTTATATGATAAGTGTCAGCCAAGTGCAACTGAGGGGCTCTATTAAAGGCCAACCTAGATATATGACTTTATTTGCTAGTTCCATAAATGACCAAATCTACTGTTATTCTCTAATAATTCTATGACATTTCATGAATAATATCTTGGGACTTTATCTCCAAGTCTGAAAGTCATATCTAAAGCTTCAAAAACTGCATTTGTAAAAATCCTCTAGAAAAGTCATCAAGAATCAAGTGTAGGATTCCCACAAAAATAGTAATCTAGTTCATCTATAGTGAAATTAATGAACCTCTTCTGTGCATGCCTATTTGCTAAATATGGCTGAGAGCAAGGCAGGTGAAAATAGCTGTAGGCCAAGAATATTTCTTCCTTACACATAAACCCCAGTAGAGACAGTGAATGACAAAATGTTGCAGAAGGAGAGGGAAATGATTCCCCTGACATCACAATGTCACAAAAATAGAGACAGATTCTGTTCTCCTAATATAATCCATTGACAGTCATTCTATTATGTGAAATTGAGGTGAGGCTTTGGTATTTGACATCTGCTCTGGAGGTTATATTTTAGAAGCTCACTCTTGAAGTCTTAGGATGAGCGAAATATAGATGCTTTGATACTACCATAATCTTTATAAATAAAATATCCTATGGGGATCTATGAAGTTGGAACATATGAATCACATATTAAAAAATAAAGATAACATTTTCTAAAGAATAATTTATGCAGATATAAAATCTATACAAATTTAAAAGAAAATAGTATAAAAAGAAAGAAAGATAATCATTAGGATAGAATTTTGTTTTATGAAAGCTTATTTGTAAAAGAATTAATAAAGCTGACTATCCAGTATTTAACAATCATAAACCATGAATGTAGCATGTATTATATAATCAATAAAATGAAATAATATAGGAACAAACATTTGTAGGCCCAAACATCATGCTATTTATCTTTTTTCAATGGACCACAACTGCATCTACTTGTAATTATTGGCTATGAATAACAACCCCTGCAAATGTGCCTTATATGGTTTATATCATACCATTGCATTTTGTTTTGATAGCTGCGCTACAATATAGTATATTGAATACTCAAAATTTGTTTATAATATATGATATGTATTCATCGTTTGAGAATATAGTTTAGATCAAATCAAACACAAACAAGTACAAGCATTATTCTCAAACCTAGGCTAAAATCTTTGGCACTACACACAATTATAAGCTCCTTTAGATCAAGAATCTTGATTTACTTATCAGAATACCTGGCATCTGTTTCAGTACCAGGCAAAAGTTTGATATTCAATGAAAATGTCCTATTTAGTGTAACCAATTTGCATATATCTCTCTGTGAATTTGGCATGGGTCATGTGGCCACCTACAGAATTAAAGAACTATGTGTAATAGAATAAAATACCTTTCATTCAATCCACAGAGAATATCTATTCTTCCTCTTCCTCATTTTTGGAAAAAATTCTCTGTCTTTATTTGTAAAGCATCACAATACTCAACAAACTGATTATCCTCTCATACTTTTGATGAGTTTCAGACTTGGAAAACCAAGTACTTGTGCAATCAACTTTGATGTGTTTGAAAACCAGTACTATAATTCACTCTATATGTGTAAATGAATGGCCATCATATAGGTGATCACTTCAGATACTGCTCTGTGATTATACTAAGCATGTTGTATTAATTCCAAGACATACAATGTCATCGACCAGATAAAAAAATCTTAGGACAACCATATAAGTCATAAAACAAATGGAAACAATGTTTTTTTTTTCAGTTATTATTTAATAACTCTTCTAGATAATCCTAAATTCCTTCGTACTTTGTAAGAATCCTTATTTTCCCATCTTTAAATTACTTAGAGGCCATTGTTTACAAGTCAGTTCCTCTCATCCTTTAATGATTAGGCTACCATGGATAAGCATGCTACATACATCTCTAAAGAAGAAATCTTTTTTTTTTTTTTTTACAGGGAGAATGGACAGTGAGAGAGACAGAAAGGTCTTCCATTACCGTTGGTTCACCCTCTAATGGCCGCTGTGGCCGGCGCATTGCGCTGATCCGAAGCCAGGAGCCAGGTGCTTCTCCTGGTCTCCCATGCGGGTGCAGGGCCCAAGGACCTGGGCCATCCTCCACTGCACTCCTGGGCCACAGCAGAGAGCTGGCCTGGAATAGGGGCAAACGGGACAGAATGTGGCGCCCCGACCCGGACTAGAACCCCGGGTGCTGGCACTGCAGGCAGAGGATTAGCCTATTGAGCCATGGCGCCGGCCAAAATCATTTCTGTAGCCAATAGTACTCACATACTTAGTCCTGCAAAAAAAAAAAAAAAGTCATCATCCACATTATATCTCCATAATCAATATTTTGGAGATAAGGCATAGAATTATATATATTTTATAACCTAAGGCTAGTTTACACGCAATCCAAAAGAAAACATTTAAGGTTTCCAAATTAAATCTGGTGATAATCAAATCTGTGAATCATCAACCTAAAGCCTAATAACAAAATTCTAACCACAGCAAAAGACTTTTGGGGCTGGTGCCGTGGCATAGAGGGTAAAGCCACCATCTGCAGTGCCGGCAGTCCCATATGGGCAATGGTTCAAGTGCTGGCTGCTCCACTTCCAATCCAGCTCTCTGCTATGGCCTGGAAAAGCAGTAGAAGATGGCTCAAGTTCTTGGGTCCCTGTACCCATAGGGGAGACTTGGAAGAAGCTCCTGGTTTCTGGCTTCAGATTGGTGCAGCTCCAGCCATTGCAGCCAGTTAGGGAGTGAACTTGTGTTTAGAAGACCTCTCTCTCTCTGCCTCTCCTTCTCTCTCTGTGTAACTCTGCCTTTCAAATAAATAAATAAATAAATAAATCTTTAAAAAAAGATTTCTACAAAAGAATAGGGAAAACTGATGTAACAATGTCTTCTTAGTAGTTTATATTTTTCAATTAAACATAGTTTATTTATTTGAAAGTCAGAGACAGAGAAAGTTGGAGGAGAGACAGAGAGTAGAAAAGAGAGAAAGAGAAAGAAAGAGGAAGAAGCAGAGGAGGAGGAGAAGGAGAGAGAGAGAGATACTTTAGTCACTCATTATTTCCCAGAATCCAGCAACAGCTATAGCTGAGCCAGTTAAAACCAGGAGCCAGAAACTCAATCTGAGTCCCCAACATGGGTGGCAGAACCTCAGCTACTTGAGCCATCAATTTTCTCTTTTTTTAAAAGATTTATTTATTTATTATTTATTTGAAAGGCAAAGTTACAGAGAGAAAGTTGCAGAGGGGGAGAGAGAGAGAGAGAGAGAGAAAGGTCTTCCATCAGATGGTTCATCCCCAAACGACTGCAACTGCTGGAGCTAAGCTTATCTGAAGCCAGGAGCCAGAAGATTCTCCCAGGTCTCCCATGCAGATGCAGGGGCCCAAACACTTGGGCCATCTTCTTCTGCTTTCCCAGGACATAGCCAAGTTGGATTGGAAGAGGAGCAGCTGGGATTCGAACCAGCGCCCATATGGGATGCCAGCACTGCAGACAGCAGCTTTCCCCACTGTGCCACAATGCTAGCACCGGGCCATCAATTCTTGATACACAGGGTGGATATTATCAGGAAGCCAGAATTGGGACTATATTCAGAATTCAATCCCAGGGCACCCAAGTGTGCAATTGATTTCTTAACTCTGTGCTAAATGGCAGTCATAATGAGATTCTTTCTTACTGGACTTTCTAATGCTTATTCTTGTCTTTCAGGATCTGAGCACTGGGATTAGGCAGAATTGAAAATAATATGATCCTCTGTTTCACGCAGAAGGACCAGTTCATTTTGGTTGTCTTGCTTTGACCACTGGTGCAATGCCCCTGTCTGGAGGTTCAGGTGGTTTAGCCCATTCTCAAAGTTCCACTTACATCTAATGTGAGTGAAATTTTTCTTTTCAGGAAGATATTTAATGGAGGCGTACAAGATTTCTTTAGGTTAAGCTCTTGAGAAGACTACAACTAAGTGTAAGCACAGTCAAAATATTCCATTTAATTTGTATAAATTCTTAAGAAACAGGAAATTCAGATGAGATTCTGTGATGTTATGCAGTATTCACGTAGCTTTTCCTCTGTAAACCAATGTCTAGATTAGACTCTAGCCAAAGGCAGCTTAAAATGACTTAAATCCGGAAAGTAGTACTTGGCTTATGTTTCTGAAATACATAGAGTATTTATTCGTATGTTATCAAGAAAGAAACACTGGATTTTTCACTGAGCCCAAACTTTCTGAGAGTCTTCTCTCTAGATGTAGCTAATAAAAAGTTATCTTCTACTTTAATTTCTGCTGTAAGAAATGAAAGGGCAACTAAGGTATTGGCTCTGACACGTGCACCCCCAAATTCTTCACAAAATCTAAAATATTTTATTTAATGTACTGTCATCAACCAGTATAATCTTTTTGTTTAGTGGCAGAAAAACAGAATTGGCAATAAAAGTTTTTATTCCTACACATTAAAAGTAATGACTTTTGGTTTGCTATTGTTGTTCTTTATATTATCAAATAAATTTGTGCTTATTGTAGAAGTTTAAAAATTAGAGAAAGGAAAAAAAATGGCAGAAAACATTCTCACTCCATAATCATACCACAAACAGTAATGATGCTACATTTCCTTTGTCTCCTTTTGGATATTGAGCTCAAATTGTATATATACCATTTTGTCCTTTTTTTTTACAATTTAAAATTGCATTTTTAGCAGTTCTCACCTTATTTAAAACTTTTTATAAATATTATTTTATGTGCCTCTTTATTCAAAAGAAGAACTATATTTGTGCTGTAATATTTTCCATAAATTTCATTTCATATAAATTATAATATTAATTAGAACATTAGAAAGTGTGTTACATTTTTGATTTCACAATTAAAGTAGATGTATAAATAAAAAGTATAGTACATAAATTAATTGTGTTTCTTATTAATATAAAAATGTAAAGACTGCAATTCAGGGATTTTCAGACTAAAGATTTTTCATTTTCCTTCAGAAGCTCTAAATTCACTTGAAATGTTATTAAAAGTTAGCAGATGAAATAATTTACTTTCACTATGATGAGTTTTCAGTAAAAAGGCTGAAAAATCAAGAACTCTCTGAAAAATAATAGAGCCATTTTATTTGTGAAATGACTTCTATTCCAGTGTAGTATTTTATGTTGCACATTTTATCAGAGCATCATTAAGCATTGTGCAATTTACTTGACTCTGGATCATTTTTCCAAATGGCTTGGCATATCCAGAAATAAGAAACAATGATAATTTCTACTTAGTAATAGGCATGAATAGAATTCAGCTTCTGTTGGAGTTTCTGTGGTTTAACATGGATGAGATCCATTATACATTCAGCATGCTAAGTCTCTGAAATTAAACAGGATCAACAGAAATGGACAGAATCTTTATTGAGAATCTCCTATTACTGTTTTAGAAACTCTCACTTGTATTCTTAATGTGTTCATGGTCTGACAAGAAGAAGAAATGAAGTGTCCTTTTTCCAGTTTGCCATGAGGCGTTTAGAAGCAGCAGTGTTCCTATAAGGTAACATCGTGAAATCTGAGTGATGAATTCACATGAAACAAAATTAACAGGAAGAAGGATAAAGCAGGAAGTGTAAGCACCAGGGAACAGAGGGTAAAACATGCCAGGGAAGATCTAGGTGAATAGAAAGAAATTAAACTGAAAATTAATTTCTAGGCTTTCAGATAACTTAATGATACCATGTTTGTTTACAATTTCTTGGGGCCTTGGTGTGAAACACTGGGATCTTTGAAACTAGTTAACAAGAGCTGATCCCAAGCAATTCACAGATTAGCTCTCTCTCCATTTGTAGATATACCTTCACTGAGAAAGATCATCAAAAGACACAGAAGTCAGAAAGAAAATGATCTAATAGTATGAGATACAAAAGCAAAGAAATAAGGAAGATACATGATACCTATATGTGGAAGAACTCTAAATGCATCAATATGATATTGCACTTGGGTCATGTTTCACAAATTTAATATATTTCCAATGTACATAAGTGGATAGCAACTGAATTGGGCTGCTCCCAATGAAATCCTTTACACTGTACTGGTGCATCACACAAGTAGTAACATCATGATTGTTTAGCACATAAACGTCCATGAAAGACAAGCAGCAATTGATGGAAAACTTTCTGTCCTGTTAATGATAAACCAACAAAGTGATCTTACCACGAGTAGATGTCTTCCTTATAACAAATTTTCTGTGTTGAAAATATTGTCAATGGTATTTAAAAAGGGTATATTTGCAGGCGTGGGGACTACAGACAGAACTCACTCACAAGCACATCATTAGTTCCTTCCTCGGCAAAACGCACAAGGGCTTTCTAACCTCCTTCAGTACTGCTCGCCATTGAATGTGAAAAGACAGAGGAGCTCAGAGGTGGAACTTATGGTAGAAGTGGGTGTTCCTTAAAATGGAAGTACACTGTGAATAAAAATATCATTCCGCCATATGTGATTTTTCCATCATGGTCTGGTGTTTAACTGCTCTGCACTTTGACAGTAAAATCTGTACTTTTGATTACATATAAAAATAAGGAAGAATTTTTAGAGTTGTTCTGAATAAAAAAGCATAAAAATGCATACATTCGATTGTATGACTCAACAAACACTTGCAAACTAAGAACATCTGTGTAGCCTGGATTCAGTCCAAGAAAGAGCCCATTATCGTCACCCAACAGCATCTTTTCCAGTCACTCCCTTCTCTAGGGAAACTATTCTACCAATATCTCACATAATATAGTGGTTTTTATTACAGGAGAACTGTATGTAAACTGTACATTGGAATTAAAATACAGCCCACTTTTATGTGGTCTTTTATTCATATGATGTTAGCCACGCTTCTCCATGTTGCTACAATTTTGAAGGGTTTCAAAAAGAGAATTTTTACATGAAAGTGATTACACAATGATTAGTGCAGAAAGGTAAATTGAATTAAATAGTCATTGCTGTTGTTGAATATACTAATCTATAATGTGGATTACTTTAAAATTGTTCAACAGATTTCAAGTATTTCCTATATACAGATTTAGGAACATAGTAATATTTCGACCCTGCATTCCCTCTTGCCCATGCTCCCACCCTTTCTACTCCTTCCTCTCTTATTCCCTCTCTTCATTTTGATGAGAATCAAATTTCAGACTACTTTATATTCATAAGATTAACCCTACACTAAGTAAAAAGTTCAACAAATAGTAAGAAAGGACGTTGTTCCTCAGCAGTAGAGGCAATCATGGAAGTTCAAAATGTCAATTTCACTCTGACACATTTTTTGGTATACAATTAGTTACCAGTGATCTGAGAAAACATACAGTATTTGTCTTTTTGGGACTGGCTTATTTCACTAAGTATAATTGATTCCATTTTGTTGTAAAAGACAGGATTTCATTATTTTATATGGCTGAATACTATTCTACAGTGTATATATCATCATTTCTTTATCTAGTTATCATTTGAGAGAATCAGGGTTGATTCCACATCTTAGCAATGTGAATTAGGCCACAATAAACATGGGGGTACAGGTAACACTTTCATAAAAAATGTTTCATTTTCTTTAAGTAAATTCCCAGAGAGAGATTGTTGAGTCATATGGTATATCTGTTTTCAGCTTTCTGAGTTATCTCCATACTGTCTTCCACAATGGCTGTACCAGTTTATATTCCCATCAACAGTACATTAGGGTATTTTCCCCCACATCCTCACCAGCATTTATTGTTTGTGGATTTCTGTATGAGAGCCATTCTATCTGGAGTGAGGTGAAACCTCATTGTGGTTTTGATTTGCATTTCCTTAAAGGCTGCTAGTGATCCTGAGCATTTTTTCATGTGTCTGTTGGCAATTTGAATGCCTTTTCAGGTCCTTTGCCTATTTTTTAACTGGATTGTTTGTTTCCTTGTTCCTGAATTTCTTGAGCTCTTTATATATTCTATGTATTAGCTCTTTATCAGTTTCATAGTTTGCAAATATTTTCTACCATTCTGTTGGTTGCCTCTTCATTTGTTTCCTTTGCAGTGCGGAAGCATCTCAGCTTGTTGTAATCCCATTCGTCAATTTTGGCTTTGATTGCCTGTGCTTCTGGAATCTTTTTCTAGAAGTGTTTGGCTATGCCAATGTCTTGCAGTTTCCCCAGTGTTCTCTACTATTTGATGGCATCAGGTTTGAGATCCTTGATCCATTTTAGTAGAATCTTTTATAAGGCATAACATAAACATCTTGTTTTATACTTCTGCATGTAGAGATCCAATTTTCCCAGCACTGTTTGTTGAGGAGACTGTCCTTTCTCCAGGGATTAATTTTACCTCTCTTGTCAAAGACTAGCTGGTTGTAGATGTATGAATTGATTTCAGGTGAAGTTTCTGTTTCATTGGTCTACATGTCTATTTTTGTGCCATTATAAGGCAGTTTTGATTATAACTGCTCTGTAGTATTTCCTGAAAGATGATATTATGATGCCTTTGCCTTTGGTTTTGTTATTTAACACTTCTCTAGCTATTCAGGGTCCTGTGTTTCTTTATGCATTCCAGCATCATTTTGTTCTAGATCTGAGAAGAATGTCTTCGGTATCTTGATTGGGATCACATTGAATCTGCAAATTGCTTTTGGTCATATGGACATTTTGATGCTATTGATTCTTCCAATCCATGAACATGGAAGATTTTTCCTTTTTGTGGTCTTTTCAATTTCTTTCTTTAAATGTTTGTAATTTCATCATAGAAATGTATAACCTCCTTGGTTAAATTACTCCAGGCTATTTAGTTTTATGTAGCTATTGTGAATAGGATTGATCTTAGACATTCTTTTTAAGCCACGACATTGTTGGTCTATACAAAGCCTATTGGGGCTGGCTCCTTGGCACAGTAGGTTAATCCTCTGCTGGTGGTGCTGGCATCCCGTGTGGGTGCCAGTTCTAGTCCCGGCTGCTCCTCTTCCAACCCAGCTCTCTGCTATGGCCTGGGAAAGCAGTAGAAGATGGCCGAAATGTTTGGGCCCCTGCACCCCCATGGGAGATCTGGGAGATCAGGAAGAAGCACCTGGCTCCTGGCTTCTGAATGGCACAGCTCTGGTCGTTGCGGCCATTTGGGGAGTGAACCAACAGAAGGAAGACCTTGCTCTCTGTCTCTCCCTCTCACTGTCTATAACTCTACCTCTCAAATAAATAAATAAAACTCTTTAAAAAAAGGCTATTGAATTTTGTGCGTTAATTTTATATCCTGCAATGTTATAACACTTTTTTATGAGTTCCAATAGTATCTTTGTGGAGTTTTGATTCACCCATATGTAAATCATGTCATCTGCAAATAGGGATAATTTCACTTCCTCCTTTCAAATTTGTATCTCTTTGATGTTTTTTTTTTTCTTGCATAATGCCTCTGGATAAAACTTCCAGCACTATATTGAATTCCAAGGGTGACAGTGGGCATCATTTTCAGGTTCCATATCTTAGCACAAATGCTTCCAACTTTTCTCCATTCAGTAAGATGCTAGGTGTGTTTTGTCATAAGTCGCCTTAATTGTTTTGAAGAATGTTCCTTCTATACCCAATTTACTTAAAGTTTTCATCATGAAAATCTGCTTTATTTTATAAATGCTTTCACTGCATCTGTTGAGATAATTATATGGTCTTTAGTCTTCAATTTATAAATGTGATATAACTCATTTATTGCTTTGCATATGTTGAACTATCCCTGCATACCAGGGATAAATCCCACTTTGTCTGGATGAATGATGTTTCTGATGTGTTGTTGGATTCAAATAGCTAATATTTTGTGGAGGATTTTTGTCTCTATGTTCACCAGCGTTATTGTCCTACAGTTTTTCTTTTTTGTTGTTGCTCTTTTCAGGTTTCGGAACGAAGGTGCTATGGATGATAGATCATAGACAAGGAATGATAAGATAGTTCACAAGGTAAAAAAATTCATATATGATATGAAGGAAAATTTTTCCCATGAAATTGAGGTTTTGAAAGGAAATCAAATTGACATAATAGAAATGAAGAATTCAGCATGTCAAATAAAAAATATAGTAGAAAGCCTTAACAACAGACCTGGTGATGAAGAAAAAAGAATATAAAAAATAGAACATAAATCATTGTAAATATCTCAATCAGACCAAAAAAAAAATAAGAAAGAGAAATTTAAAAAAATCAAAAACAATGTTTCAGATGAATGGAATACTATAAAGTTACCCAATATATGAGTCTTAGGAGTTCCTAAAAGCGTGGAAACAGAGACTGTATTAGAGGCCCTATTCAGGGAAATAATTTCAGAAAACTTCCCTAATTTAGAGAAAATATGGGATGTCCAGGTAGCAAACAGAAATTGAAATATTTGTTACTATTCATGCAGCCTTACAAATGATGTTTAAAGAAGTGCTACGTAGAAACACAGAAAAAGAGTCATAATTATCATAGAATATCAAAGCAGCAAGTCTCCCAGTAAATGTACAAAGGAAACCCAAAGCAAACAATGAGATTATATAAGGAAAAAATGGCAGGGTCAATTGTTACTTATCAATAGTAACCTTGAATGTTAATGACCTAAATTCTCCAATTAAAAGATATGGACTGGCTGAATGGATTAAAAAACAAGAACCATCTATTCGCTACCTACAAGAAATACACCTCACCAACAAAGATACATGCAGACTGAAAGTGAAAGGATGGAAAATGATATCCCAGGCTAATGGAGAACATCAATGAGCAGAGGTAGCCATCCTAATATCAGATAAAATAGACTTCAACACAAAAACTATTAAAAGAAATAAAGAAGGGGCTGGTGCCATGGTGCACTGGTTAAACCTCTGCCTGCAGCACCGGCATCCCATATGGGCGCCAGTTCTAGTCCTGGCTGCTCCTCTTCCAGTCCAGCTCTCTGCTGTTGCCCAGGAGGGCAATAGAGGATGGCCCAGGTCCTTGGGCCCCTGCACCTATGTGGGAGACCAGGAAGAAGTACCTGGCTCCTGGCTTCGGATCGGTGCAGCTCCGGCTGTTGCAGCCATTTGGGGAGTGAACCAACAGAAGGAAGACTTTTCTCTCTGTCTCTCTCTCATTGTAACTCTACCTGTCAATTAAATAAATAAAATATTTAAAAAAAAGAAATAAAGAGCATTATGTAATCATTAAGGGATCGGTTTAACAGGAAGATGTGAGTATAATACATTTATACACATCCAATTATGGGGCACCCAGCTGTTTAAAACAAATATTAATAATTCTAAAGGAAGACACAGATTCTAATACTACAGTAATGGGGGACTTCAAGATCCTCCTTTCATCAAAGGAGATCAACTGGACAGAAAACAAAGAAATAATAAAGCTAATCTACACTATAGAACAGATGGACCTAACTGATATCTAGAGAACTTTTCACTTCACAGTTGCAGAATTCACATTCTTCTCATAAGTGCAAGGGACTTTATCTAGGATAGACCATATTCTAAGCTATAATGCAAGTTTCAACAAATTAAAAAGAAAATCAAATTGTACCTTGCATCTTTTCTGACTACAATGGAATGTAGGTGGAAATTAGTAACTCAAGAGATTCTAGAGAGAACATATGCAAAAACATGGAGACTAAACAACATGCTCCTAAATGAACTGTGTGTATTATTTTATAAATACAGTATTAGCAGTAATAGACCCAGATCCGCCAGCGAAGAGTGCTGCATTACTGAGGATAATCCCACAAACATGCTACAATTTCTGATCAATGTGTTCAAAAGTGTAAGAAACTCTCTAAGAATAGAATAGATGTCGAATGTAGTGATCCTATGTCCTCACACAGGTAAATGGAAGTTTTGCAACTTCACATCCAAACACCACAAGAGCCCCGACATTTAAAGATATAGCGCATGTTTATCACAAATATCACTCGCAATTAATTCACATTTCCTTTATGCATCTGTTCAAAAAATAATTAGGATTTCATGCTGCAGTAAATATGCTTGTTCATCCATTAGTGCAAAACAAAAGATTAATTGCGTTACAATGGAAATCAGGACTACAACACTCAGAGCCACACTGATAACAGTGACAGCTGGGCTGCCCACAGTACTTTGCTCTGATAAGCTTCAAAAACAAGTGTAGATGGGAAAATAATTAAATCACTGACAAGGTGGTACCAGCCTTATTTTTCCTCTTCTTGCTTTCAGCTTACAATCACCAATAAAAAGATTCTCACTGCAAAGCAGGAAGGGGCCTTTCCTCTTGACTTCAAATGCCCTCTTTTAATGTTAATAATAAGCTGGATTACTACAGATCTTCCTATTATTTAACAGCTGTCATTGATCTCTGCAAGCTAAAGAAGAAAACAGAGTTGACCTGATCCCAACTCTAACAAGTCACTACTAGGAACTAGAAAAGATCAGTTCCATGGTCATGTAACCAGTAGAGTTACACAGGGTCCTGTGCTTGGTTTCATGCTCAGTTATCAGTCACTATCATGAAGTTCTTAAAAGCTTTTTACCAAGGGGTCCTACATTTTGATTTTGCATGGGGCCTCATAAATTCTGCATGTACCCAGTCTGGCCAATAACAAGAAAAGCTATAATATAACCTGGGTGACTCTCTGTCTCTAGTTCCATCCCTCTCCTCTATAGATTTATTTACACATAGCTCTGGTTATCTGTAGATGCTCTATCTCTCTATTTATAAAAGATAAGCTTATATTTTGATTCCATTTGTTTTTTCACAAAGTTTTCAGTGTTCCCTCATAAGTCAAGGAATATATCCACACACACACACTCATTGCTGAATCTTGAGAAAAAGAAACAAAAATTGACCAATATCAGGCTTCCTTTTTTGTTGATTTCTCCCTGGTAAATTGGAAAAGAAAGTGATGTTATTGAGGGAAGAGAGAATCTGTTTTATGAAGACACATTTCAGAAGGAATAGAAAGAGATGTGCTATATTTGCATTCCAATTGCCTCCTGACTACAGATACTTCTCTCTAGTCGAAAATATGTTGAGCATTGCTCTTATATTAATGAGGGTCAGTAATGTTTTTGACCTTGGGTGCAAGTTTGCATCACTCAAAAAAAGGTCTATGCAATGATTTCTGTAATGACCTGGCCTACAACCACCATGGTCTCCCTCATTGAGAGGAAAAAAAGATGACAAGTAAAGAGAAATGTTAAATACCTGAACCTGGTAAGTACACATTGTATACATTGATTGAAATTTCACACTCCACCCCACACAATTGATATTAACTTTTTAAATAAATGTATATGCTAATACAAAAAGATAATATTTATAGAACTGCCTAACACACAACTTCATTCTTTTATGTCTAATCGAAGAAACAGCAAAAGGCAGAGGCTGTTACCGGAATGAGAAGTAACAAACAGATGGCCATGACTGTAAGCAAAACATGGTGATAATCACCTTGGTGAATCCTTTATCATGGAAACTTCTCATGTCAGTGACTTCTTTAGAGACCACCATAAAGCTGGGCCAAATGTTTACTGGTGATATAATGCTTCGCATCCTGAGCCAGAAACTGATCATGGACCATCTTTTTCCATGATTTTTAAATCTTATTTTAAAGGCCCTTGGGAGACTGATATTATGGCATAAAGCGTTAACTTGTCACCTGCAACACTGGCATCTCCCATGATGCCACGTCCTGGTTGCTTCACTTCTCATCCAGTTCCCTGGGAAAGGAAACAGTGGGAGATGGCCCAAGTTCTTGGACTCCTGCACTCATGTGAGAGACCCAGATGAAGCTCCTGGCTTTGTCCTGTTCCAGCCCTGGCTATTGTGACCATTTGGAACTAGCAGATGGAAGCTCTCTCTTTTTCTGTTTCTCCCTCTCTGTATAAGTCTGCCTTTGAAGCAAATAAATAAATCTTTTTTTAAAGGCCCTTAGATTTGTTCAACATTATTAATCAATAATTTTCCTTCTTTAAATTGGAGAACAAGAGACATTTTAATTGGTGGGCTAGAGGGCCTTCAATAAATAAGTCAGGTACTACACCTGAGCAGGATAGCCTGTTTAAGAGGATGGGAAATGCAAATTAACTGCTAGACATGTGGGTATGTTTTAGACCTGGCAGCAGCTGCTGAGTAATTAGGGCCCAAAGGCCCTCATAAAGGTCATAAGTCTTGTAACTCTGGCTAACCAAATCTGCTTGAGTAATTTTCCTTTTGCTATTGCAATTATGGGGCTTTAACTCACTAGGTAGCTGATTTTGTGGCATGTGCATATTCAATGTGTGGGGAAAATGAGCTTCCAGGGAACCCCATGGACTGCATTAGAGCAATGGTCATAAATCCTCACTAAAAGGAAGCCTGCTTTTAAGTGAAGCAGTTTTGGGGGTGGGAGTGGAGGGAAAAGTGGAGGAAGTAGGCAAGTATTTCATAAAAAATGGTTATTAGAAAATTAGATTGTAATAAAATATAGTACAAAAGTGTGGCTTAATACTTGTGTGATGATATAGTTTTCCGATATCATATACTACCTATTACACCTTTTCTGTTATTTTTAGAGATAAGCTTTATCCCGGAGTTTGCTAGGCAACTTTGATACTATTTAGACATACTTTTCTGGTAGTATCACTGACTTTCCAGCACATTCCCTTTGAGAGTCATGGAACTATAATCATCATATCTCTTGGTTTTTTTTAGAACCTCATGCACTGACTCTTTGTCTAACTAGTTTCGTTGTCAAGATTGTCTCCTCTTATCCAGACACCCCATCTCTGCTGGGATGAGCAGAGTCTCCATAAGAGAAAACTGATTTCATTCTGGCAAGTAGCAATTGAATTCTATGGATTAGGTAATATGACTAATTTATTTAAAATATAGTTTCCTTACCTTTGAAATGGAAAATCATGAAATATGAATGGTTTTAAGGTCATCAAATATAAAAATTTATGGAAAATTTAATCTTAAATATATTTTCCTATCATTTATGTATCTTTGTCTATCATCTATTTATATATCTATCTAGGTCATTAACATCACTCCATCAATAAATCTTCTATTTATAAACATGTATACATATATATTTATCTGTTTATTTACAAAAAAATATATATACATATACATTTACTTTATTCTTGCCTTAAAATGAAATCAGACATAGTGACAGAGATGAAATCTTTTAATTCATATCTTCATATAGGCTATAGTTTATGCTTTATCAGTATATATTTGCTTGTCAAGATATGAAATCAATCCAGGTACATATAAATGGGTGAATGGATAAAGAAAATGTGATATATCTACTCAGTGAAGTATTATACAGCCATTAAAAAAACCCAAAATCTTATCATTTGCAGCAGAATGGATAGAACAGGACATTATTATATTAAGTGAAATAAGCCAAACACAGAAAGACAAATATCACATACTTTCTGTCATATGTGGATGCTAAAGAGTCTTATGAGAATGTAGAATAATGACTACTAGAGACTGGGAGGGGAAGGGGTTGGGTGAATAAAGGATAATAGGTACCACAACAGTTGTACAGAAGTAACAATTCTGAAATGGGCATTTTGCATGATGTTTTTTTATTATTATTATTTTTTGACAGGCAGAGTGAACAGTGAGAGAGAGAGACAGAGAGAAAGGTCTTCCTTTGCCGTTGGTTCACCCTCCAATGGCCACCGCAGTGGCGCGCTGTGGCCGGCGCACCCCGCTGATCCGATGGCAGGAGCCAGGAGCCAGGTGCTTTTCCTGGTCTCCCATGGGGTGCAGGGCCCAAGCACCTGGACCATCCTCCACTGCACTCCCTGGCCACAGCAGAGAGCTGGCCTGGAAGAGGGGCAACCGGGACTAGAACCCGGTGTGCCGGCACCGCTAGGCGGAGGATTAGCCTAGTGAGCCGCGGCGCCGGCCCTGCATGATGGTTTTGATGCTACTTGGGATTCCAGCACCCTATTTCACAGTGCCTAAGTTCAAGAACTGGCTCTGCTCCTAATTCTATATTCTTGTTAACGTACACCCTGGAGGCAGCACATGATGGCTCAAGAAACAGGGTCTCTGCTGCCTAAGCAGGAGATGCTGATTGAGTTCCGGGCTTCCAAATTCAGCCTGGCCCGACTCTGGCTGTTGTGAGTATTTGGGGAATACAACATTGACAACATTGTCAATCTCTTCTTCTGTGCCTTTTGATAAATAAAAAAAGGAGAAAACAATGAATAAATGTTAGTATTCTGTAGCACAAGGGAACAATTATAGGTCACAAACAACTTTTGAAATATTTTATGAAGAATGACAGAAAGAGAACTCAAAGTCTCAAACCATGAACTACAAAGAGATCAAAATGCTCTTTACCTTAATTCGATCAGATCACATTGCATACGTGTATTAGAATATCACACTGTACCCCTTAATATGTATAATTATTGTGCATTAGTCAAGTTTTTAAGACTTTTGTTTGTCAGAGAAGTGATCCAAGACTATGCCAATCCTGAGGAATTACAGTCAGGCCATTATGAATAGTCATCTGTGGAAATGAGGGTTGTGGAGAATCCCAGGATGGAGTCAGGTTATAGTTGTATGCTATCAGTGGCCAGCATAGAGATGTAAAATCATCATCCTTCTCCATTGCAACATAATGTAAAAATATAATGATAGTATTTAACATAAATTATTAATATTTATGGAATCTTCTGTAAAGTGTGCATTTCCCCAGCTAAAACAAATGGACATATGTATGGATCATTGTTGTCTAGTTTTTTATGAAATGTCCTCTGATAACTCTATCCAACTCTAATTTCTCATTTTGTTGACTACCCAAGGTGCTAATTTTAAAGAATATGCTAGCACAATTAATTTATCTCTTCATAGTTTCTCCTCTGGTCTCTGGTGCATATTGCCTTATTATCACATCTGTTAAATTCCTTGAAGCCAGAGATTGTGCCTTATGTTTCCTCCAGGTCTCCCATGCCACATAACTAGCATATTCCTAAAGCATTCTAAGTTATTTTCAATCTTAATTCCTTTACACTTCCTGAATAGCATTTATTTTAGTACTACTCACAGCTGAATTTAAACCATGCCCTTTGAAAATAATTTTCAGAGTAATATACTATTACATGGCTATGCATTAATAACATCCTAATCAATGCCACTTCAGGGTAATACTTATTATATTCGTGCTTCTAAATTACAGAGTCATCACATGTTTTCCATTTTAAAGTGTAATGACTTCTTAATATTCATGATATATTCCGTTTATACCCCATATTGATATCTGAGTTTTGGTTTATCACAATGTAGTCATTTTATAAATTTCCCTTCCTTATTTGGAGAATATTACAATGATTTTGCAAAGATATCACATGAATTTTTCACAAATTATCACACTTTGATGTTAGTGAAGCTTTAAAATATTTATTTCTTGCCATATAAGATTAATACAAATTTGATCAGTCATTAGGTATGGTGGAATGAGAAGGTAAAAAGGTCATGTCAAGATGGCTGCTGAGGTGAGAAATTCATGCCAAGATGGCTGCTGACAACAGAAACTGCCTGGCAACAGGCCGTGATTGGATGGCTTGAGAAACCACATGACAACAGAGCCTGACTGACAGCAGGCCATGATTGGATGGTTTCAGAAACTGCCTAGCAACAAGAGACTGACTGGCAACAGGCTTCAAAATATCTTCCATCTGTGCATATCTATTTCTATGTCCAAACCTCCCTTTTTTGGAGTAGTCATTTAGACTAGCAGGTAAGATGTCCACATTCAATGTCAAACATGTACATTCAGTTTTTGCTTTGTCTCCTTATTCCAGCTTCCTATCAGTGTAGACCCTGGCATGCAGCAGTGGTGACTCAAACACTTGTATTAATTGCTCGTTTTCCATCCTCTTTCCACTCCTTCCCTGGCCATTTTAAGAGCATACCTCATCCATAAAATAAGCCTAGAGTGACTATCTGCCACTTTAATTAACTTAGCCTGTTAAGACTTTCCTGGCTTGGTTACCAGGAGTTACGGTGATTATGCAGGTGAGCACTTCCCACCCAAAAGCAGCAGTGATAAATCACCTGTCTCCTTACTTGTCTCAAGTAATGATGGCTAACCTAAAAGTAGGGGCATAGTCTCATTTCTGCCAGCAAAGAATGAGAAACTCAACTGAACACATAATTCAATCAACTGTATCAGGCAGAGAAGACTTTATGACTAATATGCCAAATTTCTTATAATGACCATAAAATACATTGTTTTGAATCTTAGGCCTCTGTATTTATAGAAATAGCCATCTGTGTATTTTTATATATTTTTTTCTTTTGTTAGGGTTTCTCTGCAATTAAAGTTTACAGTCAGTTAAGTAGGTGTTTTCTTTGTCACTTGGAGTCCTAGTAAAATGTTTGACACAGATTTTCTTTCTCAGGAAGGCCTACTCATTTTGAAATACTTTGGAATTATCTGTCTGGAACAAAATTAGTTTTTCCACAACTGGGCATCATCCAAGACATTTATGGTGATAACTGTTATCTAGACATTCAAATTCTAAGAAAAAGTAAAAATTCTATGTCCATAGCAATTTTAAAATCCTAAAATAAAGCAAGATTTCTGCACAGGAGATCTAGACATCACACCAATCATTAATTTTACCAAGAAATGCTATTTGCATTCTTAATGCTGAAATTTACTGAGTGATTGTGATATATTAGCCAGAGTGTAGAAAGGAAAAAATGATCTATTTTTTCATGAACTGTCAAAGAGAAGTACCATGCTTCAGAGCACTCTGTATGGTCCTAACCCATTCACAACTCACCCTCTTAGCAAAATAAACTATGGGGGGTTGTATCCAGAAATCCTTGTTCTTTCTTCTGGACTGTGCATCAAGTACCTGGGACTCCTAGAATTTCCAACACAAATGGCATACAGTCACTTGAAACTTCTAGATGGAATTCCTCAAAGTTTCAGGCAAAGCAAACAAGTGTAAAATCCCGTAAATCAATGGGTGGCCAATAGATGGCTGTGCATCTACAGAGCTTGATTTTATACACTGAGGTGTCTATACCATAAGCATAAGGCCCTTGTAGGAGCAGAACGGTGTGAATATGGAAGAGGAGAGAGGAAAACCATGTTGCCTCTTCCTGGTTCAATGGCTAGATAACCACCATGGCCAGCTCTGGACCAGGCCAAAGCCAAGAGCTTCATCTAGGTCTCCCATGTGGGTAGCAGGGGCCCAAGCACTTGGGCCAGCCTCTGTTACATTTAGCAGGGAGTTGGACCAGAATTGGAACACCTGGGACACAAATCGGCACTCATAAGGGATGCTGGCATTGCACACAGCAACTTTTGCTGCCATGCCACAATTCCGGCATGTTCAATGAAGGAATCTTATAAAGGTTTTAAAAGGATTAAGAGAAATTGTTTGCTAGCAACTGCAGGAACCTACTACCACAGTCACACCTGAAAGCAAAGGTAAGGGAAACTTGTTATTAGAACCTGGAGAAAAATCAGCTAATCAGGAGACTTCCCTGTGGATGTGTGGCTTGTAATAGAAGAATACCATCACTGCCAACCCACAGCCCAATAGATAACTAAATAAATAAGACACACTTCTTTCTTATTTCACCCTCTGATCTCTAGCTGATATCTTATTTTTGCTTAACTACTGAGAGGCAATTAAAAGAGTGGCTGATTGAAACAACAGCGTTCAACTCTCACAGCTTGCAGTATAGAATCCTGAGGGGCAGAGCAAACGGAGAAGCATGGATTGGAGTCAAACAAAATTCAGATTCAAATTCTTTTCTTCAGTAATCATGAAACCTTGAGTAATCCATTAATTTAAAGTTTTCATTCTGTCATCTGTAAAATGGGTCTGTTAATCACATGTATAGGATTAATTATTTATTAATAATTATCAATTAATTAATCCACATTATAGGAGTGTAAGGATCAAATGAGAACACTTGCAAAGTATTTACATAGCACCAATCAACTGGTAAATGTCTTACAAACATTAACTTTAATTAGGTGCTTGTGGAATTCTACAAGGTGAAGTTAGGGCTCTCAGTACTTCCAACCATAAATGCTATCATTTATTCATTCATCAAGCAAACATTTATTTAGTGTCTAGTATGTATCAACTACTGTGCTGGGCTAAGTGGTATAGAAATGAAAAAGAAAAGTGAATAAAAATCCTTACTCTCTGGGAATGATTAAGAAAAAAATTTTCCTGTCATGTGTTTATAAGTTGACTTGATGTATAAATAGGTATTTTCTATGCAGGAAACTAAGCACAAATACTGTATCCAGGGGCTGGTATTTTGGCACACTGGATTAAGCCTTGTCTTGCAATGCTGGCATCCCACAGCAGGACACATATTTAATTTCCAGCTGCTCCACTTCCCATATAGCTTCCTGGGAAGGCAGCAAATAATGGACCAAGCATTTCAGATCCTGTCATCCATGTGGCAGGCCCAGATGGGATTACTGGTCCTTGACTTCAGCCTGGCTCAGCTTTGTCTAATACAGCCATTTGGGAAGTGAAACAGTGAGTGGAAGATAAATCTCTCTCTCTCTCTCTCTCTCTCTCTCTCTCTCTCTCTCCCCCTCTCTCTCCCCCTCTCTCTCTCTGTCTCCCTTTCAAATAAAAGAACAAATAAACCAAAAAAAAAGAATTAAAATGATGCTTAAAAAGAGATGTAATGTCTAAACATTTTGGAATAAAATGCTTCAGGTTCAAATCCCAGATCTTCTACTTATTTGATTGTTTTATGTGAGCAATTTTCCAGTTACACCAAAACTTAGCTTAAAACAATCATTTCATTCCACTTATACATTCTATAGTCATGGTTAAAGAAAAGGCATAGGAATAATTCATCTGTACTCCAAATACTAGAAACTTCATCCAAAATTCAAAATCTCAAAGTGACTGTAGAGTTGAGGGCTGGAATCAGCCATAGGCTGCTCATTCATATGTCTTGCAGTATATACAGGCTGAGGACTAGGCTATGGCTAGAGGCCAGACAGTATTCATGGACAGATTATGCTACCTGGGCTTCCTCACTGCACAGCAGTCTCACATATATTATCTAGCTACTCAAAGATTCAAAAATGAGTGCTCCATATAAACGGGTTGGGAGCCAATGATACAACTGCCAATCTAGCCTTGAAAGTGAGAGAGTATATCATTGTCTGCAATAACAAATCAATCCAGATTCAGAAATAGGAAAAACAGATCCCATCTTTCAATAGAAGTGCTAAAGAACATTATAGAGGAGTACATGTAAAATAAAAACATTGTTGCTACTCTTTTTTTCCAAATGTTCATTTTTCATTTATTTTCATCCACCTGAAAGGCAGAGTGAGAGAGAGAGAGAGAGAGAGAGAGAGAGAGAGAGAAATCTTCCATTCACCAATTCATTCCCCAAACACCTGCAATAGCCAGGGCTAGACCAACCTAAAGTCAAGCACCCTGAATTCCATCTGAGTTACCCATATGGGTGGCAGAAGTCATTCACTGCCTCCAAGGATGGATTGGCAGAAGGTGGATTGAAAGTGGAGCAGCCAGGACTCAAAGTGGCACTCTGATAGGGGATATGGCAGTTGCAAACAGTGGCTCAATACACTGTACCACTATACCTTCCTCTGTTGCTACTGCCTTTTGCAAATTGTAGCTCTACTTCACCTCTCTGTAAAGGTTTTCTCATGTATTCTATATATTATATTATATGTATTATATTATATTGTATTATAATATATGTATTATAATTATAAATAAGATTATTATACCAATTAAAATGACGCTTATGCATCATATGGGAGCAATTCTGTGAGGCTGAAGGGGACCCTAAGGTTTGACAAGTCTTTGGAGTTTAGGTCTTCTGATTGCGGATTAGGTCATTGGAAAGGACTGAAACATGGAAGGCATACTTTGTAGTTCTCTAGCTCTCCCAAGGGAAGACCTCCTCACTGAAAAAAGCAAAGTTCTATTCCCAATGCCATTTCTTGTTAATGAGCCCTGAATTGGCACAAGGATAAAATTTCAGAGGAGTACTTTCTGTTTTTCTCATGAGCCATGCCAGGTATAATTTAATGTGAGGGCAAACCATCTTTCCCTACTCAAGTTCTCTACTTTTACATCAGCCTTGGATGGCATCAATTGCATTCTTGGTCTAAGTTTGCAACATCCTTGACAACTGAAGATTTCTCTAGGAAGCTTTTCTGACCTCCTGAATTCCATTAGGAGCCTTGTAATCCTAATGCCAAATTCCTCACCTTGAGCATTCATGGAAGAGCTATGTGGTGATGGGGCAATCTGTGGAGTTTTTGTGGCTTGTTTCATTCCTTGATACTTTATTTCTAGGCCACTCTGCTGACTACATAGTGTTGATAGAAATAGACCCTAGTGTTTCCTATATTGCCAGTATTTACTGAAACACATAAAATCTAATCTAAAGAGAAAGACCTGGAGTAGGTACATAGGATCCAAACACAGAAGAGGGATATCTTTGAAATGAGATGATGCCTTATAAAAAGAGTGATTTGTTAATTAGCAGCCATGATGTATAATGCAGCTAGCTCCCTGCTTCTGGCATTAAAAGGAAGAAGGCAGGGATGATTTGTCCAGGCTCACCCCTAATCTTGGCAAGAAGATAAAGGGGAATTTTGGGGGGCCATATGTCCTACTATTTAAGAAATATAATTAATATATGGATAAGAAAAATGTCTAACTCTGATCTTTATAGTGGCCTAGAAGGTCATTTTAACTCTAGAATTCTCAGACATCTCAGAGTTCAGTTCCAGACTTGGCTGTATGGTGGGGAGAGTGTAGGCCTAGCAAACTACTTTTACCATATTTGGCTTCATGGTGTTTGGGGACTTCACATGTCTTTGGAGGATACTGCATACCATAGGCCCAAACTCTTCCATGCACTGCCTCTGAAACAATCCTCCTTGAGGCTAAGAGGTAAGTAGATTGCCAATGAAATCCAATGGATAGACCCAGCCTTGGAGACTCTGTCAGGTTGAGCAAAGCCAGGGAGTTCTCATGTTCTGGGTACTTTCAGCATGATCTCAAGGATGATATATGCTAAGGATGAGCACATTTCAGGGACCTCAGAGAGTTTTTTGCCCAATGAGAATGTGTGTAGTTAGAGGATAGCCAAAGCAGACCCTTTAAAGAACACAATATAAAACTTGAGCCCTTGTTGCTGAACAGCACCACAAACCAGTTGGAAGCACTGCTGAAGAACCTGGATCTACTCAACTGACATGCAGAAGCCAATCACTGACATTGGGGTGGTGGAAGAAAGTAGGTATTTATTGCAGAGCACAGAGTAAAGAGCCAGGCAGCTATTGCTTAATTCCCAGGCTCTCCAAGGACTTAGGGGTGAAGGTTATTTTTTTTAAGATTTATTTTATTTATTTGAAAGAGTTACAGAGAGGCAGAGGCAGAGAGAGAGAGAGAGAGAGAGAGAGAGAGAGAGAGAGGTTTTCCAGCTGCTGGTTCACTCCCCAGATGGTCACAATGGCTGGAGCTGTGCCAATCCAAAGTCAGGAGCCAGGAGCTTCTTCCGTGTCTCTAACGCAGGTGCAAGGGCTCAAGGACTTGGGCCATCTTCCACTGCTTTCCCAGGCCATAGCAGAGAGTTGGATAGGAAGTAAAGCAGCCAGGTGTCGACCAGTGCCCACATGGGATGCTGGTACTGCAGGTGGTGGCTTTACCTGCTGTGCCATAGTGCCGGCCCCAAGAGGTGAAGGTTCTTATACATTGAAATTGGGACTTTGAGGTATGTGATCAGTGTGGGTGCAAGTTCCTGTTTAGTCAGTAGAGAGAGTGACCTTCCTTTGATTGCTCAGAGATTCCATATTTTTGAGGGAATTAAATGGCCAGGTGGGCTCCAGTTGGTCTGGGGGTTTCATGAAGATGGTAGTCACAGTCTACCCAGATCTTGAATTCCCTTACACAAATCACTCCAGGACAACAATGACTCTTTGAGTCCAGTGACCAGAACCTTGTAAGGTCACAGGATTATTCTCTTCAGTGGGTGAATTCCTTTTGATAAAGTGTAGGGAAAGACATCTTGGGCTAAGGGAGATAGACAAGAGGCTGAGTCCAGCTTTTACATTATGGAATTTTTATTTTAGCCTCTTGCCAAGGTCTAAGAGAAGTACTGTCCATCTTACATCTACACTCCAAGCAAGCAAACAAACAAAAAAGCATTATATGCCCATATTGACATGTCATTATATAACTAACTTCAGCTTCCAGGAAAAAAAAGGAGAGGTCAAAATGTTCACTAAGCACAATCCAAGAGTTTGACCCCACATTAAGTCATGGGAAATACAGAGATTTTTCAATGCCACCACAGCCCTCAATGAGCTTAGTCAACCAGAATACATAAGGACATGGGATTCCAATCAAATTTAAGACATTGATCAAAGACATAAAATAGTGAGTTGTCAGCGTTTACTCCTAAATGAGGAAATAATATACCAAATGCAAAATGAGGATGTTAGGTAGGAAGTCAGATATGAGCTTATGTGTGTGTGACAAAGGCCTAAGGAGACATTTGGGTCCAGCATATGCATCTGAAAGTCATCCCAATAACGTTTTAGGGGCAGCCCAGTATTTGCATCCTGCCCTGCCCCTTCCCTTCTACCAGATAACCTGCCAGGTGGGGGTCCCAGCCCCTTCTGCCTGATATCTGCATTTCAAATATCCTGCCCAGGGAGGATTCTCCAGGGGGTCCTGCCCATCCTTCCAGGCTTCCCCCTGTCTGATAACTTCAGAGGGAAAACTCAAATAGGAGTTTTTAGTATTTACATCCAAAAAGTTCTTTCTTCCAAGAGGAGCAGAGGTGGGAAGGCAAGGCCCATCCCCTTAAAAACCCTGGCCTCAACCGGACTGCATGCTCAGCCCTCTGCCTCCATGCTGAGCCACCCAACTGGCCTGACCAGGTGTATTCCACTCAACCATGTAAAATTGCTCTTCCCCCAGTCCAAGCTACTGGGCACTGTCTCTCAGGTTCTGTCTGGAGAGGTGCCCATCCGTTCTTATGGATGTTCCTTCCCTAATAAACCTTGCTATTTTACTTTCCTGTACTCTCTGTCTCATGCCTGAATTCTTTCTTGTGTGAAGACAAGAACTCTGCCATTCACCGGTAACAAGGAGACATTGATTAAGAGAAGTTAAACAACTTTCCAAAAGTCAAACAATTAATAATTGAAAGAAACTCAGTCCCAACTCTATCTCCAAAACATCATGCTCTCTCTACTTCATGGAAACTATCTTTTGAAGTATGGTTCCCCACCCAGAATTATTGGCCTGCTTCCTGTGAGTTCTAAGAAAAAGTCACCAGAGGAGTTGTCATGAAAAACTGTCTATTTGAAGCAAATAAGGAGACTGCAGGGGTCATTTCCAAAGAACCGACTCCTTGAGCAGAGGAAATGGGTATCTTTTATTTTAGAGGGAAATACATATTCAAGAGTGGAAGTTATTAATACCTCATGTAAGGATGGGTACAGCATAGATTGCATGTTATTGCAAATGGAGTAATGGTGACAAAGAGACAAGCTTGGGTCTTTGTTCCACATGAAAGAAAAATTATCACATGGACAAGGCAGTGAAAGAAAATCAGGATTTATTCAAGTTGGAAACTTCCTGCCAAAGAGGCAAGGAGTGGGATTCCAAGGGAGGAAGACCCAAAGGACTGGAGGTAGTGGGATTTTTAAGCACAATCTTGGAGAAGAAATTGCCAATCAATACAATGTCAGAACAAACCCATCAAAAGACCTGATTTATATTTTCATTATTTTACCCTGTCTGGCTTGCTCGAGATAAAACAAAGAGTTATCAGAAAGGTAGGGATACCTAATTTACAGCAGACTGGGAGAGCAGAAGGGTGGAATTGCCACTCCCTTGCCATTCTCCTGGTATATATGGAGATTGCTAAGGATTGGCCAGGCAGGCACTTTTGATCTCGCTAAATGTCGCTCCCCCTCTTCGTGGAGGAGCAACACAGGACCCTGCGCTGTTCTTTCGTCTGCTCAGCCCTCCCCGGGTTTGCTGCTGGTTCTTCCCGGGTTGGCTACTATCCCTTCCACCTCCGTGGAAGGGCAGTTCCCCCTGGCCACATTCCCCACTTCCGCAGGGGAGCGGCACACCGCCGGCCGGCTTTCTCGGGGGCTGCACGGGTTCCCTTAGATGTTCCCCATAGATGTTCCTGGTGCATGCCGTCTCTCTCCTCCTTTATAGTCCTCCTCCGCCAATCCCAACTCGGTTGCCCACACGCCGAGTACGCTGCTCTCCTCCAATCAGTAGCAAGTCCTACAGTTTATTGGTTGAACTGGAGGCAGCTGTGCGGAAGCTGTTTACTTCTCTCCCAGCGCCATATTGTGGGAGAGCAGATGCACAGAATAAGTCTTAATCCCAGTAACTTAGTCCAGTCCGGATTGCTCCCCACAGATCCCCCTTTCTTTTTATTTTTGGCGTTGATACGCGCCTGTCTTCGGTGTCCCGCGGCACACACTCTGCTCTACTTGCTAGAGTTGCCACAGGCTCTTACAAGTCCTATCAATCAGGCAAACCGAATCCGGGTCCTCTCTTCGCCATGTTGTGAGGAGGTTTTTAGGCGCTAATGCGTGCCTGTGTTCGGTGACCTGCGGCTCATACTCTGGTCGAGCCACCTGCTGGCGCTTACCGCCTTAATCAGGCAGACCGAATCCAAGCTTTCTCATTGCTGTATTGTGGGGGAGACTTATTAGTGTTGGTTCATGCCTATCTTCGGTGACCTGCAGCTCATACTCTGGTCGAGCTGCTTGCTGGTGCTTATCGCCTTAATCAGGCAGACCGAATCCAAGCTTTCTCATTGCCATGTTGAGGGGAGGCCTTTCTATTTCTCTATTTCTCTATCTCTAGGCATTCCTATTTCTCCCATTTTACTTCTATCTTCCAGCATTCCTATTTCTCTCATTTTACTTCTAAACTTCCCGTGGCTTCTCTTATCCCCGTGGTTTCCCGGCGGCGCTCGCCCCGAGGCTGCTTCTCGGCACCTCGCCCCGCGGCAGCTTCACGGCTCTGCGCGGCTTCCCGGCACCTCGCCCCGCCGGCGGGTTCCCGGCTCTGCGCCCACGCTCCGCGGTCTCCACGCACTTCGCGCCCGCACCACGGCCTCGCGCCAGCCCCGCGTTCCCTATTTATTCACGCCCCGTGCTCTCTCTGCACGCGGCGGCTTCCGCGAATGTTTCCGCCACCACCGGCATTCAGTCCAAGTTCCCCGGACTAACCTGGCGAATTTCAACCTGGCGGCCCACGTCTCTGCCTCTGGTTCCAGATCTTCGCCTCTTGCTCCCCGGGGTGACTTGAAAAATTCCAAGGTGGCTTATATCTCCGCCTCGGCCTGCACTCGCGGCTTCATCCTCCCTAACATTTTTCTCTACCCGGTATGTTTCCTTAAGTTTTCTTCCAACAATATTCCTCTCATTTCTCCTGGCTTCTCCCCACAGTCCGTATCCAAGTCTAAGTTTCTTATAGGTTTCACTTTCACTTTCAACCTGCAGTCCGTATCTGAGTCTAAGTTTCTTCTTGCTTTCACTTTAAATCCTAACTTCTTTCCCACAGTCCGTATCCGAGTCCAAGCCTCCTCCAGGTTTCACTTTCGCTTTCAATCTCCTAGCTTCCCCGCCATAGTCCGCATCCGAGTCTATGAAAGCTTTCACTTTCGCTTTCAATCCTAACTTCTTTCCCACAGTCCGTATCCAAGTCTATGCCTAGGCTTTCAATAGCTTCTTCCGGCACCTTTCTCGTCCGGCTTTCCCCTAGGCTCTTCGCTAGTCTCTCTCTCCGGTATTTTCCTGCTTCTTCCCGTTTCTTCCCTCCTAAGTTTGCTATCCGTCCTGGGTTTCCTATCCGAGCTAGGTTTCCTATCCGAGTCACAGCACCATTATGTCGCTCCCCCTCTTCGTGGAGGAACGACACTAAGCCCTGCCTAGGCTTCATATCCGAGTCACGGCACCATTATGTCGCTCCCCCTCTTCGTGGAGGAACGACACCAAACCCTGCCTAGGCTTCATATCCGAGTCAGGTTTCCTATCCGAGTCACGGCACCATTATGTCGCTCCCCCTCTTCGTGGAGGAGCAACACAGGACCCTGCGCTGTTCTTTCGTCTGCTCGGCCCTCCCCGGGTTTGCTGCTGGTTCTTCCCGGGTTGGCTACTATCCCTTCCACCTCCGTGGAAGGGCAGTTCCCCCTGGCCACATTCCCCACTTCCGCAGGGGAGCGGCACACCGCCGGCCGGCTTTCTCGGGGGCTGCACGGGTTCCCTTAGATGTTCCCCATAGATGTTCCTGGTGCATGCCGTCTCTCTCCTCCTTTATAGTCCTCCTCCGCCAATCCCAACTCGGTTGCCCACACGCCGAGTATGCTGCTCTCCTCCAATCAGTAGCAAGTCCTACAGTTTATTGGTTGAACTGGAGGCAGCTGTGCGGAAGCTGTTTACTTCTCTCCCAGCGCCATATTGTGGGAGAGCAGATGCACAGAATAAGTCTTAATTCCAGTAACTTAGTCCAGTCCGGATTGCTCCCCACAGCTAAAGATAACCTTTTTGGGAGAAGAAAGCATTTTGCAACCCACAATTTCCACTGGGCCCACTCCGACTGCCTATTAATCCATGTGACTCCTCACATTATGGTAATAATGGAACAAAGGTCTTTGCACTAATGTAAAGCAAAGAAGGAACTTTGGATAATTTTTGCCTGATACTCTTGCAGTAGAGTTTGGGCCAGTTCAGGACAGCTGGTGCTTGCATCTCACCTCAGAATGTGATTGAAATTCTCAAAATTTTGGGGAGTATCAGGTGTATTTAGCATCTTGAAACAGAAATGAATCACAATAAAGACTTTTGAGGGCCGAAGCTGGTGCCAGTGTGAAGTGTCTATCATAGACAGTTGCTTTCATTCTTTACGCCTTTATTTTCCTGTAAAATTATTTCATGGGGATCTCTTTAGCCTTGTCTCACATATGTGATTTATTCCCTTCCTACTGCTAATGGAATAGGCAGGCAGATAGGATTAAATTGATTAGATTTGTGAGCTGGAGACCATGCCTTTGCCCTGCCCTTTTTCCTGATCTCATGGCTCTACCCGACCTCACCTTTGGAAGTGAATAAAAGGCCTGGAGCATGGTGGCCTTCCCCTTATTGTCCCACACTTCCTGGCTTGTGGCCTTCTGGCCTCCTGCTCTCTGCTTTCCTGCACCTGAGGCTGCTCCTAACTGCCCACTTTGCACCATATCCTGGCTGATATGGACCCAACTTATGTTTCTAGATTTCTTTCTCACCTAAATAAAGCCCTCACTTTCCTGTTTATTCTCTCACTGAATAAATGCTAAAACCATACTATATTGCCTGTTTTATTCAAGCTGATATTCAGAATTTTTATCTGAATAGACAGCAAGGACCCTCAGCATTAGTATTAAAATTATTAATAAAGCTAGTCAATTTCACTTCCTTTCAGAATCAGGGAGGATTACTTATGACAGTTGTGTCCATTTTCCCCTTTGCCACAAACTGTTGGTCTCTGTTTTCCACCTTATCCTCTTAACCCCCTGTCTTTATCAAAAGTACCAGACTTCTAGAGTTCAGATCTTTCTGTGAAGCTCAGCAGGGAATAATGCTTATCTGGGCATTTCATAAGAATGGAGAAACTTGCCTTTGAATACACAGCTCTATCTCTTCTGCATGCCTCACTTGGCTCATTACCCTTAAAAAAAATAAAAAAAAAAGTTCTTCCTTGCAAGTTTCCCACTAGGTGATTATGAAAAGAATTAAGTGATGTGAATTTCTTAATCAATTTCATGCTGAGAAGATCAGCAAGTTATAGCCAAAAGAGAGTTTTAAGGAAATTAATACCCTATCTAGTTTGAACTTTTCTCTGTGTCCACCAAGCAGGCTTGGATTCTTGATGTTGTCAGCAAAACCAAATAATAAATTACAGATAAATAAAAATATTACCATCAATGATATCTTTTTGTTAAGGGAACTAGGTAGATGCTAGCCTATGAGTGTAAGAGGTGTCGAAGAAAATAAATATTTTTAAAGAAAATACATTTCTGTACAATGGAATGAGGAAATAAATCCTAAAACTTAAGCCCAGACTCTTGTCTGTCTCACCTAGCTCACGGTGTCCTTGACAGTCCTTTGTTAAAAGGAATTCACTGATTTGGGAGACTGATACTGTTATAAGTGAACAGAGTCAAAGAAAAGATGACATTTGTTCTTTGTCACACATGAAAAAAGAATTTTCAGGTGGACAAGATGGAGAGAAAAGCAAGATTTATTTAAGTCAGAAACCTTCTGCTGAAGTGGCCTGAGGTGAGGGGATCCAAGAGGCAAATCTGAGAGGCTGTGGAAGTATGTTTTTTTAAGCATAATTTTGGGGAAAAACTAGCAATCAGTTTTAAGGCAGGAACAAAACCCATAAACTGGCCGGATTTGTAATCTTGTTTACATTGTCTAGCTTGCTTATAATAAAACAAAACTCATTGGAAGGGTAACATCTGTTTTCACAGTAAACTGGGAACTCAGAAGGGTAGAATCACACCTCTCTTGCTATTCTCATGATAAAAGTGGAAGCTCCCATTATGCACCATTTTAGGGGGATTCTCTTTCCTCATTTTCCACCAGGCCCAACCTGTCTATTGACCCATTTGGCTCCTCACAATACAGCTGACCCTACTGGACTAAAGGAGTCCTTTAGCTAAGACCCCTGATGGCCAGTATTGTCCATAGGTGGTTGTGTAGGGGGCCAGCATCCACTATGTGTAGTGTCCTTTTGCTGCTTTATTTTGGTTCACCAAAGTTATCACAGAGTAGCATGGAGTTTTGATGTCATTTTTAGCTTTATCATTAATACTGTGGGGCACTGGAAATCCTTTTCTTAAACCAAAACACAATGGTGCAAGAGATTCTATGTAAAACTGTTGTGGCCTAGGTTGGGCCAAAATTATTATTCTAGGCTCTTGCCTTTTATTTTAGAAAAAAATTCTAAGTACAAGCACAAGCACAGCATGCCGCAGGATAAGGTTTATTTACATAGTGGGAAGAATACACATGAGGGTTTCATATAGGGAGAGTGGGTCAGGAAAGGTAAAAAGGAGAATTTCATACTCTGCCCTGGGTCCACGAGGTGGAGAGCCTCCTCGCCTTTAACCAGGCTTTTTATTAGCTTCAAAAAGGGGAGTGGTTACATAGTACTTCCCCCAGATCCCAGGTAAAGGGAGGTGGATCTGGGGGAGGGGGTCATCCGATTAGTGATAGGATTACGTGGGGGTGGGACAGATGTGACTTTCAGCTGATGAACTTAATCTGTCTCCCTGACTTTTCCCAAGTCAAAACTATTTAATCATCTAACCAGTAGAGTATTCATCATTTCTGCTCTTCAGTTTTGCCCTGCGCTTTAACCAGACATCAGGCCAGTAGTGCACATATTTGGCATATCCACTCTCTCAGCGAAATCATTTTAAAAGACTCCTGGGTTGGGTGTTGTGGCACAGTGGTTAAGTCGCTGTTTGGGAAGCCTGCATGGCATATCAGAATGCTTGCTTCAGGCAAATGCTCTGCTTTCAAATCAGCTTTCTTCTAATGGGCCCCTGGGAGGCAGCGAATGCTGGGTCGCATACCTGAATCCCTGCCATACACACAGGGGGCCCCAAATGGAATTCCAGTCCCCTGATTTTCACTTGATCCAGCCCTGGATATTATGGGCATTTGGGAAGTAAACCAATGGACAGGAGATCTCTCTCTCTCTCTCTGTTGCTCAGTCTTTCAAATAAAACTAAATAACACTCTTTTCTATATATGATAATTATTGCTAGTAATAAGAAATGACATAACAATTAAAAAAGAAGTACAGATAGTGAAAATTCCATTATTAGACTTTGTATGCAAAATCATATCAGTAGAAAGTAATAATAAAAATGACAGTACAAAAAAGAAAAAAGTAACAGATGTGTATTTTTAATTACAATAATGAATCTAGAAGAAAGTGGAAAAATTAGCAGAAAATGTCTTATGTCTGTGACAACACTATTGTAATTTTATAATTTTTATAAAAATTTCAAAATATTTGAATTATTTAGATTCAATAAAAATCTTTAGGTTATGAACCAAAATATATACTTACCAAAAATGTTGACTCATGCCTACTTTTACTCTTTAAATTAAAAGCACAAATAAAAATTTAATTACTCACACATTATGGCAACCTGAAGTAATTCAGATTTTGTTTCTTTTTTCTTACAATCAGTGTGCTATTATCATTTATTTTGAATTCTATTGAAAACCTGTGCATGAAATCTTCAACTCATGAAGAAGAGACCTGGGGTAATTCTATATCTTTAGAGGTTACCCAAAAAAGGATTTGTAGTTGAGGATGTAGGAGGAGGGTTCTGTAAGTTTCCAAGGGCTGCTGTATTAAATTAACTGGTGGGTTAAACACTTGTTCTTTCACAGTTCTGAAGGTCAGAAGCCCAAACTCCAGAGGTTAACAGGACCACATTCCCTCCACAAACTCTACCAGGGTCTGTCCTCTGTCACTTGCAGCTTCTGGTGGCTGAGCCAGTTTCTATCTTGCCTTTATTTACTCTTCTCTGACAATTTATGAGTCTCTCTCCTGAGTATCTGTTACAAAATCTTTGTGCTTTGATTTGGGGTCCCTCCCAATCCTCAGTAAGCCAGAATTCTCATCTCAAGAATCTTCATCTGCAGAGAGCCCTTTTCATAGTAATATTATGAAGGGGAAGCAGCAACAGAGGCAACCTCGGTTCTTGTCTCACATAGAGATCACACGTGATCACACGTGATCAGGATAGTGAGCAAAGGAAGAGTATATGTCAGAAACTCCTTGCAGCAGTCAGGAGTGGGGCGCCAAGAGAGGAAAGCCCCAGAAAATTCGCAAAGTGGTGTCTCAAGCACAATTCAGGGGAACAGGACAGCAGCTAGCAAGCAACCAGAGGGTGGGGACAAAACCCATCAAACGGTTGGGAATTATAATCTTGTCCAGCCTGCTCACAATAAAACAAGCAAGCAAACAAGCAAGCCATCAGAAGGATGGGACTGAGGGAACTAGAAACTCAGAGAGGTGGCATAGACACTTTTGTCTTGCTAAATGCAGCCTCTGGGGAGAAGCAAGCATTTTTGTCCAGTTTTTAAAGGGACTCCACTTCTCATTCCAACTCGGACAAAACCTAACTGCCTACTAGTCCATCTAACTCCTCACATTCTCCCATCCAGAAGGGTGGACCCTAACTGCTGTAGGAGTGTGGGGGTGCTGCCTGCTCTGGCTGCTTTATGCTGAAAGGGAGCGTTCTTTGTTCTTCGTTCTTCTGTTGGTCAATATAAGGGTCCCTGGTAAAATGCAGATTTCCCCAGGGGCTTCGTCTGGAGTACTACCTAAAGTTTGATGGCATCTAGTTTAGTCCTGGATACATTTCCAATTGAGAACTCTTCTAATTAAGAACCTTTTTTTTTTTTTTTTGGACAGGCAGAGTTAGAGAGTGAGAGAGAGAGAGACAGAGAGAAAGGTCTTCTTTTTGTTGGTTCACCCTCCAATGGCCTCTGCGGCCGGCACGCTGCGGCCGGTGTACTGCGCTTATCTGAAGGCAGAAGCCAGGTGCTTCTCCTGGTCTCCCAAGCGGGTGCAGAGCCCAAGGACTTGGGCCATCCTCCACTGCCTTCCCGGGCCACAGCAGAGAGCTGGACTGGAAGAGGAGCAACCGGGACAGAATCTGGAGCCCCGACCAGGACTAGAACCCGGGGTGCTGGCACTGTAGGCGGAGAATTAGCCTAGTGGGCCATGGTGCTGACCAAGAACCTTACCTTTTGAGAGTTCCAGTTATCTAGCCATAGGTCTCAAGGTCAAAGACTCACTTTTAGAGTTTTAAATGTAAAAGAAATGTCAGAGGTTTAAGTCATTTAGTCAGAGTAAGTCAAACCTGAGCATTTTAACCAAAGTTTTGTACCATATCACTAATCTTGCAAAGCATTCAACTTCTACAAACCTTTTACAACATGCTTATTCCTTCAGTTGCTCTGTCAAAAAATTCTGTTAACCTTCCATCAGAAAGAAAACATTCTCAGGCTAGCACTTTCTCCACAGTTTTCTTTCCTACCCACTGGTCCCTTCAATTTACACCTTAAAACAATCCTCAATACCTCCAAATTAAGAAAAAAAAATCTTTTAAATGAACCTGCATGATTTTATGCCATAGTTACTTTAAAGCTGTTTTTGAATTTTGAAAATATTACAACAACTTTTTAATCCAAGTAGGAAACAGGTAAATTATTTTTTATGCAATTATGCTTTACCAAAATGTTGCAAATCCTAAGAATCTCAGAAAAATATTTAGCCTGAAGACAAGACATTTAAGCATACTACCAACAACACTTTGTTGAAAGGCATACATATTTTGATAATCATATTGTAGATGGCAAAAGATTTAAACTAGTCGTTATTACAACAACTAACAGTTAACATCTTTGGAAGTATAACAGGATTCGATAGACTTTTATACATTTTAGCCAGTGTTGATTAGACAGCTCTACAGTTTATCAGTAGGTAGGCAGAGAAATTTCATGGTCCTGCAGAGAGTCTGGTCAGTGATAAAAATAAACAAACAAAAAAAGCAGTTTAAACGTACCCTGTTATGATGAGTTCTTACTAATGTCTTTTGAAAATGCTGACTAAGGAGTTAGGAAAAATGAGACATGGGCATCCTTCAGTAGTGAGGGTGACTGAAGTCAGGTGCTGGTCCCTGGCTGCTGAACATATGGAACACCTGAGCCCTTGACCGCCCCCGCCCCCACACTGACATTTGAAACGGAGAAGGAGTAGTGTACAGACTCTGGACAAATCAGATATGGCAAAGTCAGGAGGGCCTAGGTAGAGATTTTGAAAGAGTGTAAACTGGCCTAGGCCTCTTTTGAGATATTCCTGTATGAGTGTGGTCGAGACACATTACTTTCTTCTTGCAAGACAGTATTTAGATGAGATGAGGAGAGTAGCAGGAATAACGGCAAGGAAAATTGCAAGGCATCAGGATTAGGAATACGTGTTTGGCTTCCACCACTTCATTAATGAGGTGGAGATCCTGTACTAGTCTATTTTTCCATTTGGCTTTTGAACCTCTAGAATTGGAGTGTGGCAGAGACTATCACATGGCTTTAAATGTCTCCACACCTTGAGATTATCTACTGTATTTCTTAGTCCTTTTTGAGTTTGTGGCTTTAATGGATATTGTCTCTAATGGGGAAAAGAGGACAAGTCTTTAAGATGAACCTGGACAGAGTGAGCTGTCATAGCCTGAGCAACTTCTCTCTGGACACTAGTCATCTTTGTAAGAGGGAAGCATATAGTTCCCTGCTTCTATAAGAACTGTGGTCTTCATCTAGACCCGGAGATTTCTACCAACTAAAGGTTCTGGGCTCTATGGTATGATCAAAAAGGGGTGAGTAAATATTAGATCCTTCCAGCCACTGCTCAAAAAGTGGGTGAAATAGCTAACTTGAGGGGCTCATGAGACATCATTTATGGTCACTGTATGAGAAGAGAGGGAGTCAAGGCTAAAGCGAAGAAAAGAGAATGTTGCTTTCCTATGTCCAGAGGAAAATGTATAGGCTTTTCTTCCACTGTGAGATCCACACGGGGCATCTAGGTGCTGATCTGATGTCACTAGAGCCTGTAGGGAGAGCCCTGGGCCTCTTCAATTATATATGAGAGATCTATTGGAAATGCCCAATGCTAGAGTTCTTAGCCTTCAGTTCCAGTCAAATCTCCAATGATCTGCTCCTCAGATAAGACATGGCCCTGGAGATCCTTTTCAGAAATCCTTGGTGAAATGTCCACTGTCTATTAGAGCAAAAGCCATTAAGCGGTCCCGTAGGGTCTTGCTGGAGCTGAGCTGTCACCAGGAAAGTGTACCCTTCCTGTTATCCATTTGTTCCTGCTGTTGGGGTTCCTCCTGATCTCTGTGATGAAAGACCAGTGTGGCCACCTTTAAGAGGTTATCTGGGTGCTTTCAGGTACCATTGGAAGTCTCTGTGGCTTTCTCCTAAAGCCTGGGGCAGACTGGGTTAGGAATCTGACTTTTAAAATCATCAGTCCTTCTGCATAGTCTGGATCTAATGGAGTGCATTTCTTTAAATTCTCCCTTAGATATTCTAAGAAGGCAGAAATATTTTCCTGGGTCCCTGATCTATAAGAGATAGTTTAGCACAAAGAAAGGCTGGATAAGGGGGCCTGCACTGTGGCTTAGTGGGTAAAGCCGCTGCCTTCAGTGCCGGCATCCCATATGGGTGCCGGTTTGAGTTCTGGCTGTTCCACTTCCTATACAGCTCTCTGCTATGGCCTGGGAAAGCAGTAGAAGATGGCCTAAGTCCTTGGGCACCTGTGCACATGTGGGAAACCCAGAAGAAGCTCTTGGCTCCTGCCTTCATATTTGTGCAGCTCCAGGCATTGCAGTCATCTGTGGAGTAAACCAGCAGATGGAAGACTTCTTTCTCTCTCTCTCCTCTGCTTCTTGCTCTGTGTAACTCTAACTTTCAAATAAATAAATTAATTGAAACAAAAATCAAAGCCTGGACATAAGGGACCTCAACCAAATTAGGCTAGCTGTCTTCATCTTCTAGCTTGTAACCATGCCAGATGGTGGTGCAGTAAAAGATTAGGCATTTTTCTTTAAGCTCTGGAGCTCAAATAATCCCAATGTCTAAGGACACATTCCAAGAGAATGTGTACTATACACGGTTTGGTTCCCATATGGAATGAAGGACAGAGAAAGAAGCATCTTTCAGTTCTTATCTCTCTTAAGTTTGAGACATCTCTCAAAACTCTATCACTTCCTATGCTGAGTGAAATAAGCCAATCCCAAAGGGACAAATACCACTTGTTCTCCCTGATAGGTGATAACTAACTGAGCACCAAAAAGGAAACCTGTTAAAGTGAAATGAACACTATGAGAAACAGTGACTTGATCAGCCCTCACACTGACTGTTGATGAGCAGCTTAATATGTTATCCCTCTTAGTATTTTTTTTTGTTTGTTCTGCTTAATACTTTTGGTTGAATACTGTAATCAATACACGATTCTTCTTAAGTGCTGAAACTTAACTGAAAAGTGATCACTGTTAAATATAAGAGTGGGAATAAGAGAGGAAAGAGATGTGCAAATCGGGACATGCTCAAGCTGACTTACCTCAAACGGTAGAGTTAGAAAGATACCAGGGGATTCCAATTCAATCCCATTAAAGTGGCATGTACCAATGTCATCACACTAGTCCCAGTGATCAATTTCTGTTCACAATTGATCATAATGATAGGACTAAGAACCAAAGGGATCACATAAACAAGAATAGTGTCTGCAAATACTAGCTGATAGAATCAAAAAGGGAGAGAATGATCCAACATGGGAAGTGAGACACACAGCAGACCCATAGAATGGCAGATGTCCTAAACAGCACTCTGGCCTCAGAATCAGCCCTTAAGGCATGCGGATCCGTCTGAAAAGCCCATGAGAGTATTTCAGGCATGGAAAGCCAAGACACTCTGGCAAAAAAAAAGAAAAAAAAAAAAAAAAAAACAACAACAACAATAAAACCAAACCTAAATGAAAGATCTCCATGAGTGAGATCCCAGTGGAAAGAACGGGTCATCAAAGAAGGAGGTACCTTTCTCAGAAGGGAGGAAAGAACTTCCACTTTGACCATGGCCTTGTCTAAATATGATCAGAGTCGGTGAACTCAGGGGGCTTCCATACCCTTGGCAGCTCATGACAAGAGCCTAGGGTGATTACTGAGGCCATAAACAAGAGTGTCAATTTGTTAAGTCAACAACAGGAGTCACTGTGCACTTACTCCTCATGTAGGAGCTCTGTCCTTAGTGTGCTGTACATTGAGATTTAATGCTATAACTAGTACTCAAACAGTATTTGTCACTTTATGTTTCTGTGTGGGAGCAAACTGTTGAAATCTTTGCTTAATATATGCTAAACTGATCTTCTGTATATAAAGAAAATCGAAAATGAATCTTGATGTGAATGGAAGGGGAGAGGGAGTGGATAAGGGGAGGGTTGCGCGTTGGAGGGACGTTATGGGGGGGGGAAGCCATTGTAACCCATAAGCTATACTTTGGAAATTTATATTCATTAAATAAAAGTTAAAAAAAAGTAAAAAAAAAAAAAACTCTATCACTTCCTGTGCCATCAAGATGTGCACTGAAGCCCACAAGGGAGATAGAAAAGTGCAGGTGACACCAAAATGTATTATCCTCACTCAGCATTCCATACCAATATTCTATGACATATATTTTTTGGAACATCATGTTCAAGGAGTGATCAGAACACCTTACTAGTGACACCCTAGAACAGGGACTCTGCTTGACCAACATATATATGGCGGCTTTTCTCCCTTACATGGTGAGAGGTGGTTGTTGTCCACATCTTAACCTTGAGTCCTATCTCATGGCCCTGAGTTTGACAATGAGCCTTCATGACAAGTACCTTAACAAAGGTGTTTTGAGCTAGAGTTTAGAAGGATTGTACGAGTCCTGTGTACCACTTGGACTAGACTGGTGGGTGAATAAATATTCTGCCCAGTGAGATTCTTTGGAGGTATGGCCTAAATAGAAAGGGTCTGATGGAGGTGCACGCAAAAGGAGGAGAGACCTGAGAGGGAAATGGATACCAGAGAACATGCAGGAGGACCTGTCTCCACAAATTCAGGCCATGAGAGCTCTAAACCTAATGAGGAGTCTAGGAGGAAAGGCCACTTGTCTGCAAAAGGGATAACTGAATTATGACCCAAATCAAACTAGATGTTTGGGGAAATAATGACTGAGTGGACTAGGAATTCAAGTTTGTAAGAATTGAGGAGATTTCCTGGGGCAAGGAGAGCACACAGAGGACACAATGTAGTGCAGCAAGCAGAAAAAGATGGAGATATTTCCAGGGTCCATAGTTAAGAAAGGATTCACTGAGGCATTAGGGCATGGAGCTCATGGCCTCACCCCAAACCATGTCCAGTCTCCATAGTGCCATAACCTGCAGGAAGTATGCTTCATAGTCCAACAGCCACAAGGGCTTCTTGGGGACTAGGGTACAGACAAGAGATTTTCAGGAAGCACCAAGGTGTTTCCCGACTAGGCTTCCTCAGTCATCTTAGGGCTTTTCCCCAATCCCGAGGAGGGAGTGAGAGTGTGAGAGAGAGACAGAGGGAGAGATGGAAAAAGAGTCTCAGTTGCAGGGGATTTCTCTTTTCTCATGTAGAAGACTTCCATGTGGACAAGACAGTGAAATCCAGTTTTCCCAGCACCATTTGTTGAAGAGACTGTCCTTGCTCCAGGGATTGATTTTAGCTCCTTTGTCAAAGTTGGTTGTAGATGCATGGTTTATTTCTGGTGTTTCTATTCTGTTCCATTGGTCTATCCACATGTTTTTTACCAAGACAAGGCTGTTTTGATTATAACCGTATGTATTTTTTAAGATTTATTTTTTATATATTTGAAAGTCAGAATAACACAGACAGAGAGGGAGAGGCAGAAAGAGAGAGAAGTCTTCTATCCTCTGGTTCACTCCCCAATTGGCTGCAATGGCCAGAGCTGCGTCAATCCAAAGGCAAGAGCTAGGAGCTTCCTCCAAGTCTCCCATGTGGGTTCAGGGGCCCAAGGACCCGGGCCATCTTCAGTAGTATGTCTTAAAATCTGGTATTATGATCTCTTCAGCTCTGTTTTGTTGTATAAGATTGCCTTAGTTATTTGGGGTCTGCTTATTTCCATATAAATTTTAGCATCATTTTTCTATATCTGAGAAGAATCTCCTTGATATTTTGATTGATATTATATTGGATCGTTAAATTGCTTTTAGTAGCATAGGCTTTTTGCTGATATTGATTCTTCCAATCCATGAACATAGAAAACTTTTCAATTTTGGTGATAGTCTTCTATTTCTTTCAATAATGTTATAGAATTTTCATCAGAGAGATCTTTGACATCCTTGGTGAAATTTATTCCAAGGTATTTGATTTTTTTTTCATAGCTATTATGAATGGGATTGATCTTAGAATTTCTTTCTTGGCCATGGCATTGTCTGTGTATACAACAAATATTGATTTTTGTGTGTTGATTTTGTATCCTGCCACTTTACCAAAATCTTCTATGAGTTCCAACAGTTTCTTAGTCTTTTGGATCTCATATATAAAATCATGTCATCTGAAAATAGGATTAGTTTGACTTCCTCTTTCCTAATTTGTATCCCTTTGATTTCATTTTCTTTTCTTATATAGCTGTGGGTAAAACTTCCAGAACTATGTTGAATACCAGTGGTGAGAGTTGGATCCGGTTCCAATTCTTAGTGGGAATTCTTTCAACATTTCCTCATTCAATAGAATGCGGGCCATGGGTTTGTCATAAATGTCCCTGATTGTGTTGAGGTATTTTCTATCTATACCCAATTTGCTTGGATTTTCATCATGAAAGAGTGTTGCATTTTATCAAATCCTTTCTCAGTATCTATTGATATAATTATATGGTTTTTGTTTTTTAATTTGTTAATGTAATGCAACACATTGATTGCTTTGTGAAAGTTGAGCCATCTTTGCATACCAGGGATAATCCCCACTTGGTCTAGGTGAATGATCTTTCTGATATGTTGTTGGATTCAATTGACTAATAATATGTTGAGAATTTTTGCGTCTGTGTCCACCTGGGAAATTGACCTATAGTTCTCTTTGTTGTACCTTTTTAAGGTGTAGGAATTAAGGTGATGCTGACTTCACAGAAGGAGTTTGGGAGGATTCCCTCCCTTTTAATTGTCTTGAATAACTTAAGAATTGGAGTTAGGCATTCTTGAAATGTCTGGTAGAAATTAGTAATTAAGCCATTTGGTCCGGGGTTTTTCTTTGTTGGGAGGGTCATTATTACTGATTCAGGTTTCATCCTGGTTATTGGTCTTTTTAGGTTTTCTATGTTGTCATGAATCAATTTAGGTAGGTTGTATGTGTTCAGAATTATTTCCATTTCTTCTAGGTTTCCTGATTTGTTGGCATACAGCTCTTTGTAATAATTTGTGATGATTCTTTTTATTTCTGTTTTGTTTGTTGTTACATTTCCTTTTTCATCTCTGATTTTTATTGGTTTGAGTGTTCTCCTCCTTTTTAGGTTAGTTGGGCCTATGGTGTGTCAGTTTTGTTTATTTTTTCAAAAAACCAGCTCTTTGTTTCACAGGTATTTTATATTTTTTGTTTCAATTTTGTTTACTGTTTCTCGGATTTTAATTATTTCTTTTCTCATACTAATTTTGGGTTTGGTTTGCTGTCATTTTTCTAGATACTTGAGATGCATTGACAGCTCATTTATTTGGTGTCTGCAATTTCTTGATGTGGGCACAAATTGCTATAACCTTTCCTCTTAAATCTGGTTTTGCTGTACTTCATAAGCTTGATATGTTGTATTGTCACCTACATTCAAGAAATATTTTGATTTCTCTTTTGATTTCTTCAATGACCCACTGTTCATTCAGGAGCATGTTGTTCAGTCTCCATGTGTTTGTATATGTTCTAGAGATTCGTGATTACATTTATTTCCAGCTTCATTCCATTGTGGTCCAAGAAGATGCATGGTATGATTCTGATTTTTTTGAGTTTTCTGAGACATGCTTTATGGCCTAGCATGTGATCTATCCTAGACATGCACTGTTCAGTAGAATGTATATTCTGCAAATGTAGGATGAAAAGTTTGGCAGATATCCATTAAGTCCATTTGGTCTAGAGTGTCAATTAACCTTGTTGTTTCCTTGCTGATTTTTTGTCTGGTTGATCTGTCCATTGTTGAAGGTGGGTATTGAGGTCCCCCATTACTATTGGAGTCTGTGTCTGTTTTTAGATCCATTAACATTTCTTTTAAACAGCCAGATGCCCTGTAATTAGGTGCATATATGTTTATAATAGACATACCTTCCTGTTGAATTGATCCCTTAATCATTTCATAGTGTCCTTCTCTGTCTTTTTTAACAGTTTTTGTGTTAAAGTCTATTTTGTTCGATATTAGAATGGCTATACCAACTTTTTTTTGGGTTTCTGTTAGCATGGAATATCTTTTTCCATCCTTTTACTTTCAGTCTGTGTGTTGGTGAGATGTGTTTCTTGTAGGCAGAAAATAGATGGGTTTTGTTTTTTCATCCACTCAGCCAGTCTGTATCTCTTAACTGGAGAGTTAAGGACATTTACATTCTGGGTGACTACTGATAAGTAAGGACTTGGTCTTGCCATTTTTCCATAAACATTTCTATTGTTTAGTTTGGATTTCCTTTGTACTTTTACTGGGAGATTTTCTGCCTTCCTCCATAGTGATGACCATGTTTCTGTGTTTCTGGGTGTAGCACATCCTTAAGTATGCTTTGTAAGGCTGGATGAGGGGTGACAAATTATTTCAATTTGTCATGAAAGGTCTTTATTTCACCTTCATTCATAAATGAGAGCTTTGCAGGGTACAGTATTCTGTGTTGACAGTTTTTTCTCTCAAGACTTGGAATATATCTCACCATTCTCTCCTAGCCTGTAGGGTCTCTGATGAGAAGTCAGCTGTGAGTCTAACTGGAGATCCTCTGAAAATAATCTGGCGTTTCTCTTGTGCACATTTTAGAATCTTTTCTTTATGTTTTACTGTGGAGAGTTTGACTACAATGTGTCATGGTGAGGATCTTTGCTGGCCATGTATTAGGAGTTCTATGTGCTTCCTGTACGTGGATGCCCCTTTCTAAAAATTAGGGAACTTTGCTGTAATTATTTCACTAAAAAGGCCTTCTAATCCTTTCTCTCTGTTCACAGCTTCAGGAATTCCTAAGCCCCATATGTTGGGTCAGTTGATAATATCCAATACATCTCCAACACTGTTTTTAATTTTCAAATTTCTTATTTTTTTTAGTCTGAGTGTAAAATTTCCAGATATTTGTCTTCTATCTCAGATATCCTTTCTTGTGCCCCACTTAGTCTGTTGTTAAGACTTTCTATTGCATTTTTTATTTGTTCTATTGTATTATTCATTTGTAACATTTCACTTTGATTTCTCTTTGTGAAAAATTTTCATTCATGTCATGTATGGATTACTTTAATTCATGGATTTACTTCTGAATACCTCTAAGCAATCCAATGGTCAGTTTTTTAAATTCCATTTCTGGCCTTTTTAAAATTTATTTATTTATTTATTTGATAGAGTTATAGAGTGGTAGAGGCAGAGACATAGAGAGAGGAGTCTTTCATATGCTGGTTCACTCCCCAAATGGCCACAACAGATGGAGGTGGGCTGATCTGAAGCCAGGAGCCAGGAGCTTCTTCTGAGTCTCCTACATGGGTGCAGGAGCCCAAGGACTTGGGCCATCTTCTACTGCCTTCCCAGGCCATAGCAGAGAGTTGGATCTGAAATGAAGCCTCTGGGACTAGAACTGGCACCCATATAGGATGCCGGCATTGCAGATAGTGGCTGTATCCACTATGCCACAGTGCCAACCCCCTGGCTTTTCTTCAATCTCTTCATCTTGACATTCTAGTATTTGAGTTTTGTTTTCCTCTGGGGGTGTCATATTGTCTCCCTTATTCTTGTTTCTTTAATTGTTGTTTATTATTAGGCATTTGTGGAGATACTTTTTTTTTTTCCTGTGATGTCTTTTATCACTGGACTATGCCTCTGTGGTTTAGTGGAGGATCTGCTCTTTTAGTGAATCCCAGAGCCATGTGCTGGGTGTAATCAGGGAGCTCTGTCTGATGCTCCAGGGTGAGGGAAGTGTCCAAGGTGACACCCAAGTTAGGTGTGGCAATTTTTTTTAATCAAAGAGGAGGATTTTCTGCTGTTGGTAAAGTCTCACACTTACCTCCTCTACTCAACAGAGACTGTTTGGGCACCAGCCCCAGCAGGTATAATATTTGTCCCCACTGCCACAAGAACCACACAAAGGATCTATACAGTCCTCAGTATGAGCATGGATCACTCAGTAATGACCCTCATCAGAGAATCAGGGAGCCCAGGGCATGCAGAGCCACCCACAGTGACTGCCCAAAGTTCCAGCCACACCCTGCCCCCTTCCAAACAGCCACAATGTTTTCATGTTCCTGGCACACAAGCCTCCCACAGTCATGAGCACCCAGCCCCTATTAGTTCTTCCAGCCAGATTCAGGAGTCTCCTCTCACCTGGTGGCTGGGTGCATGCAGCTGTTATGTATGTCCAAAATGGTACCCACCCTTTTTTGTCTAGTTACAGAACACTGGTGCCAAGTGATTGGGGAGAGAGAAATGTGCCCCCCTCTTATTCTCCTCTAAGGTGGCAGGTACACTGTCCCCCACAGGGCTCCAAATGGACTCACTCCAAGCTCTTTCTGCAGGTTTATCCCCAGTGGCTTGTTCTGCTGAAGTCTGGTCTCACCACACTCCAAAGCTGGTGTTGAGGCTCTCAGCTGCTGGGGTCATGAGTTACCCACATCAACACTCTCCACATAGGTCCACAATGTAATTTGCATGGAGTTTCATCTAGAATTTTCTCTATAACTCTTTCCTGGTATCTCACTCTCTCCACTTCTTTTAACTATCTCCCCTAGATGATAGCAGTAAGCTCCCTCCCTAATCCATCATCTTGGAAACCCTCCAAGAGTATAGTTGCTGATAGTAAATTTTTGACACATAACGCATACCTTTTTTGCCTGGGTGCAGGTTAGGTCTGATCCCTTCTTTCTTCTCCAAAGGCTCTTGCTTCCCAGTGCAAGGATCAAATTTTCCTTTCCAATTCTATAAATGTATCTGATGGTTTATTACATCCCAGGGTGTGGTCCAGGGAATGAACCCAGGGCCCTTCCTCTAAGATTTACCCCCATCTCTGGGCTCACATTTTCTCTGAATCTCATTTTTCTCTCCCAAACTAAGTAATTCTATCTTGTCTGAAGGACAGAGAGTAATGAATATGACTCCATTTTCTCATACTGTTTTATCCCCAATTTTCCTACATTCCAACAGTTCAATTCCATTAAGAGTCTGTTTTATGACATACAACCACAAATACCAGGAGAGGGAGGAGAGGGAGAGGGAGAGGGAGAGGGAGAGGGAGAGGGAGACGGAGGGAGAGGGAGAGGGAGAGGGAGAGGGAGGGATGGAGGGAGGGAGAGAAAGACTCTTTCTAACTTTCACATCCCCACTTTGGGAATACTTCTATAGAAAATACAAATCTTTAGGGCTCTTTTAGGTTAGTTACTGTTTCCCCATTACAGAAACAGAAACATTCTTTTAAGGCTCAATTATTTCCTAAGTGTTTCACATGACCAGAAGTGTATAGGCCTCATATTTCAGATTCTTCTTAGATTTTAGATTGAGCAAGGTATGGATATGATGTGGTTTTCAGATTTGGTTTTTATACCCATTGTAATCACCATGTAAGGGATCAGTAGGCTATGATGAATATACACTGAATGTTATTTCCTTCTACCTCAACCAAGGAACACTGAAGTTCACTATTTCCCAGACTACCTCCACCCATCAACTTCTTAACTACATTTTCACATTATGACCAACATAATACAACTTCCACCCTTCTCCAAAATTAAAAGTGAAAAAGTGGTCTCCTTATTTTTTTAAAAAAAATTGCATCTAATTATTTGAAATGAAGAGAGACAAGGAGAGGGAGGGAGGGAGGGAGGGTGAGCCAATCTGTTGATTCCTTCCCAAAATTCTTGCAACAGCTGGGAATAAGGCAGACCGAAGAAAAAAAGAAGCCAGGAACCTCAAATTCAATCTGGGTCACATATATGTGACAGGATGGCCCAATTACTTGAGCCATCACCTGCTACTTCCCAGGGTGCACATTAGCAGGAAGCTGGGACTTGGAGCAGAACAGAACTCAAACCCAGGGTTTCCAATATGAGATGCAGATGTCCTATGTGGCGTCTTAGCATCTGTGAGAAATACCCTCACCCAAGGATATCTCTTTAAAAAGGCAACTGCTTTTTCTACTTTTTAATTCTTGCCAACTGCCCAAGAAGTATCTGTGAAATCTTGAAAAGTGAGTTATTAATCTTTCTCATTTGTTCATTGCATTATTCACGCACCTTCAAGAGAATAGATAACACTTAAATGAGGATTCTTTTTCTACCAATGAGCTTTGTTACATATTTTATAATTTAATTTTTATATCTTCCACACAGTTTCTATCTTCCTACATTGAAGGTTATTTTAAAATTTCTATATTGTCTTGGATACTGTATTTGCCAAACATAATTGTGATAATTTTTTGTTAAAAGATTCTTTCACATGTATCCTCCATGTACATTTTCAGAAAAATATAAATTCTGTTCTATAGGAGGATGGGAAAATGAGTTTGCTAAATGACAACTTTGTATATTTAAATTTTAAAAATACAGTTTTGAGTTGGAGTGAGAGCAAGTCCCTTTGTTGAGATCAGTGAAGAGTTCAGTGTTTAGAACAACTATGGCCATTAGAACATTTCTTACTGTCAAATGATATTCATTAATGATAGCTCAGAATCCAGCAGTACGGAGGAAAAATATGGCAATTAATGCATTTCATTTCTACACATTTAGAAGAATAAATAAAACAAAAAGATAGAATGTGGTGCAGCCTGTATTTTATGGGAGCTGTGTATGTACAGTATACTGTGTCTTTTAATCTTCACAATAATCCTTAGAGGTGTGTTTCAACATCACTACTATTTTATTGATAAGGGTCTGACTAGTTAGTCCCCCAAACTATGCTTTCCTTAGAAGTGTGTATCATAGCTGACATAGTCCATTTATTTGTTGAATCTTTGATTTTTGTCTCCCTATATTTTCTGTGAGTTTCAGGAGGGTTAAAAACCATGATTCTTGTTCATTTGGTTCCACAAGGTATTCCCATAGCCTAGCACATATAGTTCAAAATATAATAAGTACTCAATAAGTAGTTGTTGAGTGATTAGCCTGGCTTAATATTTTAGTACAAGTTCAATATCCTTAACATAAAGACATGAAATCTGAAAGTCTCCACAACTTAAAACTTTTTTGAGGCCGGCGCTGCAGCTCAATAGGCTAATCCTCCTCCTGCGGCGCTGGCACACCGGGTTCTAGTCCCAGTAGGGGTGCCGGATTCTGTCCCAGTTGCTTCTCTTCCAGTCCAGCTCTCTGCTGTGGCCTGGGAAGGCAGTGGAGGATGGCCCAAGTCCTTGGGCCCTGCACCTGCTTGGGAGACCAGGAGGAAGCACCTGGCTCCTGGCTTCGGATCAGCACAGTGCGCTGGCCGCAACGGCCATTGGGGGGTGAACCAACGGAAAAAAGGAAGACCCTTCTCTCTGTCTCTCTCTCTCTCACTGTTTACTCTGCCTGTCAAAAAAAAACAAAAAACAAAAAACAAAAAACAAAAAAAAACCCAACTTTTTTGAGTGCCCACCTATGCCACAAGTGGAACATTCCACATCTGACCTCATTTAACAGGCTGTATTCAAATACAGGCATATCAGAAATACTGTGTAAAATTACCTTCAGGATATGGGTACAAATTACAAATGAAACAAAAATGAATTCTATGTTTAGATTTGGATCCAGCCCAGATAATATCTCATTGTGTATATGAAAATATTCAAAGATCTGAAAAAATAAACTTTATTCTGAAGTACTTCTGGTCCCAAGAAATTTGGATATAGAATACTCACCTGTATTAGAAAATGACACCACTGAAATTGAGACCTCTGTCTCGAATGAGAAACCTTACCATAGTAATGATCTCATGGTTTCCTTACTCAGTTGCTTTAAACAAAATTGCTTCATTTCTGCAAGATGGGTTTCTAGATGGTATTGTCAAAGGACAGGGTAATATATGGTCTGATCTCTGGGCTGTTTGACAGTCCCTTACTAATGACATTTTCCACCAATCCCAGGGACCCTATCATTAATCATATAGCATCTTCCAAGGCTCACACGCTCTATCTTGTTTTTCATTATTACTCATGTATTTGCCTGATTTAGGTCACAATATTGACATCCTGGGAGCCTTAAAAGAGACCTATTTCAGCAATGAGGCAAATAGATTTCCCCTTGGCATCCACATTGTGCTAACCAAGGTTTGCTACATTTGAAAGCTTTGCATATCTATATTTTTCTTTTTTCTCCTTCAGATAATCATAGTAGTTGAAAGGACACCCCCTTTAGTAAGCTCAAACAGCATAGAAGATTCATGCATTCTGCCTTTTTGGGGCCAGCGTTATGACACAGCAGGTTAAGCTGCCATACGTGATGCCAATCTGAGCTTAGGATTTAGTCTTGGCTGCTGCTCCACTTTTGGTTCAGCTCTCTGGAAAAACACTTGGAAAAGCAGCAGAAGACAATCCAAATGCTTGGGCCCCTGCCACCCACAGAAAGACCAGGATGGGGTCCCTGGTTCTTGGCTTCAGCCCGACCCAGCTGTAGCAAACATGAGCTGTGCACAGCAGACTGAAGATGGTCTTTCTCTGTCCCCTCTCCCTTAATCCCTCCCTCTCTCTCTCTGTCATTCTATCTTTCAAATAATTAAATCACTATTAAAGTCTTTGTCTTGTTGATTGATTCATATTAAAGGGTTCTTGGATGTAACCACACCTTACTCTGCACACACACACACACACACACACACACTTTTCTCTTGCTTAAAGGTATGGTGGTGTTCAAATATTTCTATAACTAAAAATATGTCCCAATTCTGTTCATATTATCACTCTTCTAGACTTATATTTCCAGGTTCATGCCCTTGTTTCTAAGATGATGCACCCTAGGAAGGACTTCCCATCAAAGATCCAATACTGCATGAAGAAAAGAATGATGCCTTGTCAAATTTATTTTCTGGCACCTGAAGTCTTTACTTATATCTCTTTAAAGACATAAAAATAAGCTGAACACCAGAGTAGTTTAAAATATATTTTGAAAATATACTACAAAGGACTTAATGTAAAATATATATACCGTGAGGTACAAAGTTGGCATGTAATAGTAGAACAGTGCTGGTGGAAGGAAGATGGGCCATGCTAGGAACCCAGTCATAATAGTCTGTTTTTCTTTACGGCAATGAAATACCTGAGACTGGGAATTACAAAGGAAAGAGGTTTATGTGGTTCACAGTTTTGGAGGCTGAAAATACAAACAATAGTGCCAGCTCTGGTGAGGACAGCTTTTACTTCATCACCTCCTGACAGATAACACCACAACAGCAGGAGCTCATATGAGTAGGACATATCACCTGGCAACACAGGAAGCCGGGGTAAGGGCCTTCCTTGGTACTGTGATCTCTCACCAGGTCTTGCTTCTTAAATGTCCTACTGCTCTCAACACTGCCACAATGGGGAAAATGCTTCCAATACATGAAGTCTTCGGGGATACCCTCAAAACATACACATATCATGTTATTCTGCCCCTGTTCCAAAGGTTCATGACTGCATCACATCACAAAATACTTTCATTCATTCCTCAATAGTCCCAAAGTCTACACATGTTGAAGCATCACTCAAGAGCCCAACAACAAAGTCTCATCTTCAACTGTTAGTCTCTGAATTTAAAGAAATAAGCCACATACTTTAAAGACACAATGGTGGGACAGTCACAAGGTACCTTACTAAGTGGAAGAAACGTGCAAGTGGAAAGTAGTAATCAGACTAAAATAAGATTGAAACACATCAAGACAGACATTGAATCTTTTTTTAAAGATTTATTTTATTTATTTGAAAGGCAGAGTTACAGAAGGAGAGAGAGAGAAAAAAAGAGAGAAATTCTGAGAAAGAGAAAGGGAGAGAGAGAGAGAGAGAGAGAAACTTCCATCTACTGGTTCACTGCCCTAAAAGGTAGTGACAGTTGAGTTTAGGCCACACTGAAGCCAGGAACTCCAACTGGCTCTTCCATGTGGGTACCAGGGGCCTAAGTACTTAAGCCATCTTGTTCTGCTTTCCTTGAGACATTAGGATGCTGTATTAGAAGTGTACTTTGGAAATTTATATTCATTAAATAAAAGTTAAAAAAAAAGAAGTGGAGCATTCAGAACTCAAAACAGTGCTCTTATGGAAGGCTGGCATCCCAGGTCATGGCTTGACCCACTGTGCCACAATGCCAGCCCCAAGACACAAGTTTTTTAGATTTCTTTTATTTAATTCAAAGACTGAATTACAGAGAGAGGTAGAGACAGAGAGAGATGTTTTCCATCTGCTGGTTCACTCCCCAGATAGCCACAACTGCTGGCGCTACACCCATCCAAAGCAGGAGCCAGGAGCTTCTTCCAGTTCTCACATGTGGGTGCAGGGGCCTCAGGACTTGGGCCATCTTCTACTGCTTTCCCAGGCCATAGCAGAGAGCTGGATCAGAAAAGGAGCAGCTGGGACTAGAACCAGCACCCATATGGGATGCCAGTGTTTCAGGCCAGGGCTTTAACCCACTGCACCATAGCGCCGGCCCCAAGACATTACATTTTTAAAGCTCCAATTCTGGCATTATCTGCCTGCATACTGCTCAGGGAGTGAGACTGCATGCCTCAGGCCTCCCAGCTCCTGTGGATTTGCTGGTCCATGTGGCTACTCTTACAGGAGCATGCTAATGACTGCAGCTTTTCTGAGTGTGCAGTTTCTGATGCTGATAGCTCTTTTTGGGGTCTCCCCTGAAGTTCCACTCCCACAATTATGCATCCTGGATCATAGGTGGTCTTCGGGGCTCCATCTGGCCCTGGAACAAACTTCTGCCTAGCCTAATAGTTTCCTTTGAAATCTCAGTGGAAGCCACTGTGACCCCATAATGCTTGCATTCTGCATGTCTGCAAATCCAGTGTCACGTGGGTGCCACAAATATCTGCGGATGGCTTGAAGTGCTGTTTGAGCCACAGCTGCAGCTGTACAGCATTTCCCCAGAAAACAATTGAATTCTGAGGTGGTTTTGGGTGGCCAGTCTGTGAAGGGCACCCCAGAGACCTTTCCTGAAATAATTATGCCTTGAAAGGCCTGTGCAGGGACAAGCAGACTTGGTGATTTCTGAGATGCACTGCTTCAACAATGCCATATACCACTGGCTTAAAACAACCATTGTGTATAACTTATTTGTAATACTTGTCAGTCTCTGGCTGGCTGGGCATCCACTCTGCTCATCATCATTACATTCCATTCTGATGGAGGAGCCACTGTCTGGAAATCAAAAGTTGTCATAAGTAAAGGAAAAAGAAAGCTCTGGAGGGCCTTTGCACAATCAATTAAATTATCTTACTGGAAATGAAACGTATTACTTTTGTTCATTACTTATTGGCCAGCAGTGTCACTTGTTCCAGCCAAACAGGGGATTCAAGAAATATAATCCAGGGCCGGCGCCAAGGCGCACTAGGTTAATCCTCCACCTGTGGTGCCAGCATCCTATATGGGCACGGGGTTCTAGTCCTGGTTGCTCCTCTTCCACTCCAGCTCTCTGCTGTGGCCCGGGAGGGCATTGGAGGGTGGAACAAGTCCTTGGGCCTCTGTACCTGCATGGGAGACCAGGAAGAAGCACCTGGCTCCTGGCTTCAGATTGGCGTAGCTCTGGCTGTTGAGGCCATTTGGGGAGTGAACCAATGGAAAGAAGACCTTTCTCTTTGTCTCTCTCTCTCTCTCTCACTTTCTGTAACTCTACCTGTCAAATAAATAAATAAATAAAATATTTTATAAAAAGAAATGTAATCCAATTTAGTGGCTGGAAAGTGACAATGTACGAACAATTAATGAACAGCATTAATAACCACCGCAGGGTATGAGACTCTATCAGTTCAAAAGGAAGGAAGGATAAAACAGAAAATCTGAAAGGGGGATCCTCTGAGTACACAACAGCAGTGTAAGGTTTATCTCATTCAGCTTTACTTCGGGTTCTCATTATTACAAACCTATTTGTTTTTGTTCCTTCTTCATTAGCCAACATTCCTGTAATATCTATTACCTAATATTTTGGAACATGTTAAAGTCTGCACTAGTTATAGAGTATAGTTAATTGCTTTTTCTTTCCCTTATTTACTGTGCAGGACTACCTTGGTGGTCACCTTCTCCATTTCCTCTGAAATTTGGAGTTGGGGGACTTTAACTCTGCATGACATATCTGACACCTGAACCCAGAAGGATTCTTATTGGGAAGATTGTCATAAGCTGATTGACCACTTTAGATCAAAACTCCACATAATCATTGGATGATTTCCTTACTAAATTATTTTGAAAAAATGATGATACCTTTGTTCATTTCTTCAGATATCATGACTCTTTAAGGAAGAAAAATCACTATTGTTACAATGGATCAAAGATCTAAACCTAAGACCTGAATCATCAAATTAATAGAGAAAAGCATAGTAGAAACACTGCGAGACATTGGCATAGGCCAAAATCTCTTTGATAACACCCCAGAAGCTAAGGCAATAAGAACAAAAAAGACAAATGTGATTTCATCATGCTAAAAGCACTCAAAGCACAGAGGCAACTGACACAATGGGATAAAATATTGGCAAACTACACATCTGATAAAGGATTTTTTTTTGACAGGCAGAGTGGATAGTGAGAGAGAGAGACAGAGAGAAAGGTCTTCCTTTTGAAGTTGATTCACTCTCCAATGGCCGCCACAGCTGGCGCGCTGCGGCCTGTGCACCGCGCTGATCCGAAGCCAGGAGCCAGGTGCTTCTCCTGGTCTCCCATGGAGTGCAGGGCCCAAGCACTTGGGACATCCTCCACTGCCTTCCCTGGCCACAGCAGAGAGCTGGCCTGGAAGAGGGGCAACTGGGAAAGAATCTGGTGCCCCGACCGGGACTAGAACCCGGTGTGCTGGTGCCGCTAGGTGGAGGATTAGCCTACTGACCCGAGGCGCCGTCCCTGATAAAGGATTAATACCTAGAATATATAAGGAACTCAAGAAACTCAGTAACAACAAACTAATCTAGTTAAGAAATGGGCTAAGGATATGAAGAGGCATTTTTTAAAGGATGAAATACAAATGACAAACAAACACATGAAAAGGTGTTCAGGATCATTAGCCATCAGGGAAATACAAATAAAAACCATAATAAGGTTTTGCCTCACTCCAGTTAAAATGGCTGTCATCTAAAAATCAAAAAATAATTAATACTGGAGAGGATGTAGAAAAAAATGTACCCTAATGCCTTGTTGGTTGGAATATAAACTAGTACAACCATTATGGAAGACAGTATGGAGATTCTACAGAAATATGAAAACAGATCAACCGTATGACACAGACATCCCATTTTTTGGAATTTACCCAAAGGAAATGAAATCAGCATACGAAAGGGTTATCTGTACCCTTATGTTTACAGCAGCTCTATTCACAATAGTAAATTATGGACTCAACCTAGGTGTCCATCAGTTGATTTCTTTATAGACAGGATAAATAAAATGTGATACACACACACACACACATATTGAAATGCTAGTCAGCCATAAAAAAGAATGAATTTCTGTCTTTCAAAACAAAAGAAATGCAACTGGAGGACATTTGTACTTAGCAAAATAAGCAAGCACCCAAAAGGCAAATATTGTATGTTTTCTTTGATTTGTGGTAACTAATATACAGAGTACAAACATGTTATATATATGAATGAAATTGTCATCTTGAGGTTTTATTGTTAATTATAGTACTTGCCTATGCTCCCAAGGAGCAGTTGTCTCTGTATTTACTACTTGTTGAATTCTAATTCTTTATTTGATGGAGGATTAAGCTTGTGATTATGAAGTAAATTGAGAGTATGTTATTTTTTCTTATTATCACTTTTATTTAATATGCACTACAAGCACAGGATGCAGCTGGGGAAAAAGTTTATGAATCCATGCACTAAAGACAAGACAGACTTGCACTATTGCCAAATGTACACTGAGACAATTAGGATGTTGCTCAAGGTCAAACCATTAAGGTTTCCATGAACATCAGTGTAAGAAGAAGAAACATGGACACAGTCAAAGAATCCCCTTCATTTGGTTTCCTGAACTTTCTTTGCATTCTGTTTATCTTTTGCCTTTTCTACTAGTGGTATTAATTGTTGGTGTTCTTCTAAGGTCTTTAACAATTCCATAATAAAAGGCAGATAATTATGCTTCTGATATTTTCAATCTCATATCTTTTTAATTTCTGTACTTCTTCTTCAATAATCATCTAGTTTTTGGCAACTTCTGATTGAATAGCACTTAACATATTACTACCCTGATCTGAATCCATGGGTTCCTCCTCTGCAAACTGTCTTTGTAACTCTGCTATCTTCCGTTCATATATCATTTTTCTGTCAGACACAATGGCCATTAAGTTAAATCAAATTTCGCCTTCAATGTACCTCTGAATTTGGAATTCTGATATGTGGATGGAGATCACAAAATGTTCAGTGGCATGGAAGGAGTTCCAGGGGTATGTTTTGTAACTGCAGAAATCCAGGACCCCAAGACTGCTCAGAGATCCCTGAAAGGAAAGCAAAATCACTGGGGAGCCTGGATCCAAGCCACAGCACCAATATAAGGCCGCCACAAAACACATCCAACTCCGGAGTAAGGGAAAGGGTTTACTGGGGGAAACCTGACAGACCGGAGGGAAGGGTTGAAGAAGGAAAAGAGGGAGAAGGAGAGTGTAAGAGAGAGAGAGAGCAAGAGACACAGAGAGAGAGAGAGAGATTGAGAAAGAAAGCCGAGATTATGTTATTTCAAAAGTTAAAATAAGAAAGGAAGGAGGAGAGAAGCAAGAAAGCATCATTAAGTTCTTGGAAATATGTATATGAAATACATGTAAACTGTTCCCTTTATATAAATAAGTAAATAAACCCACAAATATAAAATGGGAAAATATATGTCTTTAAGCTGTATTAGGAAGGCCACATTCCCTCATAATAGAAGTAAAAAGCACAAGATGAAAAGATATCCTAAGGTTCCTTTTTCCTAAAGATTTATTTATTTACTTATATAAAGGCAGAGTTACAGAAAGGCAGAGGCAGAGAGAGAGAGAGAGAGAGGGAAAGAGAGAGAATCTCTCATCTCCTGGCTCACTTCCCAAATGGCCTCAGTGGTTGGAGCTGGGCTGATGCAAAACCGGGAGCCAGAAGCTAAGAGCTGGGAGCTTCTTCCGGGACTCCCACGTGGGCTCAGGGGCCCAAGACTTAGACCTTCTTCTGCTGCTTCCCCGGGTACATTAGCAGGGAGATGGATCAAAAGTGAAACAGCCAGGACTTGAACCGGAGTCCATAAGGGATGCTGGCACTGCCAGCTGTGGATTTACCTGCTATGCCACAGCATTGGCCCTGGAAATACTAAGATTCTGCAAGGAAAATTAAGATTTGTCTTTATTCTGCATGAACTACTGGGTCACTTCAAAGTTTCCAAAGTTACTGAGGGCATGTTGCCTTGACAAACAAACAGAAAATAAAGGAAAGAGGATGGGCAATAAAGATAGGGAAAATGAATAGAAGAAAATGCAATAGGTTAAATGCATTATTTCATTCCATTTTATTATATTAGCACTGAGGAAAAAGTTATTTATTCAATGTTTCTTCCAGTGCCTGGTGATGTAAATGTGGTGACATTTTTTTTTTCTTTTGTCTTCAAGATCCTTCATCATAGCCCATAGCATCAAGGGGCTCTGTGTAGTAAATATTGGAAAAATATTTGAAACTTTGTCCTGGTTCCTAATAGTTCCCTATTCCCCTATGATATTCTGACTGATAATAGTGTCTTTCTTTATGTGCAGGGATATTTATTCACACCAGATAATCTATCCAAAAAGTTTAGTTGGATGAGATGGGAGTGGGCTTTCCCCTATGATCAACTGGAGGCTAAGGTTAGTCATATGGAAAGGAAATCATAACTATGTGACCAGACTCCAACACAACTCGAGATACCAAGGCTTGAATGAACAATATTGGAATGGCCAGTAGTATTCCATGTGTATTTGTTACACATAATTTCTGGGAAATATGAGGATTATATATCCAGTTCTACTGGGAGAGCACTACTGGGAGCTCCATGCAAAGAACTTCCAAACTCTTCCCTATGTTTTTCTTAGTTTGGTTGATTTTAATCTGGAGCCTTTTCTTATATTGATGGGTAACTACAATAGCTTTCAGTGAGTTCTGTATGTTCTTCTATCAAGTTATTAAACATGAGATTGGTCTTAGGGAATCCCAAACTTGCAACTGATTAAAAGTGAAGGTGACCAAGAGATCTATTGAACTTGCAGTTGGTCAAAGGTGAAGTAGTTTAGGGATCCCTAAACTTTCACGTATGTATCCCATTGTTGACCATTGTACTCAAAGCCATCATCATATGCTTCTGGGTAACTTAGACTCTTCCATGTCAGAAGGAAATATAAAGAGGGTCATTTAATCATTAAAACTTGATTGTGAGGATATATTTTGAGTGAAGGATAATATGAAACAGTGTTAACTTCTTGAAGCTTTTGGATAGATCCACAATATTCTTCAAGAAATAATGTAAATTGATTCTTTAAAGCAAGACTTTATCTTTTCTCCTTTTAGCAACAAGAGTTCTCCATTACTTCATTATAATACCAATCCATCATTATGGGACCAGCTCATCTCTATATCTGTTTCTACTTATCTTAATCAAGCAATTAAGATGTCAGCATTATCTCCACTGTATATTGTGCTGTTCATGCATCTGTTAAATCACAATTGCTATCTTTACACCTGCTTGCTTTTTTTCTGTCTGTGTGTCTTTTGACTTCCACCTATGCCACTTAATTCTGCTATGCTCTGTATGTCATGCACACAAAACTCTGAGATAGAATCTATTTAAGTAAGTTTCTGTCTGGACTGTTCACAATGGACAAAACTCATTATGCCAAATGACCTCAAAGGCCAGTGGATGGCCTTTTCAATGCTGACCAACAGAAATATAATGCAAATCACATTTTTAAAATTTGGTTGTCTTATTTTTAAAAGAAACATGGAAAAGAAATAGATATTATATAACATCATATAATAGATATTATCATTTCAGCATATGGCAATAGTTAATTACTCATTACTTAATAGATATATGTGGATGATTACCAGATCACAGATCACCTGGCAATAAGAAACACTGGTAATCATAAAGCTTAAATGAAAAGGTAATCCAGGTAAAGCACTTAGCCTAGTGTTCTACATATAGCACATACTCAATGCATATAGTTATTATTAATAATAAAATTGTTTAAAAGTTTCTTTGGTATAGTCAGCTTGATCAAAGTAATGAGAATGTGGATGCATTAGGTATTTAGTGACTGAAATATGCTTGATTGACAAGCTGTCCAATCTCTATTACACAATAACATTTCCTACTAGGCATTAAATATTCAGCAAAACTGAACCTACTGCTCTCCACACTTCTCTAATTATACAGTTTTGCTTGGAAGCAGTCCAATTTAAGGAAAATCAATTTATTGAATGTCTGTTCTATTTGCCAAAAGATCAATTTGTCAATGACAATTTGCCAACTGCTGATTTCCCAAGAGATTTATTTCTTCTCTACTAATGTTTGCAGAGATTTTTATTTAATGGTTTGACAGATTTTAGGAGGGCAGCAGAATCCCTTGTTCAGAAACCACCACTCCGCTCTTTCTCTCAGCCCCATGATACGATATCCCTTCTGTGTCCCGCATCTCCTCTTCTTAGATTTGGATTGCTCTCTGCACTCGATGGGACTTTGACTCTTTGGTCTTCTCTCTCTCTGTGCCTGTTGTATTCCTGTTTATCTCTCCTCCGGACTCAAGGGTCTCTTTTTTATTCTCCTCTGTGATACAGCACTGAGCTGCATGTAGGCATTGATGGGCTCTCCCGCCCTGGTACCAGCTAGAAAGTGGAAGAAATAAGGGGAAAGAGGTTGGGATATCTATTCCATGTTATAGCTATGGTTGGTCCTTTCAGCATACTAAGCCATAGTTACTGTCAGATAACTCTCCCGCAGTTCTTCTAGAAACTTCTTCCAACTCTCATTCAAAATCAGGAGTGGCTGTCTACTATTGGAGCACCAGTCTTCAGGAATTGCACTATTTTATTCTGGTCCCTGCATACTCTTAGTGACACGTTGGAAATTATTTCTGCAAACATTTTTCCATTACCTAGCTTGCAAGTGTGGTCTTCTTCTCTTCACTGACCACTACCCTTTAGGGTCTTTCTTTCAGTGTCCCCCCGTCCTCTACTTCCTTTCTGCTCCATATTTTCCATTATCCTCAGAAAGCAGTAGCTGAGTCGTCACTATGATTTTATCTTTTTCCTCCTTACTTCAGCTCTTTTGACCTATGGAAGACACTGGGAAGGGAGAGCGGTGGATATGTGTATAGGAAGAGACTTAGATGAAGCAGAATGTAGATTGAGGAGAGACAGAAGAAAAGTTGAAGGAAAAATGGACAAAGAATCTATCAAAGAGGAGTTAAATTGAGGCACTCTGCATGAGAATACCAAGTATGCCTTCCAGTTAGGACACATAGCCTCCACAGTCTTCTCAAATACCAGTCTTAGAAATCAGACTGGTGAAGGCCAAGGTGTGGCTGGGCAAAGACAAGTGCCCGCCCCTTATGAAGGGCTCTATGTGTGGTATAACTAATTACTTATGCAAAGAAATATTCAGTATATAGCTCCCATATTGTTCATCTCCTCAAATTTATATACCAGAGATACTGATTGTAAATGATTTCCCTTGAAGTAATGGAACCAGGACTGATAATTAGAGTCTTTTGATAGTTACATGACAGCTGTAACAAACAGAACCATCCATCCAAATGAAAACAATTCACAGAATTGCAGAACTGAAGGTCTTTCTGCTCCAGCTCCAATCACTAGTCATTGCTTATCATAGATAAGAAAACAACAAACGTGGCATAGAAAGTCATTCACTCAAGAAGGGGTTGAAAATATGTTGGTGATTTGAAGCGATAAATCACCTCCAACTGCAACCTGGAATCAGTACAGAAGTTTTTTGTTTGGGTGTCAGCCTTATGGATTAGCAAGTTAAGCTGCCTCCTGAAATGGCAGCATCCCATATGCATGCTGGTTCGAGTCCTGGCTGCTCCACATCTGTTCCAGCTCCCTGCCACTACTGGTAAAGAAGCAGAAGATGGCTCAGGTCCCTGGGCCCCTGCACCCAAGTGGGAGACCTGGAAGAAGCTACTTGTTCCTGGCTGTGGCCTGACACAATATCAGACATTGCAGCCATTTGGGCAGTAAACCATCTCTGTCTCTCTGTGTGTGTGTCTCCCTCTTTCTCTGTAATTCAGCCTTTCAAAAAAATAAAATAAGAAAAAAGGTACTCTCACTTGAAGGGTTCTCATCTCCAAAGTGGCAGTATATTGAATTGGTTTGCTTGGAACTCTGGTAATGAAGGACTTGCTCTACATTGTACTCATACAATAAACACAGCCAAGTTTCTCAGAGGCACTAATCCTTCAGGAACTCTTTGTCCATAGTGAATGCAAATATAGGAGCCACTCTAGAAGGACAATAAAATTGTGTTCTTAATCAAACGTTAACCTATACATTATTTCTTTTTTAGTAAAGATTTATTTATTTATTTTTTAACTTTTATTTAATAAATATAAATTTCCAAAGTACAGTTTATGGATTATAATGGCTCCCCCCATAAATTCCCTCCCACCTGCAACTGTCCCATCTCCCACTCCTTCTCCCATTCCATTCGCATCAAGATTCATTTTCAATTCTCTTTATATACAGAAGATCAATTTAGTATATATTAAGTAAAGATTTCAACAGTTTGCACCCACACCGAAACACAAAGTGTAAAATACTGTTTGAGTACTAGAATATAATATATATATAATATAATATATATATAATATATATATAATAATATATAATATAATATAATAATTAACACTATAGTGTTAATTCACCTTGTACAACACATTAAGGACAGAGATCCTACATGGGGAGTATGTGCACATTGACTCCTGTTGTTGACTTAACAAATTGACACTCTTGTTTTGAAAGTCAGAGTTACACAGAGACAGGAGAGGCAGAGAGAGAGAGAGGTCTTTCTTCCGCTTGTTCACTCCCCAACTGGCTGTAATGGCCAGAACTGCACCCATCTGAAGCCAGGAGCCAGTAGCCTCTTCCCGGTCTCCCACGTGGGTGCAGGGGCCCAAGGGCATAGGCCATCTCATACTGCTTTCCTAGGCCATAGCAGAGAGCCAGATGGGAAGTGGAGCAGCTGAGTCTTGAACCAGCGCCCACATGGGATGCCAGCGCTTCAGTCCAGGGTGTTAACCCGCTGCACCACAGTGCTGGCTCCACCTCTACTTCATTTCTTTGTTCTCTGTCTTCCTTTGAAATAAATCCATTTGGTGAAAGCATGTTGCGTTTGTGTGTATGTGTGTGTGTTCTTCTTGCAGGGTGAATCACTTGATAAAAATGGTGTTATGGGTGGAAACGTAGACACTAAAAAGGCCAATCCCATACCAGTGAAGGTGACCTTATTTGGAACTGAGCTCTTTGCAGAAGTAATCTGATGAACATGAGGTCACACTTGGTTCTCAATCCAATATGACCAGTATTAGTATAAAAAGAGAAAACAGAGACACTAGAAGAAAGCATATATGAAGTCCTAGAGAGTAATAGCGAGAAGACAGTTGTGTGAAAATGGAGGCAGAGAGGGGTGGTATGCTGCCACGAACCAAGGAAACTCTGGGGCTATGGTAAACAGGAAGAGAACAGTAAGGGTCCTTCCCTAGTCCAAAAGGAGCATGGCTTTAACAAAAGCTTGGTTTGGGACATGCAGCTACCAGAACTGAGTTATGATAGAGTTATGTACTCCTATGCCATCCAGTGTGGCGCCTCATCCTGGCAGTCCTAGTGAATGGATACAATCTCTTAGTTGCCTTTCATTAAAGGAGGTAGGAAATGACAGACTATTGTCAGCACTGAATATGAATGACTGCGTCCCAGGACCTGCAAATTCCTCCTGACCTTTGTAGTGGGCACTGCCTGATGAAAGAAAGGAATCTGACAAAATCTCTGTCCAAATTCCAGCTCTGCTTTTATTGACTGAATTATCTCAGGCTACTGGTTCAAGCTGTATATACTTGATTCCTTTCTGCAAATATGGATATTATTGGCTACTCACAGAGTGTGTTCTTGTTTGTTTATTTTAAGATTAAAGTATATAGCATATATAAAACACCTGACATATTAGACTTTCTGGTAATCTAGGTCCCTTCATTTTCTCTCTTCTTTTTGTTCCTGGGCATACACCTTCCCAAAAAACCAACCATCAAGTAATCCCCCTGAGGTTGGAGCTGATAATAGCTTCACATTTTGTATATCCCAGAGATATCTGTAATTTAACAGACAACGCTTAAAGGCAGAAAGCCCTTGGGGCCAAAGCAATGAATTCTAATAGAAAACTTCAGGCTTTTTGATAGGCAGTGGAGGAGTTATTTTTGAGCTGCGAAACTTTGCAGAAAGCATTCAGATTATACCTGAAAGGCCTCCGGCCTCACTCACGTGGCTGTCCAAGCTTAGTAACAATTTCTTTTCAGAAATTGATTCCTTATTATTTCTAATCTGTTACTTATTTCTATGCATTGATTTACTAATTGATCATTCCTTTATTCACACTGACATTCAGTTTATGAAATATATATTCTATGCAGCATGTTAAGAAAGTTACAAAGATCAGCCAGGCAAAGTTACTGCTTGCTTTCAAGGAGTCTTCTTATAGGGAAGATATATATAGAATCTGTACAACACAGAAAGTTTGATAGCCAGAATTGTGGTTGTAGGGGCGGCTTTTCAAGCAATCATTTAATCTCCTATCCTTCTCTATTTCTTTACTTTATTCTTCTCTGCTTTTCTTCTGCCCTTTCTCTCCTTACTTCCTCTCTTCCTTTCTTTGTACAATGTGTTCATGAAAGTAAAAGCTAAAATTTCTGTAATAAAGTCATTGTGTGTGTCAATGTGTGTGTGAGAGTATATGAATAAGAACAAATAGTCTATGTCAGTGACAATTAATAACTAAGTCTTGCTCTTTTTCTCAGACTAGCCTGAATATCTGTACTGTTCCCATGTCTACATGTACACACTGGGCATTAATATTAGTATTCAGCCTCCACCACTGTAAATTTATTAATTTAATCCCACAGAGCATTTCTTGTCTCTCAGGCACTGTGTGAAGAGGTTTCTTCCATGCCTTATTTCCTCTTACTTAGCCCATGTAGCAAACCTCTAACAAATTAACACAGTATATTATTTTTTGAAATGCTTGTTGCATTAAAAGCAAAAGACATGAGTTTATACTTTTTCTCTATTTTTAAATATTTCATCTTTCATAAGTAATAATTGATAATAAGTAATATTGATTATAAACTACATATTGTGCCAGCGCCACGGCTCACTAGGCTAATCCTCCGCCTTGCGGCGCCAGCACACCGGGTTCTAGTCCCGGTCGGGGCACCGGATTCTGTCCCACTTGCCCCTCTTCCAGGCCAGCTCTCTGTTGTGGCCAGGGAGTGCATCCCATGGGAGACCAGGATAAGTACCTGGCTCCTGCCATCGGATCAGCACGGTGCGCCAGCCACGGCAGCCATTGGAGGGTGAACCAACGGCAAAAGGAAGACCTTTCTTTCTGTCTCTCTCTCTCTCACTGTCCACTCTGCCTGTTAAAAAATAAAAAAATAAAATAAAATAAAATAAAAAAACTACATATTGTGACAAAACTTAGGAAATTAGATTACTAAATCAGCAGTGTTGTTAAAATGTACTCCAGGTTTAATTGATAATAAGATTCTCAAAGACCCTATCAGAAACACCATCTTCACAATTCAAAAGATTTGATTTGCATAGAGTAGGTAAACGTGCTGATGAAACTGTTCCTGCACAGTGCCGTTGATGTAGGCACTGGATACTAGCAGGGCCTGGTCTCCCAGTCTCTCAGTCTCCTTCTTTGTAAATCCATCTCTTGCTAAAAGGTAACTCCCTAAATTGAAGAGTGATACAGTCATCTCCTCTGAAGACTCATAGGGGTCATTTATCTCCTCTAGAGATACATCTTGATGCTCAGTGTTATGAGAGTTTTTCTGGAACCTGAGGCCCTGAGCAACCTGCATGTGGTCCTCTGGCTGACTAAAATCCACTTCATTTTATTAAAATTCCTCCTAAAACATGGTACCACTGACTAATCAAAGGAGTGCCATGAGTATTATAAAGAAGGCATAGACCTGAATAAGAGCTGAATATGTACCTCTCAACACCATTTTCAGTCTGTAAGATCCTTTAGTCCCTTTAGGAGACTGTATGTGATAACTGCACAGCTCCTGCATGTGCATTTTGCAAATAAATCCCTAATTTCTTAAATCATTCCAATACCAGTGATTGGCTTGCTGTACATTTTAGGTGAGTTGAATGTAGTTTTGGAGTTCTACTACAACCAGAAAAGGTCTATGGGAAATCTCATATATAACAGATGCTTTCAAGTTATGGAAATAAAAGAATGAAGTACAAGAGAAAAAAATGAGGATCAAAAAGTCTGAGAAGAGGAAGGAGACTGGAGTAGGAAGAGTCATGATCATGGATACTTCGGATGTGGGAGTAGACATGAGAGTTGGAGGGGACCACATAAAGAGCAAACAGGGTTGAGAGAAAGCCAGATGTCACTAAAGGATGTGTGGTTATTGATCACTGGCTTTAACTGGAGTGAATACGTGCTGCCATGTTAGCACTTCAGCATACTGTAATCATTCTGTAGCTACTTGCACACACTATGGTTTTTCAGCAGATGTGACATTTTGTGTGCCCTGGGTGATTTCCTTTCAGATTGACTTGTGGAAACATATCCCTCTGCAAAACAAGAACACTTATGAACAACCTCAAATGCACTTGAAAAATTAAAAATATTGCAAAAGAGAAGACTTCAAGACCCCCAAGAGAAACCCTGTGATTAAAATACACCGGGCCTTGGCCAGCGCCGTGGCTCACTAGGCTAATCCTCTGTCTGTGGCACCGGCACCCCAGGTTCTAGTCCCGGTTGGGGCGCCAGTTTCTGTCCCGGTTACCCCTCTTCCAGGCCAGCTCTCTGCTGTGGCCCGGGAGTGCGGTGGAGGATGGCCCAAGTGCTTGGGCCCTGCACCCCATGGGAGACCAGGAGGAAGCACCTGGCTCCTGGCTTCAGATCAGCACAGCGCGGGCCACAACGCACTGGTTGTAGAGGCCACTTGGAGGGTGAACTAACGGAAAAGGAAAACCTTTCTCTCTGTCTCTCTCTCTCTCTCACTGTCTAACTCTGCCTGTCAAAAAAAAAAAAATCCCTCTAGCAAGGACAATCCCTTCAACAAATGGTGATGGGGAAACTGGATTTCAACATGCAGAAGTATGAAGCAAAACCCCTACCTTACACCTTACCCAAAAATCCACTCAAAATCAATCAAAAACCTAAATCTATGACCCAATACAATCAAATTACTAGAGAACATTGGGGAAATTGCAAGACATTGGCATAGGCGAAGAGTTCTTGGAAAAGACCCCAGAAGCACAGGCAATCAAAGCCAAAATTGACAAATGGGATTACAACAAGCTGAGAGAATTCTGCAATGCAAAAGAAACACTCAGCAAAGTGAAGTGGCAATGGACAGAATTGGAGAAAATATTTGCAAACTATGCAACTGATAAAGACTTAACATCCAGAATCCATAAAGAGCTCAAGAAATTCAGCAATAACAAAACAAACAACCCAGTTAAGAAATGGGGGAAAGGACTTGAATAGGCATTTTTCAGAAGAGGAAATTCAAATGGTCAACAGACACTTGAAAAATGTTCAGGATCACTAGCCATCAGGGAAATGAAAATCACAGCCTTACTCCAGGTAGAGTGGCTCACATACAGAAATGAACAAATGACAAATGATGGTGAGGATGTGAGGGAAAAGGTAACCTGATCCACTGTTGGTGGGAATGTAAACTGGTCCAGCCACTGTGGAAGATAGTGTGGAGATTCCTCAAAAATCTAAATATAGACCTACCATATGATCCAACAATTCCACCTCTGGGAATTTATCCAAACCAAAAGAAATCAGCATCTGAAAGAGTTATCTGTACCCCCATGTTCATTGCAGCATAATTCAGAATAGCTAAGATATGGAATCAACCCAGATGTCCAACAACTGTTGACTGGATAGAGAAATGCTATGGCGTACCAGTTAGCTGTAAAACACAAAAATTGAAATCCTGCCTTTTGCAATAAAATGGATGCAGCTAGAAACCATTATACTTAGTGAAAGAAGACAGTTCCTAAAAGACAGATATCGTATGTTTTTCCTGATCCAAAATAACTAATAGACTACCTAAAATGTAATATATTCAAGGGAAATATGAAATAGACATTTCAAGATTCAATAATTGTTTACAGCCCTTGTGTTTTCCATTCAGGAACAGTGTTTTTTATTTTTTTGTACTATTTGTTGAACTCTTTTACAAAGTGTAGGGTTAACTATATGATCATTAAGTAAATTGAAAATAGGTCTTTGTAAAAATTAGAGTGGGAATGTGAGAAGGAGGAGGAGGAGGGATGGAGCATAGGTGGGAGGTAGGGTAGGGGGGAAGTGTCACTATGTTCCTTAATCTGTATATATGAAGTGCATTGAAGCTTGTATAACTTAAATAAAATTTTATAAAAGTATTCCTGAATCACACACTATTTTGATGGCTGCTAAATTTATTGAGAACTCTCCTAAGTCACAGAGCAAGGGTGACAAGCAAGAAGCTGATTAGTATTGTTCTTATATTTTCCAAAATGACTAGAACAATATGGTGTATTGCACATCTATCACGTTCCTGCTACTTGGCCATGATGTTCTAGTCACCTTGTATTCACCCTGTTGATTAGGGAATAATTTCTGCTAAGCAGTAATGGAAATGGCTGAACACATGACAGACAACATTGTACTGATAAAACCAATAGCAGTTTACAGTCACAAACTCACAGCCCAGGGGAAAAGGATACTATGTGTGCACACTGACACATAAAATTTGCTCTAGGAAACAGATTGAAAAACCAGGAGTGGGCCGGCGCCACGGCTCAATAGGCTAATCCTCCACCTGTGCCGCCGACACACGGGTTCTAGTCCCGGTCAGGGCGCCAGATTCTATCCTGGTTGCTCCTCTTCCAGTCCAGCTCTCTGCTGTGTCCCGGGAGTGCAGTGGAGAGGGCCCAAGTCCTTGGGCCCTGCACCTGCTTGGGAGACCAGGGGAAGCACCTGGCTCCTGGCTTCCAATCAGCGTGGTGCGCCGGCCGCAATGGCCACTGTGGGGTGAACCAATGGAAAAGGAAGACCTTTCTCTCTGTCTCTCTCTCTCACTGTCCACTCTGCCTGTCAAAAAAATAAATAAATAAATAAAAATAAAAGAAAAACCAGGAGTTATGAGAGTCAGTTTGTAGTTCCAAAAAGGTGGTAGAATCCTTGGTTCCTTCAGGTGAATATGATTGAGTAATTATGCAGTATTTATGCAGACTATTATAGAACTAAAGTATACCATTCGGAACTAAAAGCTATCCTGAGTAATCTCCACCAGGAGGCTTAATTTGTAAGCAGATGTTATCTATGGGAGCTAAGTAGGGAGATAAATTTGCATTTAGGCTATTGAAGGCCCTCCAGGTTTCATGAGATTGTTAAGACTGATCAGAAAACAATTTTTATACCTTCTTTTACTTCTGACATCAGATGTGTATTTTCCTCACATTGATTTATTCTCTGACATTATCTGGGTGTCCTACAATTTAAGTAAATGCTGTCTACTCAGAGAGTGACAACAGATTCCATAAATTAAGGGTTTGATCTTCACAAGACCAACCCTATTTTAGATTCCATTTGCAGGTCAAGACCTTCCATACTTCTGACCAACTGACAATAAGTCAACTGACAATAAATCAGGGATTGCACAACCTTCCCTTGAGCTCAATAATTTTCTACAATAGATCACAGGACTCAGAGAAACACTTTACTTACGGTTTACATTATTAAAATTTTATCTATTATCATTATATGATATATAACTATATGTACTTTCACTGATTATAATTATATATATGAAAAGCAGAGAGACAGACATCTGTAAGTTTATATCCCAAATATCAAAAAAAAAAATCTATAGCTAACCAGACCAAAGCCAGGAGGCAAGAACTCATCTCTCATGAAGACGGCAGGAACCCAAATACTGAATCCATCATCTGCTGCCTCTCAAGATGTACAATAGCAGGAAAGTGGGTCGAAAACAGAGGAGCAGAAACTTGAATCAGAAACTCTACTTCGGGATAATGGCACGAATGGTCTTATCTGCTGTGCCAAATTCCTGCTCTCTGCCCCCATCCCTAGATTTTTATAAAGGATACAATAAAATATAAATAGACAGATAAAGAAGCATACGGGATGCGGTCAGAAAGGATCCCGAGCACAGGAGCATCTATCCCCATGGAGTTGGACTATACCACTCTTCGGCATGAAGACATATCTGCTAACCTAGAGACGCAACATGCCTCAATGTTCAAGAGGTTCTACAAAACTGAATCGCCATCCTTTACTTCCCATTACTCTCAAAGTTCAGTGGACAGAGTAGTTGGATCCCTGCTACTCCAGTGTGAAACTCAGAGTTCTGAGCACCCAGCTTCCCTTGACCCAGCCCTAGCTGTTGTAATGTTGTAGGCATGTGAGGACTGAACCAGTAAATGGAAGATCTCTCTGTCTCTATCCTCAGTCTACCTCTGTCACTCTCCCTTTCAAAATAAATAAATAGGCCGGCGCCGCGGCTCACTAGGCTAATCCTCCGCCTTGCGGCGCCGGCACACCGGGTTCTAGTCCCGGTCGGGGCGCCGGATTCTGTCCCGGTTGCCCCTCTTCCAGGCCAGCCCTCTGCTGTGGCCAGGGAGTGCAGTGGAGGATGGCCCAGGTGCTTGGGCCCTGCACCCCATGGGAGACCAGGAAAAGCACCTGGCTCCTGGCTCCTGCCATCGGATCAGCGCCGTGCGCCGGCCACAGCGCGCTGGCCGCGGTGGCCATTGGAGGGTGAACCAACGGCTAAAGGAAGACGTTTCTCTCTGTCTCTCTCTCTCACTGTCCACTCTGCCTGTCAAAAATAAATAAATAAATAAATAAATAAATAAAATCTTTGAGAAAAATACCTCATAAATGTAAAATGAATAGCATCACCAGGAAATTATTTTCTTGTTCCTTCATAAGTCACCACTACCTTCATGCAAAAGTCCAAATTTTCCAGCTTTCTCTACTTTTCACTTTGTTCATCTTCCTTTTTGCCTAGAGCAGGAATGAGTCTAGTTTTGTTAGAAGAAATGTACCATGTAAACCTCCCCCTCAATCAAATTCAATGTCAAACTTCCATTTGATCAAGATTGGTTTGCTGACTCTAAGAGTCAAGTAACTAATTTTGCATTTAGTTTAGGTAGGGAAAAGGAGGTTGGTTATTCTATATTTGTATTTGCTGGAAATTTTTCTATTCTCCTGAATTTAGTTACAATAATGTTTATGTTTAAATGGCTTTTTAGACAATATGACCTGTCTGCTCTGTAATTCTATAAAATTGAAATGTTTTGTTGAAAATATACAATCTAATTAAAAGGAAGAAAATCTAGCTCCTTTATACTTCTTTTATCAGTTTAGTTCCCTGGGAACATATCTTCATTTCTTTGTACATTCTTTTAGTTTCTTTTCCCATTTTCCTTTCTAAAATGGGGATACTACATACACCTCTGGATTCCAAGATGGCTGAATATACAAAAGATGTACTGCTTTAGATGATGGGAAAATAGCAGGAAAAAAGCAGAGAAAGTGCGTTCCCAGGGGAGAGTTGCAGAGAAGTTTGCAGTGGGTTTTCTACAGAAGGAAAATTGTTGCTGTTGAGCAGCGTGGAAGGTACCAACACGCAACAATGAGCATGGACTCTACACACGATCTGATCCCTGAAACCTGGAACCGGAGGAATCTTGAAAAGACTCTGGAAGCACAGGCAATCTAATCAAAATAGATAAATGAGATTCCATCAATCTGAGAACCTTTTGCACTGCAAAAGGAGCATTCAGTAAAGTAAAGAGGCAACTGAGAGAGTGGGAGAAAATATTTGCCAACAATGCAACTGATAAGGGATCAATATCTGTTACTGAAATGGTGCTCTCTTACCTGAGGTACCTTCTTAAGGCCCAGTTACCATCTTAGGCTCTGGCCCCATTACCATCTTGCAAATAAGCATCAGTCCTAAGCCCAGCCTGGATTACTACAAGTCAGGTGACCAAATGGCCTGACCACTGGTGTCAGCTCCACCCCCACCCTAACAGTATTCATGGCTCACACTTCCCTACACCTGCAAGGCTATAACAAGACCTGAGTTCCTGCACAGACTCTCTTCTGTTCTTTGTTCTCTCTCGCCCTCTTGCCCTCTCACCCTCTCTCCCTCTCTCCCCAGCCTGTCAGGATCCCCTCCCCCAGCCCTTGACATTAAACCTTTCCTTTAACTCTGGTGTTTGGTGTGTTTTGTAGTGACCTTTCATTGGTGCTGACTCGGATCCAGGTTCTCCTGTCAACCTTGCTCTCCCCTTGGGGATCTGAGCTGCTTCGGGATCCTGGATTCCTGCCAACCACAAGACCACCCCTGGACCTCCTTCTTCACCACTGAAGGCTCTGTGATCTCCATCGCAACATTCTTTGGGTTGTGGTTCTTTTTTTTTTTTTTTTTTTTTTTTTTTTTTTTGACAGGCAGAGTGGACAGTGAGAGACAGAGAGAAAGGTCTTCCTTTTCCGTTGGTTCACCCTCCAATGGCCGCTGCGGCCGGCGCGCTGTAGCCGGCGCACCGCGCTGATCCGAAGGCAGGAGCCAGGTGCTTCTCCTGGTCTCCCATGGGGTGTAGGGCCCAAGTACTCAGGCCATCCTCCACTGCATTCCCTGGCCACAGCAGAAAGCTGGCCTGGAAGGGGCAACCGGGACAGAATCCGGCACCCCGACCGGGACTAGAACCCTGTGTGCCGGCGCCGCAAGGCGGAGGATTAGCCTAGTGAGCTGTGGCGCCGGCCGGGTTGTGGTTCTATGTGACTTCACCCCCGAAGTCCTGTGGAACCAGGCGCCACCACTCCTACAGCCTTGTGCCTCTATGGAATTTGTGTTCCAGGCAACTGCAGTGTGGGTGATGACTCAAACTACTGTTTCACTTCTACAGGCTTCACATCCTGATCTCCAGTGGGTGAGGCTGATGACCTCCACTCTCCGCTCCTTTACTCTCCTGGTTGGACTATTGTGGTTTCGGGGATGCCTGCCATATTCCAGCAGACCTCTATTGGTTGCTATGGGAGCTTCCTTGTTTCATGTTCAGTCTGATTCTCCTTTCTATTGTCTCCCATCTCAAATGCCACTGCCTTATCTTTTTTTATAACCAAGCATTGCCCATGTATGATATTGACAACCAGTCTAAGTGGCCCCTTAATGGCACTTTTGACCCTGACATTATTCAGGATCTCTACTACTTCTGTGAGATTCAGAAGAGTGGAAGAAGATTCCATATGTTCAGGCTTCCTTCTATCGCCAGTCTAAATGTTTTCTGCACCTTGTGTTTTCTGGATCAGGTCTCCAAGGTCACCACAGAGGATTCAGAAACAAAACCCCTTTGTTTTACATTCGATCCTACAGATGAGACCCCCCCCCCCATTACCTTCCACCACAGGCACCAACTCAACCCCTCCCTGCTCAGGTCCCAACACAGTCACCTCCCACTCATAAACCTCAAGGTCCACTGCCCACTCTGGCACCATCTGCTCTGGCTCTCACTATCTCACTAACACCTCCTCCTCCTGCCCAGAAATTCCAGGAGACAACAGCCACTTCTACTGCCCATGCTCCCCCCACCTTATCTCAAACCTCGTCCTTGCTGCAACTTTCGCTCTCCCCCATTCTGCTGAGCCAGCATTCTGTTTCTGCCTTGCCACAGCCACATCACACCTTGACCCCCCTTCTCCTGTCCCCTTCCACAGTCACTCACTCTCACACGGCAGACAGAGAGTCTATTTTCCATTTTACCCCTCCAAGACAGTTAGGGTCCATGTTCTTTTCTTATTTGCTGATCTTGCAGAAATCAAATAAAAACTGGATTCCTTCACCTCTAACCCAATTTTGTACATTAAGGAGTTTCAATATCCAACACAGTCATATGATCTGACTTTTCATATCTTTATGACCCCCTCCAATACCCTCTTCCTGGAGGATTGAAGGCGATTTTGGGTGCAGGCCTGTCTCCATGCTGATGAGACTCATCAAACTGACCCTACCCAGCTCATAGGAGCAGATGCAGTCCCTGAACCAGATCCCAACTGAAATTACAACTTTTCCAATGGCGTAATCTGTTTATCAGCTGGCCTCAAAACATCCACCAGAAAGGCTGTACATTAGGATAAACTGGGAGAAGTTATTCAAGATAAAAAAGAAAATCCTTCTGCCGTTTTACAGCACATTTAGCAAACTTTCCTCCAATATACCAAGTTAGACTCAGAGTCTCCCGATGGTCTTAGCCTTCTCATGAATCATTTCTTTGTCCGGAGTTCTCCAGACATCAAAGCAAAGTTAAAACAGCTTGAGAGGGATCCATTGACTCCACAGGCAGAAATTCTAGAGGTGGCCTTTAAAGTGTATAATGATAGTGGAGAGAAAGCCAAAAAGGAAAAACTCCAAATGCTGACCAAGGCTTTTCAGCAACCTGCTGCCTCCAGCAACACTGCTAACCAGAGGGGTCCTGCTGACCACAGGAGTCCTCTGGGTCCATGCTTTAAATGTGGCCAGATGGGCCACTGGGCCAGAATGTGCCCCAACCACAGGGACCCACTGGACCCTTGTCCTCAATGTCACCAAAAAGGCCACTGGGGGATGAACTGTCCTCATCCATCGGGTCAGTAGGCCATCCACTCCACCTCTGCCCCAAGTTGACCTACGACTGGCAGCCAAGGATTAATGGAACCTGGACTCCTACCACCTGACTATGATCTCCACTCTGCGGGAGTCCAGGGTAACAGTGATGGTAAAACAGATAGGCCAATTTCTTTTTTCTCCTTTCCAGTGCTTCCTTCTCCAGCCACCTGGAGCTTCATTTCTTTGTCATTATATCTTATACACTTGTATTAACAGTTCTACACCAAGTCCATGTGTATTGGTGATCCTTTCCCCCCATATTATATGGCTACTCAGGGGTCCTTTTATAGGCTAATTCCCCTACCCGAAAGACATAAGCAATCTTTATCCCAGTCTTGGTTGAAATCAACTTTGCAGCTTCCCTCACTTTGGTGGTAATCTTGAGAACTGCTCTAGGCCATTATGTTATGTCTATTAACTGATTCCAAGAACAAGTCCAATAGCTACAAGAGGAGGCTACCAAATCCATTGAAACTTCGACAGATGCTATTTCTAGGAGAACAGTGTTGCTATTATGTAAATCAATTGGGACAGGAAGAGCAAAATGTTAAATGGTTGCAACAAATTGCTAAATCTATTGAACAGTCTGCCCTAGGGTCCAGGGAGTCGCTCGTCTTTTCCTCCCTATAGAGTTTCTTCACCATTTGGTTCATGCCGCTCCTAGGACCATTGGCTGCTATTCTCACCTTGGCTTTTATGCTATGTTGTCTGTTTAAATATTTACAGGAGGTGATAATGGATTGAACCAAAGCTTTCACCAACCAGGTGGTCAACCAACTGCTACCACAGGGATATATTTTGTTCCCCACCCAGTAGATCAGGACTTGAGATGTTGCCCTAAAAGCAGAAAGTGACTCATCACCCCATGTCAGCAGGAAGTAGCTTTAGAAGATAGATCATTATCTCTCTACCCCTCCTGGACTCTTGGGGTCAATGTAAAAGCGACACTTGCTTTATAAAAAGCAAAAGGAGGGAATGTTAGTGAAATGGTGCTGTCATATCTGAGGTGCTGTCTTAAGCACCTGGTGCCATTTTAGGCTCTGGCCCCATTGCCATCTTGTACAACAAGCCTCAGTCCTAAGCCCAGCCCAGCTTTCTAGAAGTCAGGAGACCAAATTGCCCAACCACAAGCATCATCTCCACCCCCACCCTAACAGGATTTGCTGCTCACACTTCCCTACCCCTGCAAGGCTAGTACAAGACCTGTTTTCTCACACAGGCTCTCTTCTGTTCTTTTTCTCTTGTCTTCTCACTCTCTCACTCTCCAGCCTGTTGGGTTCCCCTCTGACAATAAACCTTTCCTTTAACTCTGGTGTTTGTTGTGCTTTGTAGTAGCCTTGAAATATCCAGATTCTTTCAAGAGATCAAGAAACTCAACAACCTTCAAACAGACAATCCAGTTAAGAAATGGGCAAAGGACTTGGGCAGGCATTTTTCAGACCATCAGACACATGAAAAAATGATCAGGATCACTAGCCATCAGGGAAATGCAAATCAAAACCACAATGTGGTTTCAGCTAATCCCAGTTGGTTTGGCTCTCATACAGAATCAAGAACAAGAAATGCTGGCAAGGATGTGGGGGGAAAGATAACCCCAGTACAATGTTGGTGGGAATGTAAACTTGTACAGCCATTGTAGAAGACAATATGAAGATACCTCAGAAAGCTGAAGACTAGATCTAACATATAACCTAGCTGTCTCATTCTTGGAAATGTATCCAAATGAAATGAAATCAGCATATGACGAATTTATACCCTGTGTTTACTGTAGCTCAATTCACAATAGGTCAGATATGGAGTCAACTTATATGTCCATCAGATGACAAGTGTATGAAGAAATTGAGGTATATATCCACAACGGAATAATATTCAGTCATAAGAAAGAATGAAATCCTGTCTCTTTACTACAAAAATATACGACTGAAAACCATTATACTCAGTTAAATAAGCCAGTACCAAAAAACAAATACTTTATGTTTTTTCCTGATCTGTTGAAACAGAACACCAAAAAATGTAAATGTAGAGGAGTGAAATTGACATTTTGAGATTCGATGATATTTTACAGCCTTTATCTCTACTGTTGTGAAACAGTGGTTCTTTTTTTCTTCTTCTTACTATTTGTTGAACTCTATGCTTAGTGTTGGGTTAATCTTATGAGTATAAAACAAACTACGGGAAGATCATTGTAAATATTAAGTGAAGGAATAAGAGAGAAAGGAGTTGGCTTGGGAAGTGTAACTACGTTCCCAAATCTGTATATATAAATTACTTAAAATTTTCTTACCTGAAATAAAAAATTAATTAATTAAAGATAACCTAAAAATAGGGAGACTAGAAGCAAGAGTTCTACTCTATGAATAAAATATTTGAAAACACAAAAATGAAAATGGAGACTAATAAATGCTTGAAGTAATAATGGCTCTAAATTTCCCAGATTTTTTATTAACAAAAGATACCTCAATTTGAAAAGGCCCTCAAAATGTGAAAGATGAAGTGCACACTCATCCTTTGTGGTGCTAGAATATCCAAAAGTGAGGAAATTTTAAATAAAATACTCACTGAAGAGGAAATCTCAGAGTTTGAATTAGACCACAGCCATAAGCCTAGTGTCAAGAATTAGAGTTGATAACTATGTGAAAAAAGATTACTAGAAATATGAAAAATGGCCTACAGAGTATAGGAACATTGTCTATCAATCTCACTCTATGTTTCTTTCATCATCTAGGAGAATGGGCATTTGTTTGGCTGTAAATTAAGGGCTCAGACTTTGACATTACAGATTAAAATTTTATTGCTCAGTATAATTTTTTCTAAGTGAAATAAACCAGACACAGAAATATAAATAACATATTTCTCTCTTTTTGTGACAGTTTGTACATAGAATATGAAAACTGTATATATGTCATATATTCGGCATTTAGATATAAATGTTTCAGAACTGTATCACACCATGTAAATAACAATATAATCATTCCCACATTAAACAGAAAAATAAATGAGAGAAGGGAATAGTAAGGTCTCTTGGGATTGTAGTGATGTTTTGTTCTTTTTTTGGGGTGTATGCTATGAGTGTGTTCAGAGAACAAAAAATCATTTATCTGTGCATTTATGTGATATTCTTGGTGTGCATACAGTATATCAATAAAATGTTTTAAAAATAAACTTAATGTCATTTTTATAGTACTCATATCAATATTTGTTTCCATTGACAACAAATGAAAAATCTATGTAACCTAAGCCATAAGGCATCTATTAAAAGCATAATAGGTAGTTCATAAAATGAAGAATGATCAGAAATTAAGGAAAACTCCCCAATGTTAGCTATTGTCACATCCCCATGGAAACCATATGGTTAATAGTGGGAGATACAATCACCACAAGATACTGCAGGTACCATTGACAACTGCTTCTATTACTGTCAATGATTCATCATATAAATTGCTCTACTTAAAGTAACAGTAAGAAATATCTAATTTTTGAAGCCTAGCTCATAGGTCTGCATGGTAGCTTAAAGGAGACTTTTGGGGTTGAAAAACTGAGAATTTGGACATCTTTGTTTTGTTAATGGCAGGCTGTTTTCAAGATTTCTCTCACATTGGAATCCACAATAAACAATTCAACAAGGCACTGTAAACTTAAGAAAATACACAAGGCCAGGACTTGAAGGTGTCAATCCAAACTGAGAAACCGCAAAAGTAAAAAGATCTTAGGATCTTTTTGCAGTTCAGGATACAGCAGTTCAGATCATTCTGAATCATCAGTGTCTCAGAGAAGGCAGGAAATGTGAGAGCTTGTATGAACAGAAAGTTCTGATTTATTTAAAAGTGGCAAAAATTCTCAAAAGAGAAACCAAAAAAATTCTGGAAACAAATGAAGATGACAATGCAACATATAGAAACTTATGGGATACAACAAAAACAGTGTTAAGAGGAAAGTTTATATGAATTTGTGCCTACATTATGTAATTGAAAAGGCATCAAATAAATGATCTATCAGTGCATTTTAAGGATCTAGAAAAATGACAGCAAAACACATCCAAAACTAATAGGAGGAAGGAAATAATTAAATTTAGAGAAGAAATAAAAAAAATTGAAGCAAAAAAAAGTACAAAAGATTAGCAAAATGAAAAGCTGATTTTTTTAAAAAAAATAAACAAAATTGACATACCATTGGCCCAACTAACCAAAAGAAGGAGAGAGAAGGCCCAAATTATTAAAATTAGAGATGAAAAAGGAGTGTAATTGCTAAATTAACAATAGGAGTCATTGTGCACTTACTTCCCATGAAGGACCTCTGTGCTCAATGAGTTTTATTATGAGACTTAAATGTAAAATTTGTTCTTAACCTGTTTTTTGTGTGTGTGTGTGCAAATTGTTGAAATGTACTTAATATAGAGTTGGTTTTCTGTGTATAAAGTTAATTGAAAATGAATCTTAATGGAGAATGGGACTGAGAATGGGAGAGGGAAAAGGGGGAGGTAGTGAGGCTGGGAGGGTAGGTATGGCGGGAAGAATCACTATATTCTTAAAGTTATACTTATGAAATTTGTACTCCTCAAATAAAAGGTTTCTTTGGGGGAAAAAAAAGAAAGGCTCTCTTAATGCTGCTTTTATTAGTTTTCCTTTTATTTTCACGATGTTATATCTGGTGCAAAATAGGTCCTGTTTCTGGCAGCTATGTTTAGAAACATAGCTCCATTGGTTGCCTACCCTTGACTGGGGTGGTAAAAGCATCCAAGTACACCAAGGACACTAAGGAGGCCCAAACATTACGAGTTTCATAATTCACTGAGAAGTAAATACAGCCAACTGCCTGAGCTCAGCACTGGCTCACGAGAGTTGTGGCTCAAGTTTTTAAGAGCACTATCAGCAAAAGCTGCAGCTTTTGATATCCCAATCCCTTGTGGGGACTCTGCCAGGTAATCCTCCTCTCTGCAAAGCCTGTCAGCAGAATCCATGTCAGAGATAGTGAGCAGCTGTGAGTTTGAGCTCCCTGGCCATTGGGGTGAAAGCTCTGCTTAATTGTTCTTGGTAATTGCTGCCTCCAGCGAGGTGGCCTGAAGTTGTTCGCTTCCCCCTCTGTTAATACTCTACTTACCTCCTGCAAAAGAGGCTTGTGTGGACGTGATTTCTCTCTTCCCATTAGTGACATCAATCACACTTTCCCCTTTAAAGTGGAATTCACAGTTTTAAAAAGAGTATGTGGAACACTTTCATATACATTGTTGTCTTTCAAACTCACATTAGTTCCGGGAACTGAATCTCAGAGGGACGCAGTATTTTGAAAAAGGCTGCTCAAAGTTGCAAATGGGGAACTGAAACACAGAGCTGAGGACCAGTAATTCATGACTGTCCCTCTTTCTATGTCTGTCACAGTGAATAATTTATTTCTTGAATTAATTTGGTCATTAATTTATTCATTTTTGAATAAATTAATGAAAATTAGATGAGTGTTCATTGGAGAGTATATAATTCCTTTTCAATAAAATCTTCTAAATTCAAGAACTATTATTAAAAGCCTGTGTAATACACTGAGATTACTGACGTGCTCCTAGCATCACTTGTACCGTTGCGGTGTAGTGCATTCTGACAATTAATGGTTGCCTTGGTATCCATTTTTAAATTTATTTGAAAGGTAGGGGAATAGGGACAAATAGAGACTTTCCCCTGGGAGTTCACATTCCAATGTGTGTAACAGTTGGGGTCAGGAGCTGGGAATTCAATGTGTGGCTTTTCCAAGGATAGTAGGGACCTTACTATTTGAGCCATCACCTGTATTCTCCCAGCATAAACATTAGCAGGAAACAGAAATCAGGAGTGGAGGCAGGACTTGAACCTAGGTACTCTGAAATGGGATGTTGATGTCTCAAGCAACATCAGAGCTACCATGCCAAATCCCATCTTACTCCACTCTTAGGCATTAGTTTTGATTGTAAGTTTATCCAAGAAACATCACCCTCAACACAATTTTAAGTTCTTTACTACAAACAAATGGCTCAAGCCAATGACTAGAAATAAAAACTGAAGACATCTCTCCCACCTAGTAAACTCGTTTTCCAAAATTTCTGCCTTTTCCTTTAAAAGTACGGTTCAGGTGTTTTCACAGAAACTGAAGGTGACTCACACCCTATTCCCTCACATATACTGCTAGCTACTATGTTCTCTGCCTGACTCTTCATTCCTGACTTGAGTGACCTGGGGATGTAAAATGGTTCTCCTTTCTCCTAATGCCATCTTTGGCCAGGATATGTAAGTCAAGATCTTTGAGTTTGCTGCCCATTTTGAGGTGGTGTATTGAGCTTGCACCTTTGAACTGAAGAACTAGGGACTGTTCCAGGCCATTTTTTCCCAGCGTTGTAAGAAGAACCAAAGGTTGGGCTCCTAGCACCAGAATTATGGTCAAACAAGCATAAACTGGACATAGGCCTGACAGGAGCCTCGAGGGCATCTTCCAACATAAGCAAGTTTCCCATGTGGAGGAAACCCTGATCTCCAGGTTGGACAACCAGGCATTAGGTAATCTGCCAGATAAAAGGAAAATATACTGTGAAAGTCATACTGTAAATGCCCATACCTAACTCCATTTTATTTCCAATTAAGTAATTCCAGTGTAACTGGAACTACACAAGAGGATGTGCAGTTTTGTTTTTGTTTTATTTTTTGTTGTCACTCTTGATTTTTCAAAATGATTCCATTATTTATTTTAATTGTGTGCTTTTTTAAGGGGACTACATGTATAAAATATGGAATCTGAGATTTAATTCAAATTCTAGACCTGATACTTGTTTGTTTTTGTGACTTGAAGCATAGGTGCCATCTGTAAAGCTTGCATTTTTAAAAAAAAAAATTATTTAACTATTTGAAAGGCAGAGTTACAGAGAGGCTGAGGCAGAGAGAAAGAGAGACAAGACTTTCATCTACTGGTTCACTCTCCAAACGGCCGCAAGGGCCAGAGCTGGGTTGATCTGAAACCAGAATCCAGGAGCTTCTTCCAGATCTCCCACATAGGTGTAGGGGCCCAAGTATTTGGGCCATCTTCCACTGCTTTCCCAGGCCACAGTAGAGAGCAGGACTGGAAGTGGAGAAACCAGGACTTGAACCGGCACCCATATGGGATGCAGGCACTTGCAGGCGCAGCTTTACCCGCTATGCCACAACACTGGCCCCCACGTTTTGATTTTGCATCATTAGTACTTATCATAAGTCCTTCTTCTGTGAGGCCTCCTATCTTCTGCATTCCAAGAACAGGTTGAGCATTGTTAATCCAAAAAGCTGAAACTCAAAACTTTTTGAGAACCCAAATGAGCACAATTGAAAACGTCTACACCTGACTTCCTGTGATGGATCAGTCAAGATGTAGACACACTAACATTGAATACAATTAAATTCAGGCTGTATATACATGTTTAAATGAAACATAAGTGAATATTATGTCTAGACTTGGGTCCCATCTCAAGAACACACTTTCTCTCTCTCTCTCTCTCTTTCTCTTTCTCTCTCTTTCCCTCACTCACCACCCTCCACACAAAACACACTCCAAAATCCTAAATAATCTGAAATCCTAATGACTTCTTATCCCAAACATATTGGATAAAGGATACATAATCTGCATTTTTTTCCTAATTCCCTAGAGAGCACAAGGAAACCTTGCTACCCTGCATAGGGTATGGAGAGAACTGATTTCTTTCTGAAATTTGACCTTAAGTTCTGTGAACTCCCAACCAGCATAGATGCTTAATGCTAAGAAGGAGGAAAGCAGATCTCAAGGGATTCACTTTTGAATGCCCTATTGTCTGAATCAAAGAATGAAATTGTCAGCCTTCATTGTTTTTGCATAAGATTTTTAAGTTGTCTTCATGTTTATTTAATATTAACTTTCAAAGCAAGGTGATGTTTCTGTAATATTATAAGAATTGGGTCAGGGAGGATTCAAGGATACAGCAATCTCTGTGGAGGAGGGTTGAATTCCATGCATTTCAGTGGCTTTGATTTTGCTAGACTGAATATCATTTGAAAGTTTTGACCTTCAAAGGTAGCAGGGACTTCCTCTTATTAGTTGAAATTTCTAGAGAAGTTCATGGGAATTTAGAGTTATTGGGTGAGCTGCTATAGCCTGTTTCCTGGAAGTCGCATTGAAAAAGGTGAAAAAAAGTAAGACCTCGGCGTGTATTCATCCCATTATCATTCCATTATGCCTGGACTTGAGACATTCATTCTCTATAGTTATACAGAAATGGATAAATGCAGGAAAAGGACAATGATAGAGATGAGGGCAATTTGATATGAACATTGAACATTGAACAAAGATCATGTTCTGAGGATTTGAAGCTTCTGAGTTGAAATCCAGCCTGTATTTGCCACAAAGTAGTCCAGAGAATAGTCATCATCTCAGGTCTTTTTTGACCATAGGAAACTGCACTATACAAGGGAGCTTATAAGGGAAGAAGGAGTATTCTAACCCCAAGAAACACCTTTGGCATATAAAAGCATGCATTATGAACCATCACCAAGTAATTGGATATACAGTAGCACCAAATGATAGAAAATGGAATTCAGCTATACTCATAACTCTATTCACAAATGTTGTGCCTTAGGCATAAGACATGTCATGTCTTAGACCTCAAGCATAATAAGTACACTTAACCTTTGATTGATGACTTAATGTTTCTTTTTGACCTGTTGTACTGATCAGAAAATTTTACACATCCATGGCAGTACATGCATGTGGTTAATTTATGACTCTACTCCTACAAGTGATTGACAGTGAAGAGTTGCTCTTGTATTGTACCATTTACATCATGAATGGTGTAGTATCTCAGGTGGGAAAATAGTAACATCTCAAGGACTTTTATATGCTCTTGCCAAGTGCAATAGAATTGTAGTCCAGAAGTGCCTGCATTAATTTGGATTTTATGAAATATCAAATTTTTAGGTCCCATCCCAGACTTAATAATTCAGAAACTGTGGAGGTGGACTCCAGCAGCCTGTGTTTCACAAACCACACAGGTTATTTTGATGCATGTTTAAGAGTGAACACCTCAGCCGGTGCCACAGCTCACTAGGTTAATCCTCCACCTGTGGCGCCAGCACTCTGGGTTCTAGTTCCGGTTGGGGTGCCAGATTCTGTCCCGGTTGCTCCTCTTCCAGTCCAGCTCTCTGATGTGGCCCGGGAAGGCAGTGGAGGATGGCCCAACTCCTTGGGACCTGTACCCGCATGGGAGACCAGGAGGAAGCACCTGGCTCCTGGCTTCAGATTGGCACAGTGCTGGCCGCAGCACACCGGCCATAGCAGCCATTTGGGGAGTGAACCAACGGAAGGAAGACCTTTCTCTCTGTCTCTCTCTCTCTCACTGTCTAACTCTGCCTGTCAAAAATAAAAAAAAAAAAATATTAAAAAAAAAAAAAGAATGAACACCTCTCTACTAGTGGAAGTAGAGATTTTCTCAATTCAAATAACAACTTTGCCATTAACAATTGACTGCTATTAGGCAAAATAATCAGTGAGTGTGTCCTCATCTGCAAAATGAGAATAGCATTACTACCAGTAAAAGGTTTATTGTGAGAGAGGGAGTCAGTATTCTCTGGCCCTTACTATGTGCCGTGTAAACACTGCTCTTGCCTACAGGAATAGAACGGCCCAGTCCTTCAGTTCTGCTGCGGCCTCTCATGTAGATCCTGCAAACATTATTTTTATGACTGGTGGTTTTCAGTTATAAAAAAACAAGAAATTTTTGCTTCTTTCTTTTAACATTTGAAATGCATTTTCCAATAAGGAGCAGCTTTTCGGTCCTTAATTGAAAGAAAAATATCTCTTACATTCTGATGCTGACAAAATACCCAGTACATCTGCTGTACTCTCACCACAAGCCTCAAGACACATGTTTCTAGAGTGAATTACAGGAGCCATGGGCAGTAACTATGGCATTTCAAGCAGCTTAACAATCCATCTCTCCATCTTTTCTTGTTTCCCTGCAATTCCCTGGGTACAAAGAGATGCCTTCCTAACTTTTATTGAAATTTATGAATTCAGGCTCTAAGCTAAAATCCTTATCTTCATTTTATTTAATATTTTGAAGAATCTAACTCTTTCATATTGATTAACTATCCAAGCAGGCAATCGAAATGCTTAATCAATAACAGTCACTCATTTGGTGCTGTGTTGTCCTTTCAGAGCAATAGGTGGTTAAGCTCTCTTGACCTTCTCTTTTAATTAATTCAAACCTTTATTAACAAGCCTTGTACAAACCTCTACAGTGCTGCAAAATTGCATCTCCCAAGGAAAACTTTCCTCTGAGTTTTCTTGAAATTAATGAGTGAAGCCACAGAGAGCGCAGCTGGAATGGGGACATGAAGAGAAGGGGACACTTATGAACTGATTCTACAGCAGGGCTATGGAAACCCAGACCTTGGGGTATATCCTTCCTAAATGTGCTCCACCCCTGCTATTTGACTCAGGGAGGAAAGCTGCAGTGCTTAATTGATATTGCTTTTGACTTCATTGCTTTCGCCCAGAAGCAAAAGTAGTTGAAACAGCAAAGGGCAATTTTGGTTCCCAGAAGGACCACCTGTAATTCTGTGTTGTGGATGACTAGAATTCAAGAGAATTGACTGACAATGATGAGAATTCATAATTTTTATCCATTTACTTCCCCTGCATGATCCTCAGTTTCTTCATCACTTAAATAAAAAAAATCCTGTGGGTAGTCTCTTGAGTTCTCCTGTATCTTTCATTTTCTGTAATTGTTTCACCAGTAAGAACTATTTCTCTCACCACGGATAGATTAACACTAAGAGATTGTGTGCATGTAGGTCCTTTGGAAAAAAATGTCAATTCTATATTCCTATAAACTGTTTCTTGGCTCACTATAAATTTTGTACAGAGATGACTGCATTTGCTTGCTATTGTCAATGAATATATTTCTGATTCCAGAGGCTGAAAATCTACCATTACATATATATAATTCTTTCATTTGGTACATTTATTTGGGAGCAAATTAGAAAGATTAAAATGAAAAAGAAGGTACAACCTATAACTACATACAAGTTAACACAGACAATAGTTAATATTTTGTGGCATTTTATTTGTTTCATAAACTGTGAAAGTTACACATTACAAATGAAATTGAAATTTACTTTTTTTTATCTCCAGTTTCACTCAAGAAAACTACCTTCCCATTCCTAGGCAACTGTACATATAAATTCAATGTGTATTATTCTATTCCATTAAAAATTCCTGGATAGATATATCATATATATGAAAATTCCTGAGTGATAGATAGATAGACAAATCCTTTAAATAGATCTATTTATACTTTGTCTATAGGTTTAAACTGCATATATATTCATTCAATATCTCATTCTTCAAGTTGCCTATTTCTCACAGCAATTATGTTTCAGAGATTAACTGCATTGTTGAGAAGTATAACTTATTCTTTTAAATTTGTGTTAAACATTTAATTGCATAAAGGTATAACGTTTCATTTTCCATTATTCTAGTATTTCAGATTTGGCCAATTTAAATGCCTTTACAATTATTAATATCTCAAATATATTTGCACAGCTCTTTTTATTGTACATGTAAAAGAATTTTCATAGGATATAAACAGTTGTTTCTGATTGCCAATTTTACTTATTTATGAATTTCTGTCCAAAATGTTGATATCACACTATGATTTAAGTTTTCCATACCCCTTCCAGTACATTCCACTACAAGTTATGATAGTGTGTCATTTTTCCGTATATATATCGTTATTGTATGTCTTTCGCTTGTAATTCTTAGGCCACCGAAGTTAAAGAATTTTGAGGTTTAATGAATGCTCTGGATTGAATGCTTGCGTTCCTCCAAAATTCATGCTTAAGCGAAATCCTCAATACCATGTATTAAGAGCTGGGGATTTAGGAAGTGATTAGATCAGGAGGGTTCCACCTCATGAATGGATTGATGCCACTAAAAAGGGCCCAAAGGAACTAGGAATTTTTTTCCTTTCTATACTTTGAGGGCACAGAATCTGTCCCTTCTGTCATATGAGGACTCCAAAATCACACCGTTAGCAGACGTTGAATCTGCTGGCAATATGATCTTGGATTTCCTGGTTTCCATAATTTTTTTTTTTTATTATTTTTTGACAGGCAGAGTGGACAGTGAGAGAGAGACAGAGAGAAAGGTCTTCCTTTGCCGTTGGTTCACCCTCCAATGGCCGCCGCAGCTGGCACACTGTGCTGAGATGATGGCAGGAGCCAGGTACTTATCCTGGTCTCCCATGGGGTGCAGGGCCCAAGCACTTGGGCCATCCTCCACTGCACTCCCTGGCCACAGCAGAGAGCTGGCCTGGAAGAGGGGCAACCGGGACAGAATCCGGCGCTCCGACCGGGACTAGAACCCCTTGTGCCAGTGCCGCAAGGCGGAGGATTAGCTTAGTGAGCCGCGGCGCCGGTTGCCATAATTTTGTAAATTACCCGGTCTCAGTTATTTTATTGTAGTAGCAGAAATAAAATGAAATCTAATGACATTTCAGGGTTCCTCTTCTGTGAACTGACTATTCCTAACCTTTGTTTTTTATTATTTTTTCTTAATAATTTGAAGAGATATTTATGTATATGGCTAGTTCCTTTTTTACATGTCACAGGTCATTTAAATTCATCAAAAGTTAATCCCTACAGAGTTATTTTAGAGAAAGCTATTACTTTGTTCTTTCTCGATTGCTCATCTCTTCAAAGGATCACTTTATGATAGTAAAACATGCAGTGTTTTCCTTCCTTAAACTGGTTTCCTAACTCTATGGCCATTCTTAGAAAGAAAAAAAAAAAAAAAGCACATGCCACATGCCAGATATTATCAAGACTCTAATTGAGAGTCTTGGAATCCAAAAATACCCAATTATAGATTCATACAACTTTATTTCTGTCTGTTTTTAAATTTTTATTCATTTTTAAGGAAGAGAGGCAGCTTGACAGAGATCTCCACCCACTGATTCACTCTCCAGATACCTAAAGCAAATGGGGAACTGGGTCTGGCCAAAACCAGGAGCTGGGAATTCAATACAGGTCTCTCCTACATCAATGGCAGGGACCCAGTCAACTGAGCTATCACTGTCATCCCCCAAGATCTGCATTAGCAAGAAGCTAAAATTAAGGGTGGAAGTGGAACTCAAATCCAAGCAATCCAATATGGAATGCAGGTATCTCAAGCAGCATGTTAACTGCTAGGCCAAGCAAACACCTTCCCTTTATTTCTTCTTAAATACAACTGTTGCATTGAGTGCTAACAATTAATCTTTTTATCAGGATGCAAATGAAATACAATTTCAGTAAAAAATTAGAGAAATATCATAGCTCATTCTTGCTGCTGTAACAATACCTAAGAGTAGATAATTTGTAAATAATAGAATTTTATTGCACACAACAGGATTGGGAGGCCTAGACAGCTCTCTCAACCCTCTTTTTTAAATTAACTAGTTTCATGCATAACAGCAATGCTCCTTTGTTGTTGTTGTTGTTTTTAAGATGTATTTTATTTATTTGAAAGAGAGAGTTACAGGGAGAGGTAGAGACAGAGAGAGTTCTTCCATCTGCCAGCTCTCTCCCCAGAGGGCTGCAACGGCCAGAGCTACACAGATCATAAGCCAGGAGCCAGGAGCCTCTTCTGGGTCTCCTACATGGGTGCAGGCCCCCAAAGACTTGGGCCATCCTCTACTTCTTTCCCAGGCCGTAGCAGAGAGCTCGATCAGAAGAACACCAGGGACTAGAACCGGCGCCCAAATGGGATGTCCACGCTTCAGGCCAGGGCTTTAACCCACTGTGTCACAGTGCTGGCCCCAACAGCAGTGCTCCTTTGACTTAATCACTTCCTGCCTTTAAATGCCATCACCTTGGAATTTTGGAGGGACCCATATATTCATACTATTGAAAGAGAGACTTTGTAGTTACTCACTACCTTAACATAGACTTTCTAATGTGTGTAGGTGGGAAATAGCACACTCCTAACATAAAAATAAAGTGAAAGAAGGCAGGTATACAGAGGGAAATAAATTTTTGAACTATTATATAATATTAAAACTATATTATTCACTCTTGTGATACTTTTTAAATGATTTATTTATTTATTTATAAGTCAAAGTTACAGAGAGCAAGAGAGAGAGAGAGAGAGAGAAAGGGAGAGAGAGAGTGAGAGAGATATTCCATACACTGATTCATTCCCCATGTGGTCACAATGGCCAGTGCTGGGACAGGCCAAATCCAGGAGCCAAGTACTTCCTCCAAGACTCCCACATGGATGCCAGGGACCCAGATACTTGGGCTATCTTCAGCTGTTTTCCCAGGCCATTAGCAGGAAGCTGGATTGGAAGCAGAACAGCCTGGACATGTACTGGCATCCAAGTGGGATGATTCCATAGCAAGTGGTGGCTTTATCTGCTATGTCACATGCCTGCCCCCATTCTCGTGATTCTCACAAACACTCTTTAATGAAGGATGCATCATTCCTACATTATTATATAATATGCTGCCTTTCAGAGAAGTAGCATATAAGTCAACGGTAACAGAGCTAGAGGTAAACTGAGTTACATTTTGAGTGTTGTTCCATAATACTCCCCCACCATGCTCATTAAAATTATCTGCTTCCATCACTTTGCAATTTCTAAATATGAACTGTATTACAACAATGGAAATAAGAAAGTCAAAACAGTGAATGTGAAGTTCAGTGTTTTTTAAAAATTTTAAGCTTTACAATATATTTCATGTATGTAGTATGTGATGATGATCATGGTGATGCCATAAAATGTGGATGAACAAATTTCTGAGTTTGAAATACTTGCACATGGCTGTTGTCTTGAGGTCTGTTCAATTGGACGTTTTTACTAGCTTTTTAAATTTATTAGTAAGGTATTATTAATAATAGTTGCATTAAGATGTAACTTCAGCCTCTGTCATGATTTTGCATCAAGGATGAAATGCACTGATTTTGGGTAATGGATGAGACTCACATGTAATGAATAGAGTTCAAAATTTAACACATGGCCATCTGGAAGAACTGCAGTCATTTTCATTCTTCTCTTCCAAATGCAATGCAACATGTTCCTTTCAAGGGCATAATGCAGAATAGTTGCTAACGAAATAAATCATACTATGATAGAACAGCTAAGAAGGAACTGTATTGTTCAGAACTCATGGGTAGTAGTCATTTTTAACTAAAGGGCTTCTGTTGGCTTCTGGGAATACCAGTCATCTCATCAAAACTTGTGACTGGCCTTTGAGGTGCCAAGTATATGAAACTTCAGTTTCAATGTGATGTTATAGATTAAATTTTTTAATGTGCAGGAAATAGTGATTGTTCTGACCTATAAAAAGCTGTGGAGTAGTCTAAACTTTCTTGCTAACTGATTTAGATATTTACTGAATGTTACTTTCACATTAATTTATTTATTTTATTGTTTGGTGACATTTTATTTTTGCAACAAACCATTAGGAATAATTCAAAAAATTAATGTTCCATTTTCAGAATTTCCTTTATTTAAAATTTTATAAATATTTAACTTCAAAAAATATTGAATGATATTACCATCTGTTATCTGGAAAGGAAAAAAGAAAATACATTCTGCAGAGAAATAATCAGTATTTACTATAAAAATGGTATCCACTCAAAATGAACTACACCAAAAAAAATGATAATTTAATGTGTTCAACTTCAGAAGGTACATTAACATATACTGCAAAACATGACTTTTCATTTAGGGTTACTGAGTTTTTCTATGTGAATACATGCAAGTTTTCTAGGGCAGTTAGGAAAAGTGAAAGGTTAGACATCACTGCTGATTCTACTTTCCGAAGAATTTTGCAGTTAAGGAATCCAAGAATTGTATCAGTGCTATCAGGCATTTTAAGAAGATCAGTGAACTCCACCAATGCTTATTTATATCTAATGTATGCAATCAAATGTTCATAAACCTTATTCTGTTGAAAACAAAATATATAGCAGCATTGTGACTGTTACTAAAATATTCAACATTGAAGCTCGTTAATTTTGGTGTGAACTTGGTTAATTAAGAGATACCCAACGATCTGGAAAAAAATTATTATTAGGTATGTCTGCAAGGGTAAATCCAGAAGAATTTAGTATTTGAAGCAGTGGGCTGAGTAAGGAGAATCTGCCGTCACTTAATGTAGGCAGGCAGCATCCAGTTAAATGAAGGCCTGGGTAGAGGAAAGAAGAAGAAATATAACTTTGTTCGGTCTTCTGGAGTTTGGGAATCCATCTTCTCTTGCCTTATCCATCAGAATTCTAAGTTCTTCAGGCCTCATATTCCATGATTTCTTTGTACCAACAGTCCAATAGTTTCTCATGAATTTAGACTCTCAGAATGATATTATTGATTCATATCATTATCAGTCCTATAGCATTGTAGTTTATTAAAATATACTCAGAATTTTTGTGGCCACAAATGAATAATTTCACAAAAATAAGCTGTACAAACTTAAATGAAAAATTACTGTAGGGAGACAAAGACAGTTTAAACAGGAAGGAGAAAGAATCAGTGATCTTTAGTTTATGGCAATGGATAGTATCAAGTCCGAGGGACAGAAAGAAAAATTGAGGAACAGAATTAGCACAGAATCTAAAGGACATGTAGGATACATGTGTATGTCCTAGAGCATGAGAGAAAGAGGAAGAGAGAATAGCTAAAGAAATGATGGGTAAAAACATCTCAAATTTGATGAAAGACATAAATATAAACATGCAAGAAGCTCAAGAAACTCCATGTGAGATGTGTTCAGAGACCCACACTAAGCTCATTATAAACAAATATCAAAAGACAGCAAGGAGGTGGAAACAGAGAAGTGACTCATCATATCCAAGAGATTCTCAATGAGACTATTTGATGATATATTTTCAGGAACTTTAGAGATTAGTAGGAAGTGGATTGACAAATTCAGTGCTAAAAGAAAAACAAAACCCTACTTGTTGGAACACTTACCTAGAAAAACGGATCACAACATATTACCTTATTTGAACAAATTTTCCTCTATTGAATACCAAACAAGGTAATGATAACTAAGATTTTAATCAGAGAAAAATAAATTTGAACTGGAAAAAAAAGAAAAACAAAGCTCTGTCAATTAATAATCCTATATTTGTTAAAACTGTCCTTTGAAATTGAGGGAGAAATTAAAATATTCTCAAACAAAATCTAAGTGAATTCATTACTACTGGATCTGTTTTAGTTATAGACACTAGACAGTAACTCAACCCTGTGTGAGGAAATGGAAATCTTAATAAAGATAAATATATGGGTATTTATAAAACTTAATATAACTATAAAACAATTTATTAATGAATGATTTAAGAAACCAATACCTGTGGTCAGCGCTGTGGCATAGCAGGTAAAACCACTGTCTGTAGTGCCAGCATCCCATGCGGGCATCGGTCCAAGTCTTGGATGCTCCTCTTCTGATCCAGCTTTCTGTTATGGCCTGGGAAAGCAGTAGAAGATGACCCAAGTCCTTCGGCCTCTGCACCCCTTTGGGAGACCCAGAAGAAGCTTCTAGCTCCTGGCTTCAGATTGCCTCAGCTCCAGCCATTGCTGCCAATTGGAGAGTGAACCAGAAGATAGAAGATCTCTCTCTCTCTCTCTCTCTCTGTAACTCTGATTTTCAAATAAATGAATCTTTTAATAAAAGAATACAAGATTAACAGCTATCAATGTTTCCTTTCTCAATGAATAATCTCCTGTCATCTCACATCAAGTCACCAATCACTGAGGCCAATTGGGGAGTGAACCACCCGATGGAAGACTTCTCTGTCTATCTCACCTTTCTCTAACTGTATAACTCTGATTTTCAAATAAATAATTAAATCCTAAAAAAAGAAACCAATGCATATATATAAAGCAATTGTTACTCAACAAATTAGAATTTTTTTAACTTGGATTGTATCTTCATGTTATGTTTTCTATATAATTTAAGAGACTAATGTATGTCAAGGAATTCTTAGTTTATATTTTGGGGTACACACTGTACAAAAATATAACTTTCTGACATTAACAACTGAGAGGGAAAGAGAAAAAGCTGTTAAAATGTCATAGTTTTATATGTTGTTGAAGTTCAGGATATAACTTCAAGATATAACTTCAGGATGTTATACATAATCCCCATGGTTACCACAAAGGAAATAGCTATAAATATGTAAAAAAAAAAAGAACTGAGGAAGCAATTTCAATGTTTTACCATGCAAAAATAAACTAAACAAAAAAGAAGACAATAGTTCAAGAAAGGGGAACCAAAAAATAAAGCATGTAGGAAGCCTATAGCCAAAGGCTATAAGTAAATTTTTCCTTTTCAGTAATTACTCTAACTGTATGTGGATGAAATTCCTTTATCCCAAAACATAGATTTGAAATAAATGGACAAAAAAGCTGCCATTGGGGCAGACATTTTGCACAACAGTTAGGATACAAATTGTGACCCTCATCCCATATGAACACACTTGGGTTATAGTCCCAGTGCATCCAGTTCCAGTTTCCTGCATAATTCTGGGAGACAACATGTGATAGTTCAAGAATCTGGGTCTTAGCCACCCACGTTGGAGACTGGATTGTGTTCTGGGTACCTGATTTTGATATGGTCCAGACCTGGATTTTACATGCTTTTTGGAACTGAACGAGCAGATGTTAAGATATCTCTCTCTTTCTTGGTCTGTGTCTATCTTTGTTTCTATCTTTACATCTCTTGGTCTTTCGAATAATTGAAATTAAAAGATTTAACTTCATGCTGTCCTTGAAAATTCACTTTATATACAAAGACATGAATAGGTTAGAATTGAAAAAAACACCCCATGAAATGAGTAAAATAAGACAGCAGGATTTTTTCTATTAATATCAGCCAAAATAGACTTTATCAAAATGATTGCAAGATACAAAGGCAAAAGATTCAATATAGGGAGAATGCTTAGAAATTATAGAGATTTGCAAACATTATGATATATTTTAAATATAATATATATTAACAAAAACTTACAGAATTAAAGGGAAAAATACATAGTCCTATGATATTAGTAGGAACCTTTACAACTTCACTCAAAATAATTGATAAATTACCTAGAATGAAGATAAGCATAATAAGCTAACTAATTCTAAAGTATGCATTCAGAAACATCTCCAACAAGAGCAGCATGCACATTCTTCTCAAGGACACATGGGGGTATTTTTCAGGATAAATCTCATGTAAAAACACGAGTTAGTCTATTTTCTGTTGCAAAAATCACAATACTATAGATATAGATTGGGTAAATTATAAAGATGAAGTCTGTTTTGGTTACAGTTATATTACAAGGTCAAGGGGCCACATCTGGTTATAGCCTTTGCTGGCAGAGTCCTGACACCGCTCAGTGCATCATCTGGTGAGAGAGAGGGGAATTGCATGTGTGTGTGTGTGTGTGTGTGTTCTGTTTTCTCTCCCTCTTTTTGTTTTAAATTTAATGTCTTTATTAATTGTCTGCACTATCTGTCTAAATATTAGTAACACAATAACTTAGATAATAAAAATAATATTTGCCTTCATTAAAAACAGACATGTAGAGAAAAGCAAGTTTCAAAATGTATAGAAGACATGAAAAATGCATTTTTCTCCTCCCTTTTGAAAAAAATAGAATATTTCTCTTAAAACTTTATCTTTCTTTTACTTAATGTATGCTAAACTGATCTTCTGTATATAAAGAGAAATGAAAATGAATCTTGATGTGAATGGAAGGGGAGAGGGAGTGGGAAAGGGGAGGGTTGCGGGTGGGAGGGACGTTATGGGGGGGGGAAGCCATTGTAATCCATAAGCTGTACTTTGGAAATTTATATTCATTAAATAAAAGTTTGAAAGCAAAAAAAAAAAAAAAAAAGAAAGAAAAAAAACTTTATCTTTCTTGGAGGGAAATTCAGCATACTTGTTCTTTTTTGTGTTTGCTTTGTTTTTTTGTTTTTTTGTTTTTTTTGTTTTTTTTTTTTTTTTGATAGATATAGTTATAGACAGTGAGAGAGAGTCAGAAAAGGTCCTCTCTCCGCTGGTTCACTCCCCAAATGGCTGCCACGGCCGGCACTGCGCTGATCCGAAGCCGGGAGCAAGGCGCTTTCTCCCAGTCTCCCATGCGTGTTCAGGAGCCCAAGCAGCCAGGCCACCCTCCACTGCCCCCAGTGCCACAGCAGAGAGCTGGACTGGAAGAGGAGCAACCAGGACCAGAATCCAGTGCCCATATGGGATGCTGGTGCCACAGGCAGAGGACTAAATGAGTGAGCCATGGCGCCAGCCCCTATACTTGTTTTTGAAGTGGATTCTTTTTTAAAGTTTTGGTTTTAAAGGTTTGTACACTTGAAAAGCAGAGTGACACAGAGAGTCTCGCTCTTATTTTAAAATCAATGGTACTGAATCATAGTGGCTCTAACCTGGTGACCACATCTAATCCTCCTCACCTCTCAATGATCACACGTCTAAATCCGATACATAGGTTGATTTTCCACTTTCTATATATGTCACAGTGGGGATTTTATTTGAGCATGCATTTTATAGGGGACAGACTATATTCAAATCATAATAAGTCACAGATTACACCTCAATAGATTTATAAAGATATGTATTATATTAAGTAAAGTTAGAAATCAATAACAGTAAAATTGGAAAAATTTTTAAAAAGTTGAAGTTAACACACTTTCAGATAACAAATAATAAGAAAAGATAACATAAAATAAAATATAATAAAAATACTAAAAGATAAAATCAAAGGGGAACTTGAGAAATACTTAATAACAACTGAAAATGCAAACATAACATGTGGAAACTCATGGAACAGCACAGAAACAATGACAAGTGGAGACTTATAGTTATAAATGCTTACATTAGAACACAAAAATTGGGGCCAGTGCTGTGGTGCAGTGGGTTAATGCCCTGGCCTAAAGTGCCGGCATCCCATATGGGCGCTGGTTTGAGACCCGGCTGCTCCACTTCTTGTCCAGCTCTCTGCTATGGCCCAGGATAGCAGTAGAAGATGGCCCAAGTCCTAGCGCCCCTGCACCCACGTGGGAGACCCGGAAGAAGCTCCTGGATCCTGGCTTTGTATTGGCGCAGCTCCAGCTGTTGCAGCCATCTGGGGAGTGAACCATCAGATGGAAGACCTCTCTCTCTGCCTCTCTTCTCTCTGTGTAACTCTGACTTTCTTTTTTTTATTTTTATTTTAACTTTTATTTAATGAATATAAATTTCCAAAGTACTGCTTATGGATTACATTGGCTTCCCCCCCTCCATAACTTCCCTCCCACCGCAACCCTCCCCTTTTCCTCTCCCTCCCCCCTTCCATTCACATCAAGATTCATTTTCAATTCTCTTTATATACAGAAGATCAGTTTAGCATATATTAAGTAAAAATTTCAACAGTTTGCACCCACATAGAAACACAAAGTGAAAAATACTGTTTGAGTACTTGTTATAGCATTAAATCTTAATGTACAGCACACTAAGGACAGAGATCCTCCATGAGGAGTAAGTGCACAGTGACTCCTGTTGTTGACTTAACAAATTGACACTCTTGTTTATGGCATCAGTAATCTCCCTATGCACCAGTCATGAGTTTCCAAGGCTATGGAAGCCTTTTGAGTTCTCCAACTCTTATCTTATTTAGACAAGGTCATAGTCAAAGTGGAAGTTCTCTCCTCCTTAAGAGAAAGGTACCTCCTTCTCTGATGACCTGTTCTTTCCACTGGGATCTCGCTCGTGGAGACCATTTAGTGGTGGTTTTTTTTTTTTTTTTTTTTTTTTTTTTTTTTTTTTTTTTTTTTTTTTGCCAGAGTGTTTTGGCTTTCCATGGCTGTAATACTCTCATGGGCTTTTCAGCCAGATCTGCATGCCTTAAGGGCTGATTCTGAGGCCAGAGTGCTGTTTAGGACATCTGCCATTCTATGGTTCTGCAGTAATAAAGGCCCTCCCAACAAAGAAAAGCCCAGGACCAGATGGATTCACTGCTGAATTCTACCAGACATTTAAGGAAGAACTAACTCCAATTCTTCTCAAACTATTCAGAACAATCGAAAAAGTGGGAATCCTCCCAAATTCTTTCTGTGAAGCCAGCATCACATTAATCCCTAAGCTGGAAAAAGATGCAGCACTGAAAGAGAATTACAGACCAATATCCCTGATGAACATAGATGCAAAAATCCTCAATAAAAATCTCGCCAATAGAATGCAACAACACATCAGAAAGATCATTCATCCAGACCAAGTGGGATTTATCGATGGTATGCAGGGATGGTTCCACATTCGCAAATCAATCAATGTGATACACCACATTAACAGACTGCAGAAGAAAAACCATATGATTATCTCAATAGACGCAGAGAAAGCATTTGATAAAATACAACACCCTTTCATGATGAAAACTCTAAGCAAACTGACTTTCAAATAAACAAATAAATATTTAAAATTTTTTTAAAAAAAGAATACAAAAATCATATATCAAACAGAATATATGAAACAAAAAATTCCCAACAAGCTAACTCTAAAGCATAAGAAAGTACAAGGAGAAAAGCAATTAAAGCAAAAGCTAGAAGAAGTTAGTAAGTAATAAAAATTAGAGTAGAGATAAATGAAATAAAGGACAAAAAGCAAAGAGAGAAAAAGCAAAGAAACTCAAAATATCAACAAAATTGATATTTTCAGCTAGATGGTCTATGAAAATAGAAGACTAAAATTATTTAGATCACAAGGGAAAGATAGGACATCATAACCAATCCTACAAAATGAATGAAAATTATATTAAAATATTATGAAATTATATACCTACAAATTGTATAACTAAATGAAATGGATCTATTCCTAGACTCACAAAACCTACAGATACTAAATCATGAATAAAGAGAAAATATATATAGACATGTAACCAGTAAGGAGACTGAATCAGTGATAAAAAATCTCTCAACTTGAAATATCTACATCCCATATCAGAGTGCTTGATTCACATCCGAGATCCCTTGTTTCTGATCCAGCCTCCAGCAGATGTATATTGTGTATCTTGGAAAGAAACAGATGATAGGTCAAATGCCTAGGTCCCTGACACACACATGGTGCATTTAGACTGAGTTCCTGATTCCTGGCTTCACCCTGATGCAGCCCTGGCTGTTGTGGGCATTTGAGGAGTAACTCAGGAGATGAAAATTACATACTTTCTCTCTCTCTCTCTCTCTTTCTCTCTCCCTCCTCCCAATATAATATAAAAAACAAATAAACAAGAAAACAAAAAAAAAATCCTAACAAAGAACATCCCTGGATCTGATGGCTCTTCTGGTATACCAAATACTTAAATAAGAACTAGCATTAATCTTTTCAAATCATTTTCCATATATTAGAGAGGAAATAAAACTTGAAACTTATTTTATGACACCAGCATTATTCCAATATTAAGGAAAAATACACTGCACTAATAAAGACACTAAAGAAAATAAAACTACAGACCCATATTCTTTAGAAATATTTAAGCAAAAATCTTCAATGAAATGTAAAAATTTTAATTCACTATCATATTAAGAATGTTATACACCAAGACCAAATTGGATTTATTCCTATATAAAGTCTATTCATCATATGAAAAACAATCAATGTAATTCACTTCATGTACTGAATGAAGGGAAATAACACATATGATCATTTTAATTGGTGTAAAAAAAGCACTGCTAAAATTCAACACCCATTCATAATTAAAACAACACTTAAGAAATAAAGGGAAACTATTTCATCACAGCACCACAGATAAAAAGATACAGCAAACAGCTTACTCAATTGAGAAAGACGGAAAACATTCATTGTAAGATAAAGAACAAGGCAAGAGGGCCCACTTTAGAAAATTATTCAACATAGATTTAGAAGGAGGATTTGTACTTCTTCACCACAAAAAATTACTGCAAGATTACAGTAATCAAAACAGTATTCAACTGGCATAAAGATAGGCATTTGGACCAATTGAAAATAGTAGACCATCCTGAAGTAAATACTCATATATGAAAATATAATTTTTGACAAGGGACCAAGACCATTCAATGAGGAAAGGACAGATTTTTCAATAAATTATTATAGGAAAATTGTAGGTCTAAACATAGACCCATAAGATGAAGTTGAGCTCTTGAAAAACACTGTAGATGAAAAAAAAGTGATCAAAGAACTAAGTGTAAGTCATAAAACAATAAACCTCTTAAAAAAAAAAAACTAGTGCAGCCAAGATGGCGGAATAGTGAGGGCGCGCACCGATAGTCTGGGAAAATTTAGTTTAATAAAAGGGGAGTTACGGTAGCCTCAGAAAAAGGACCAGGAAAATATTGCAGAGGAAACTCTTCTGGATCTAGTGGCTGTGAATCGGAGGACCTACTGGGAGAACAAGGTTGCCCATCGCGCGGAAGCTGAGCTGCGGGAGCCGCAGGGTCTGCAGGAGCTGCAGGGTCTGCGCGCCAGTGCAGGAAGGGGAGTGCATGTCACACAGACACCAGCAGGGAGAGTTGGGACACCCAAGGCTCCGAGTCCACACGTAGGTGCTGGAAGGGGAGGTGAGCTCAATAACCCGAGACATTGGCAGCGAAACGGGGGTCAGAATCTAGAGGGGAGCTGGAAAGTGCAGCAGACTCACTACCGGAGAGAAGGAAAAAAAAGGTGGGGGGTTTCTCTCTCTGACAACCTTGCAAATGTTGCAAGGCTGCAAGGCTTTCAAGAGTTTCCAAGAGTTTGCAACAGACAAAGAGCAGGCCCCCTCTCTGGATTTACATAACAACAGGGGAGAGCTAAGAAACTGAGTCACTACAATTCAGTAGCCTAGGCAACCCAGTGGGAGTCCAGAGGAGAAACAGAGCCTGCACAGACTCTTTGGGTAGAAGCCAGAGATTGGAAGCTAAATACCATCAATTCTGCACAGCTGTGCCTTGCGGTATTACTTACCCCCTGAATAAATAAAATAAATAAATAAATAAATAGAGAGAGATTTACCACGCATAACCTGAGGGTGTCACCTTTGCACACCCATAACCCGGAAGAACCAAGCAGAGCTCTCAGGCCACACCCATCTCAAGCCTCCAAGGCTCCTCCAACAGCAGGCAGTCCACTTAACACAGACATAGTATAAAATAAAATAAAAAAATTAAAAAAAATGCACAGTGACGAAAGAAGAATTAACTATGCCAAGCAACAAACACAGAAATCGAGGGAACAAGATCAACGATGACACTATGATGCCTCCAAATAAACAAAACACCCCAAGCCAAGATTATGAAGATGATGAGATAGAAGAAATGCAAGATACGGATTTCAAAAAATTTATGATAAGAACATTTAGAAGTTTTCAAAAGCAAATCCTTGAACTACAGAAATCCTTATTGGACAGGATTGAAAATCTCTCTCGTGAAAATGAAATTTTAAAGAAGAATCAAAATGAAACGCAGAAACTAGTAGAACAGCAAAGTGTGATAGTGAAGAGAAATCAAAATGAAATGAAGAGCTCAATAGATCAAATGACAAACACATTAGAAAGCCTTAGAAACAGAATGGGTGAAGCAGAAGAGAGAATATCGAACTTAGAAGATAGAGCACAGGAAAACATACAGTCAAACCAAAGAAAAGAAGAGGAAATTAGAAATCTAAAAAATATTGTTGGGAATCTACAGGATACTATTAAAAAAACCAACATTCGAGTTCTAGGAGTTCCTGAAGGCATGGAGAGAGAGAAAGGATTGGAAGGCCTTTTTAGTGAGATACTAGCAGAGAACTTTCCAGATTTGGAGAAGGACAGAGGCATCCTAGTAGAGGAAGCTCATAGAACCCCCAATAAACATGACCAAAAGAGATCCTCACCATAACACATGGTAATTAAACTTACCACAGTGATACATAAAGAAAAGATCCTAAAATGTGCAAGAGAGAAACGTCAGATTACTCTCAGAGGATCTCCAATTAGACTCACAGCAGACTTCTCATCAGAAACACTACAGGCTAGGAGGGAATGGTGAGACATAGCACAGGTGCTAAGAGAGAAAAATTGCCAGCCCAGAATATTATATCCTGCTAGGCTCTCATTTGTGAATGAAGGTAAAATAAAGACCTTTCATAGCAAACAGAAATTGAAAGACTTTGTGGCCACTTGTCCGGCCCTGCAAAAGATACTTAAAGATGTGCTACACTCAGAAACACAGAAACACGGCCATCAATATGAAAGAAGGGAAAGGAAGAACACCTACCAGTAAAAGAGCATGGGAAGCTCAAAGCATATACTGGAAAATATCTCTGGGAAAATAGCAGGGCAAAGTCACTATGTATCAATAGTCACATTAAACGTGAATGGCCTGAACTGTCCAGTTAAAAGACACAGACTGGCTGACTAGCTTAAGGAACAACACCCAACTATTTGTTGCCTACAAGAAACACATCTCTCTAACAAAGAGGCATGCAGACTGAAAGTGAAAGGTTGGAAAAAGATATTCCATGCCAACAGAAACCCAAAAAAAGCAGGTGTAGCCATATTAATATCAGACAAAATCAACTTTAATACAAAAACTGTTAAGAGAGACAAAGAGGGACACTATATAATGATTAAGGTTCATTTTAACAGGAAGATGTAACTATTATAAATGTATATGCACCTAATTACAGGGCACTGGTCTATTTAAAAGATATGCTAAGGGACTTAAAGGGAGATTTAGATTCCAATACAATAGTACTGGGGGACTTCAATACTCCACTCTCAGAAATAGACAGATCAACTGGACAGAAGATCAACAAGGAAACAGCAGATTTAATCGATACTATTGCCCAAATGGATCTAACAGATATCTACAGAACTTTCAATCCTACATCTAAAGACTTCACATTCTTCTCAGCAGTGCATGGAAGCTTCTCTAGGATTGATCACATACTAGGCCATAAAGCAAGTCTCAGCAAATTTAAAAGAATTAGAATCATACCATGCAGCTTCTCAGACCACAGCGGAATGAAGCTGGAAATTAGCAACTCAGGAAACCCCAGAAAGTATGCAAACACATGGAGACTGAACAACATGCTCCTGAATGAACACTGGGTCATTCAAGAAATCAAAAGAGAAATCAAAAACTTTCTGGAAGTAAATGAAGACAACAACACAACATATCAAAACTTATGGGATACGGCAAAAGCAGTATTGAGAGGCAAATTTATAGCAATAGGTGCCTATATCAAGAAATTGGAAAGGTACCAAATAAATGAGCTTTCAGCGCATCTCAAGGACCTAGAAAAACTGCAGCAAACCAAACCCAAATCTAGTAGGAGAAGAGAAAAAATTAAAACCAGAGAAGAAATTAACAGGATTGAATCCAAAAAAAAAAAAACACTACAAAAAATCATCCAAGCGAGAAGCTGGTTTTTTGAAAAAATAAACAAAATTGACACCCCATTGGCCCAACTAACTGAAAAAAGAAGAGAAAAGACCCAAATCAATAAAATCAGAGATGAAAAAGGAAACATAACAACAGACACCACAGAAATAAAAAGAATCATCAGAAATTACTACAAGGACTTGTATGCCAGTAAACAGGAAAATCTATCAGAAATGGATAGATACCTGGACACATGCAGTCTACCAAAATTGAACCACAAAGACGTAGAAAACCTAAATAGACCCATAACTGAAAAGAAATTGAAACAGTAATAAAGGCCCTCCCAACAAAGAAAAGCCCAGGACCAGATGGATTCACTGCTGAATTCTACCAGACATTTGAAGAAGAACTAATCCCAATTCTTCTCAAACTATTCAGAACAATCGAAAAAGTGGGAATCCTCCCAATTTTTTTCTATGAAGCCAGCATCACCTTAATCCCTAAGCCAGAGAAAGATGCAGCACTGAAAGAAAATTATAGACCAATATCCCTGATGAACATAGACGCAAAAATCCTCAATAAAAATCTCGCCAATAGAATACAACAACACATCAGGAAAATCATCCACCCAGACCAAGTGGGATTTATCCCTGGTATGCAGGAATGGTTCAACATTCGCAAATCAATCAATGTGATTCACCACATTAACAGACTGCAGAAGAAAAACCATATGATTATCTCAATAGACGCAGAGAAAGCATTTGATAAAATACAACACACTTTCATGATGAAAACTCTAAGAAAATTGGGTATGGAAGGAACATTCCTCAATATAATCAAAATTTATGAAAAACCCACGGCCAACATCCTATTGAATGGGGAAAAGTTGGAAGCATTTCCACTGAGATCTGGCACCAGACAGGGATGTCCACTCTCACCACTGCTATTTAACATAGTTCTGGAAGATTTAGCCAGAACCATCAGACAAGAAAAAGAAATTAAAGGAATACAAATTGAGAAGGAAGAAGTCAAACTATCCCTCTTTGCAGACGACATGATTCTTTACTTAGAGGATCCAAAGAACTCTACTAAGAGACTATTAGAACTCAGAGGAGTTTTGCAAAGTTGCAGGATATAAAATCAATGCACAAAAATCAACAGCCTTTGTATATACAAGCAATGCCATGGCTGAGAAAGAACTGCTAAGATCAATCCCATTCACAATAGCTACAAAAACAATCAAATACCTTGGAATAAACTTAACCAAGGACATTAAAGATCTCTACAATGAGAATTACAAAATCTTAAAGAAAGAAATGGAAGAAGATACCAAAAAAATGGAAAAATCTTCCATGCTCATGGATTGGAAGAATCAACATCATCAAAATGTCCATTCTCCCAAAAGCAATTTATAGATTCAATGCAATCCCAATCAGGATACCAAAGACATTCTTCGCAGATCTAGAAAAAATGATGCTGAAATTCATATGGAGACACAGGAGACCTCGAATAGCTAAAGCAATCTTGTACAACAAAAACAAAACCGGAGGCATCTCAATACCAGATTTCAGGACATACTACAGGGCAGTTGTAATCAAAACAGCATGGTACTGGTACAGAAACAGATGGATAGACCAATGGAACAGAATTGAAACACCAGAAATCAACCCAAACATCTACAGCCAACTTATATTTGATCAAGGATCTAAAACCAATTCCTGGAGCAAGGACAGTCTATTCAATAAATGGTGCTGGGAAAACTGGATTTCCACGTGCAGAAGCATGAAGCAAGACCCCTACCTTACACCTTACACAAAAATCCACTCAACATGGATTAAAGACCTAAATCTACGACTTGACACCATCAAGTTACTAGAGAACATTGGAGAAACCCTTCAAGATATTGGCACAGGCAAAGAGTTTCTGGAAAAGACCCAGGAGGCACAGGCAGTCAAAGCCAAAATCAACTATTGGGATTGCATCAAATTGAGAAGTTTCTGTACTGCAAAAGAAACAGTCAGGAGAGTGAAGAGACAACCGACAGAATGGGAAAAAATATTTGCAAACTATGCAACAGATAAAGGGTTGAAAACCAGAATCTACAAAGAAATCAAGAAACTCCACAAAAACAAAACCAACAACCCACTTAAGAGATGGGCCAAGGACCTCAATAGACATTTTTCAAAAGAGGAAATCCAAATGGCCAACAGGCACATGAAAAAATGTTCAAGATCACTAGCAATCAGGGAAATGCAAATCAAAACCACAATGAGGTTTCACCTCACCCCGGTTAGAATGGCTCACATGCAGAAATCTACCAACAACAGATGCTGGCGAGGATGTGGGGAAAAAGGGACACTAACCCACTGTTGGTGGGAATGCAAACTGGTCAAGCCACTATGGAAGTCAGTCTGGAGATTCCTCAGAAACCTGAAGATAACCCTACCGTTCGACCCAGCCATCCCACTCCTTGGAATTTACCCAAAGGAATTTAAATTTGCAAAGAAAAAAGCGGTATGCACCCTAATGTTTATCGCAGCACAATTCACAATAGCCAAGACCTGGAACCAACCTAAATGCCCATCAGCAGTAGACTGGATAAAGAAATTATGGGATATGTACTCTTTAGAATACTATACCGCAGTAAGAAACAACGAAATCTAGTCATTTGCAACAAAATGGAGGAATCTGGAACACATCATGCTGAGTGTAGTAAGCCAGTCCCAAAGGGACAAATACCATATGTTCTCCCTGATTGGTGACAACTGACTGAACACCAAAAAGGAAACCTCCTGAAGTGAAATGGACACTATGAGAAACGGTGACTTGATCAGCATAGCCCTGACTGTTAATGAACAACTTAATACATTATTCCTCTTAGTATTTCTTTTTGTCTGTTCTACTTAATATGACTGGTTTAATTCTGTAATTAATACACAGTTATTCTTAAGTGTTGAAAATTAACTGAAATGTGATCCCTGTTAAACATAAGAGTGGGAACAAGAGAGGTAAGAGATGTATAATTTGGGACATACTCAAGCTGACTTGCCCCAAATGGTACAGTTATAAACATACCAGGGAATTCCAATTCAATCCCATCAAGGTGGCATGTACCAATGCCATCTCACTAGTCCAAGTGATCAATTTCAGTTCACAATTGATCATAATGAAAGGACTAAGAGTCAAAGGGATCACATAAACAAGTCTAGTACCTGCTAATACTAACCGATAGAATAAATAGAGGGGAGAGTGATCCAACATGGGAAGTGAGATACTCAGCAGACTCATAGAATGGCAGATGTCCTAAACAGCACTCTGGCCTCAGAATCAGCCCTAAAGGCATTTGGATCTGGCTGAAAAGCCCATGAGAGTATTTCAGGCATGGAAAACCAAGACCTAAATGAAAGATCTCTGTGAGTGAGATCCCAGTGGAAAGAACAGGTCTTCAAAGAAGGAGGTACCTTTCTCTGAAGGGAGGAGAGAACCTCCACTTTGACTATGACCTTGTCTAAACAAGATAAGAGTCAGAGAACTCAAGGGGCTTCCATAGCCTTGGAAACTCATCACTGGAGCATAGGGAGATTACTGATGCCATAGACAGGAGTGTCAATTGGTAAAGTCAACAACAGGAGTCACTGTGCACTTACTCCTCATGGAGGATCTCTGTCCTTAGTGTGCTGTACATTAAGATTTAATGCTATAACAAGTACTCAAACAGTATATTTCACTTTGTGTTTCTATGGGGGTGCAAACTGTTGAAATCTTTACTTAATGTATACTAAACTGATCCTCTGTAAAAAAAAAAAAAGAAAAAAAAGAAAAATATATTCCCAACTTGACTCTCACTGGGATTAAACATGACAATAGGTCTGATCTGATTTCATCATCATTTAAAAAATCATCTATTATTTTTCACTTTATGTTTCTGTGTAGAAGCAAACTGTTGAAATCTTTACTTAATGTATACTAAGCTGATCTTCTGTATATTAAGAGAATCAAAAATGAATCTTTATGTGAATGGAAGGGGAGAGGGAGTGGGAAAGGAGAGGGTTGCGGGTGGGAGGGACGGTATGGGGAGGAAGCCATTGTAATCCATAAGTCGTACTTTGGAAATTTATATTCATTAAATAAAAGTTAAAAAAAAAAACAAATAAAAAAAACTAGTGCAAAACGCCAATGACATTGGATTTTGTAATGATTTCTGGAATATGTATTCAAAGACACAGGCAACAAAAGAAACAACAGAAAAATTGAACTTGAACAAACTTTAAAAATGTAGGGATCAATGAAAAATAATATCAATGGCCAAAAAAGTAAGCCATAGAAAAGAGAAAATATTTGCAAATCATATATGATATGGGATTAACATCTAGAATTTATACAGGCATGGTAAAACACTACAACAAAAAAACAAAAAAACAAAACCCAAACACAGAGAAAGTACTTGATAAAATCCAGTATCCATTTATGATTAAAAAATATTTAGAACAAATTATGTATACAAGAAACATACCTCAACATAGCAAAGGCTATTTATAACAAATCCATAGCCAACATCTTACTGAATGGGAAAAAACTGAAAGCATTTACTCTTAATATCTGGAATCATACACAGATGTTCACTCTAATTGGCTTTATTCTATATAATACTGAAAGTTTTAGCTAAATTATTAGATGTAATAAATAAATAAATAAATGGCATAGAAACAGGAAAGCAGGAATTTGTTCTGTTTTCTGAAGACATGAACCTATACGGAGAGAAATATAAAGAATCTACCAAGAGACTATGTTACAGTATACAAAATCAATACATCAAAATCAGTAGCATTTAGTACACCAAGAATGAACTGAAAATAAAAAGAGCAATCCCATTTACTATAGCCACAAATAAACAAACAAAAAACACTTTGAAATAAATTTAACCAAGGATGTGAAAGTCCTCTATAATGAAAATTATGAAACACTAATCAAATAAGTTAAAGAATATATGAAAAGTGGGAATACCTCCCACATTCACAGATTGGAAAAATTAATATTATTAAAAATCTATGCTATCTAAAGTAATGTACATATCCAACACAATCCCCATCAAAATACCAAAGGTGCTCTTCACAAAAGTATAAAGAGTCCAAAATTCAAAGAAGCACAAATAACCAAGGAAATTTTAAATAAAAAGATCAAAGTTGGAGATGTAATGATAGTAGATTTCAAGTCATACTACAGAGCTACTGTAACCAAACAGCAGGATACTGTCATAAAAACAGACACCTAGGGCCGGCGCCGTGGCTCAATAGGCTAATCCTGTACCTAGTGGTGCCGGCACACGGGGTTCTAGTCCCAGTCGGGGCCCCGGATTCTTTCCTGGTTGCCCCTCTTCCAGGCCAGCTCTCTGCTGTGGCCCGGGAAGGCAGTGGAGAATGGCCCAAGTGCTTGGGCCCTGCACCCACATGGGAGACCAGGAGAAGTACCTGGCTCTTGCATTCGGATCAGCGTGGTGCGCTGGCCGCAGCGCACTGGCTGCGGCAGCCACTGGAGGGTGAACCAATGGCAAAACGAAGACCTTTCTCTCTATGTCTCTCTCTCTCACTGTCCACTCTACCTGTCAAAAAAAAAAAAAGACATCCAGAAAAATGAAATAAAATAGAGACCCCAGAAATTAATCCATACATATACAATCTATTGATCTTTTTAAAATTATTTTTATTTTTTAAAAATTTTAAACCAATTGATTTTTAACAAAGTTGCTAAAAAACATACACTGGAGAAGAAATATCTCTTCCACAAATGGTACTGGGAAACTGTGTACCAGATAGAGAAGATTGAATCTTGACACACACCCTCACTCCATACAAAAGTCAACTCAAAATGGATCAAAGATCTTACTATAAGACCTGAAACAAGGAAATTACTAGAATAAACCATAGGGGAAAGACTTCAAGAGTTTGGCATAAGCAACAGGACCCCAAAATCACAGGCAACACATGGAAGTTCTTTAGAAAACTAAAAATGATTTTCATATGGGTCAGGCATCCCATTCTGGATATATATCTTTAGGAAATGAAATCAGCATATTTCATTATAGTTCCATGTTGATTGTAGCACTATTCAAAGTAGCCAATATATGGTGTAAACTTAGATGCCCATTAATGTACAAACGGATAAAGCAAATGTGGTATATATATACAGTGAAATGTTATTTAGCCATTTTGCCATTTTGCCATTTTCAACAAATGGATGTAACTGGAAGTTATGATAAATCAAATAAAGCAGACACAGAAATGCAAATACCACACATTTTTGGTCATTGTGGAAGTTAAAGAATGCAGTAGATATGAACTTAAATTTATAATTACTAGAGGTTGGGAAGGGTGGAGGCAGGGCAAACAAGGGGAATGTTGGATAATGGGTACCAAAATATAGTTGGGATTAAGCTAATGGGTTCTGGTGCTCTGCAGCACAATAGGATGACTATAATATACCACAATTTATTATATTCCAGAAAAAAAAAAAACTAGAAGAGTGGAGATGATAACCTCAAAATACAAAAAACTGAAAAAAATTAAAATTTAAATGCTTTGTATGATTAGTTTATACTATATATAAATGCTGAAATATTGCACTGTACCCCATAAAATACACCAGTTTTACATGCTAACCAAAAAATTAAAATTATAATTTTAAAAATAAAATATAAGACTAAAAATGAAAAATTTCAGGGAAGTGTATGTAAAATGAAGCAAATATACAAATAAAAATTTGAAGAGAAGAAATAGAGCTCTAAACCATAATATCCAACATCGAAATACCAGGCGTATAGAAAACCACTGCTATCTCTTGGTTAGAAATTGTAGTATCACCAGTGTCAAGCCACTCATTTTTTGTCTGCAAGAAAGTAATCTTCTGGGAGGCCATCCTAAAACATTCTAGGTCTCAGAATTGTGTTGGATGTTTTGTTTAAAAAAAATGTCATGCTTGAAAAGGAGAGAGAGAAAGAGAGTTCATTTCCATCTGCTGACTATCTCCCAAATGCTTCCCACAGCCAAATCTAGGACAAGCTGAAGTCAAAAACCTGGAAACCGAGTCCAGATTTCCTATGTGGGTGGCAGGTACCCAAGAATTTGAGCCATTGTCTGCTGCCTTCCAAGGTATTTATTAGCAGGAAGATAAAATAAGAACCAGAGTCTGGACTCAAATCCAATCACACCAAAATGGCATTCGGGTGTCCCCAGTGACTTCTTAACCACTCTGCCAAATATCTGCCTCGATGTTGTATTTTTGTTCACATTTGTGCTTCTTTCTGTGTTATACTTATTATTCTATACAAATTTATCTTTGGTATTTTGGGTTGTCAGCCTCTGACTATTAACCATTCTGTTCTGTAATTCTCTACATTTTTCTTAGTGAGTCCTGCTGTTTTCATACATTTTCTCAGTTTTGATTCCTAATGGCCCCTTTTCACAAAGATTTGAAGGCTAAAATATTTGCAGATTTGAAAAATACTTTTTGGTAGTTGCTGATCTTTTGCATTGGGGCTACTTTTGCACTGTCTCTTTTGCCTCCCACAGTTTGTGATCCTACAGCCTCTCCAGGGGACAACATGATCACAAACTCTGGGAGTGAGAAGGGATGATGAACTTTCCTGTCGATGTTGACCACTGTGGAATTTTCTTGGAATAAACCCAGTGAAGATGTTGAGAGTCAACTGAAAGCATCTGTCTTTGATGGAACTCTTCTGGATACTCTTGTCCTTTCAGGATAAAGTTTGTTTGTAATAAGTATGCTATAAATGCCATAAAAATGGGCAAAAGATGTAAACACTTCACCAAACAAAATGCACAATTAGATAATAAGCAGATTGAATGAAGCTTAACATCACTAATCATTTGAGAACTGCAATGAGATAGCAAATCATGCACATTAACATACCTACTATAAAAAATAGTAAATATTGAAGAGATGTGAAAAAACTCAACCTCTCATCCACGATGGATGGTGTAAAAATTTCTAGCTACTGTGAAAAGCAATGGGACCATCATCGATAAGTATAGAAATACAAAATGATCCAGCTACTCCAGTTCTGGAAATATACTCAAAATAATCAAGAACATATTCTCAAAGATATACTTACATGTCCTTTTTCACAGTATCAATATCCATCATATGTAAAACATAGACACATTCTAAGCATCACCCACAGATGAATGGCTAAACAAAATATGGTATATACATACAATGGGATATTATTCAATCTTAAAGAGGAAGGAAATTGTGGCATATGTTATAACAAGTATGAATACTGAGGACATTATTCTAAGTAAAACAAGCCAAGAATTGAGATAATTATGGTATGTTTCCAATTATATGAGGCAGTGTAGTCAGAATCATAGACCTAGAGAGTAGAATGGTGGTTGCCAGTGGACAGCAGGAGGATGAGTTATTATTTGAACAGTCAGAGATTATGTTTTCTTTCTTTCTTTCTTTCTTTCTTTCTTTCTTTCTTTCTTTCTTTCTCTCTCTCTCTCTCTCTCTCTCTCTCTCTCTCTCTCTCTTTCTTTCTTTCTTTCTTTTTACAGGCAGAGTGGACAGTGAGAGAGAGAGAGAGAGACAGAGAGAAAGAACTTCCTTTACCATTGGTTCACCCTCCAATGGCCACTGTGGCTGGCGCACCACGCTGATCCAAAGCCAGGAGCCAGATGCTTCTCCTGGTCTCCCATGTGGGTGCAGGGCCCAAGCACTTGGGCCATTCTCCACTGCACTCCCGGGCCACAACAGAGAGCTGGAGTGGAAGAGGAGCAACCGGGACAGAATCTGGCGCCCAGACTGAGACTAGAACCCGGTGTGCCGGCGCTGCAGGCGGAGGATTAGCCTAGTGAGCCACGGAGCTGGCCAGAGATTATGTTTTCAAGATGAAAGGAGTTATAGACATGGATAGTACAGACTGCACAACATTATGAATGTATTTAATATGACTGAACTCTTCACTTAACTGCTGAATATGGCAAATTTTATGTGCATTTTCTCACCATAAAAATAAAATAAAAGATCTATGGTTTAATTTTATAATATCTCAACTTCAGAAAACAGGTATTCAAAAAGTTTTTACTTTTAATTTTAATCATTTGTTTTCTGTTCTGGAAAACAATGAAATTGAGAAGATCTATGTTTTTTTTTTATGTATCCAGTAAAATGTTCAAAACAATCATTGGGAAACATTACTTGGTAAATTTTGCCATGTAAAAATATTTGTTGGAGACAGACTCCAAAGACAAGTAAGGAAAAAGACAATGGAAGCAGAGTTGAAAGATGCAAATCTTTTATTGGATTATAGTTTTTGATTCATTACATCAAGCCTTTTGAAAGCTTTTTTCAAAATTTCAAGAATGTGGAACTTTATCCTTGTTTTTTAGAACAACTTTTATCACACTTTCTATTATTGCCATCAAAAAGAATCCTATGGTACAAGTAATGTATTTTTTCTTATTCAATAGGGAAACTATGAGAATTGTTTTCTATCCCAGCTCTTTCCAACCACCACATCCTACAGAATTTGCCTCTTCCATGTCTCATGATTTTTTTCATCTCCAGTCTTAAATCATACGATCTTCCTCATTTCAGCTTTTTCATTTCATCCTGATCCACTTTAATAATAGCTCTTAACCAATTGTTCACACACTTTTAGATAACCCTGAAGCAAATATTTCATATTGGGGGGATGGTTTAGTAAAATTCTTCAGTGGTTTCTCATATCTTTTTGGAGGAAGTCCAACAGTTCTAACATTTTTGAAAAATTAAAAAAAAAAAGTCCACATTCTTAGCATCAATATGGTTTACGAGAATAATTTTCCACCTTCACTAACGTACCTGCATATCTTCACTATCTTACCTTGATGCATAGCCTCTATCTATATGTAATTTTCATACCACAACTATTTGAAAAAGCAATTATTTATATTTATTTGAAAGGCAAACACAGAAAGAAACACAGAGACAGACACACACACACAGATTTCTCAACTTCTGGTTCATTCACCATATGCTAGCAACAATAACTGCAAGCTCAATCTGGTTCTCCCATGTGGTTGGCAATCGTTCAAGCACATGGGTCATCATATAGTGTTTCACAGGGTGCACATTAGCAGGAAGTTGGAATCAGAAATAGAGCCTGGAAGCAAACTCAGGAACTCTGATAGGGATATGTACTATACTGTGACATCATAACAACTGTGCTAAACACCCACCCCTTTCAAACTCTCAACCATTTTGAGACATGTTTTTGTTTTTCTCCACATTTTAAAATCCATTTTTCAAAAAAATTAATTAATCTAGCTTTCTACCATGTTCATTTGAGTGCAAGCTTACTATAATGTTACTGGATTGGCAAAGATTTTTCATAAACTCTGGCTAATGCTCAACTGAACTACTATAGAATTTGAACTTATTATTATGATATCATTCACATTTTCTATTTCTGTCAATACTACATAAGACACATAGGAAACAATACTTTGTTTACCAATATTTCTTACCATCTGATAATTAAAACTAAGAATAGATATTCAACAACTATTTGAGGAAAGAAAATTTAAAGAATTAATGTCATTTGAAGGAATTGTTTCTATTTAAAAATAATCACATTTTGAATTGCTTATATTGTGCTTTTTATGTTATAAAACATTGTGTACTATGCTTCTGAAACCTGCAAATTGTCTTCAAACACAATGATTCTCAGCATTACACAGCCTAAACAATTCTCACATTCCACAACTACGCATGCATGGTTTGCTGTAGTGCGCTTTGCATGAATTAATGCAGAACCAAAACTACACTGAAAGCTTCTATTAATATAGAACAGTAATTTTCACAAAATGTACTGTGCTATATTTACTAACATACTACATAGCAATATTCATGGTAATTAAAATTTAATCCATTAAAATAAACCAAATGTAATCAGGGCTGCACATTCTTGCCTTCATTGTACACATTTTTATTTAGTAGCCAACTGTAAATCTATTGTAATCATCCATGAATAAATCCCTTTTCTATGGATATTTTAAAAAATTACCACAAACATAGTAACTCAAAGGAACACACTTTATATCACAACTCTAAAGTTCAGAATTCCAAAATAAGTCTTAAAGGACTTGCATGAAGGGGTTTGTAGGAGCCATTTCTTCTGGAGTCTCTGTTTCCTTACTTTTCTCAGCCTCTAGAGGTCATCTACATTTGTTATTTCATTGCTCCCCTCTTCCATCTTTACAGTCAGCATCTGTCCAAGCCCTAGAACAGTATTGCTCTCATTCTGTCTTCATCCCCACTGTTCTATTTTTCATAATTGTGTTATATTGGGCACACCAAGATATCCTAAAATAATCTCTCTGCTTTAAAACCAGTTGTTTAGGAATTTTAATTGTATCTGAAACTTTAATTCCTTTTTTCTCAACATGTAACAGTAAGTTGAGCTTAATAGAATAGCAATTAAGATATGGGGATATTTTAGGAACCATTATTCTTTGAACTATAGTGGAAACATGCAGGAACAACAGGGTTTTAATTTACATGAAAGCATGGCAAGTCTTCCTAAAGAATGCTTACAGAAGGCTAATAAATAAATAAAGCATTGTATATATGGTCAGATTACATATATGAAGGCCAGGTATACTCAACAAATGTTTCCCTTTCTTTCTCTTTCTTTTCTGAAATATTTACTAAATGTCTACTTTGGTTTAGGTGCTGAGATAGTTGCTAGAAATAAAGTGGCAAAGACAACAAAATTCCCATGATTGGAGACCTCACAGTGTTACTTATATTTAATAAAATAATTATAATATTGTATGAAAAACAGTATGTTAGAGATAAGTAAGAAAATATTAAGGCAAGTTTTACCAAAATATTTGTTATATAATATTTCTCCAATGCTTGGGCTAGCCCACAGTGGCTGCAACACTCACTCATGCTATTGCATGAAACACCAAGGATACACATAGGACAGCCCTGGCCTTTGGTCGCCTTGGAGGAGAGGAGGTTAAGGTATGATTATCCCAATAGAAGTAATCATACCCTCCTCCCTGCTGACAATACAGATCTACCAATCCCAACTTGGGTGTCACCCTGGATACTCGTCCCACACTGGAGCATTGTCCAGAACTCCCTGGCTACACACAGCATACACCACTGTGTATTCACTGAAAGAGCAGACATTGCACTAAATTACAGAGGCATAATGAAATAAAATCCTACATATGATAAAACCACCATATATTTCAACAAATGGTTAAAAATGCAGATTTAAGGAACAAGAATAAGGAGGAAACATGACTCCTACAAAGAAACTAAATAACAATTCAATATTTGAATATGAAGATGAAAAGATAGATGATATTCCTGAAAAGAAATTCAAAAGAATGATCATAGGATTACTCAGAAGCAATGAGAGGGGAAGCGGGATACACAGCAGACTCACAGAATGGCAGATGTCCCAAATAGCACTCTGGTCTCAGAATTAGCCCTTAAGGCATTTGGATATGGCTGAAGAGCCCATGAGAGTATTTTAGGCATGGAAAGCCAGGACACTCTGGGGGAAAAAAAAACAAAAGACCTAAATGGAAGATCTCTGTGAGTGAGATCCCAGTGGAAAGAATGGGGCCATCAAAGAAGGAGGTACCTTTCTCTGAAGGGAGGAGAGAACTTCCACTTTGACTATGACCCTGTCGGAATAAGATCGAAGTCGGCGAACTCAAAAGGCTTCCATAACCTTGGCAACTCATGACTAGAGCCTAGGGAGATTACTGATGCCATAAACAAGAGTGTCAAATTGTTAAGTCAACAACAGGAGTAACTGTGTACTTACTTCTCATGTGGGATCTGTCCTTAGTATGTTGTCCAAAGTGAAGTAATACTATAACTAGTACTGAAACATTATTTTACACTTTGTGTTTCTGTGTGAGTGCAAACTGATGAAATCTTTACTTAATACATACTAAATCGATCTTCTGTATATAAAGATAATTGAAAATGAATCTTGGTGTGAATGGAATGGGAGAGGGAGTTGGAGATGGGAGGGGTGTGAGTGGGAGGGAAATTAAAAAAAATACACAATTACTCTTAGGTGTTTAATTAATGCTATAACTAGTACTCAGATAGTATTTTACACTTTGTGTTTCTGTGAGGGTGCAAACTGGAAATCTTTACTTAATATATGCTAAATTGATCTTCTGTATATAAAGATAATTGAAAATTAATCTTGATGTGAATGGAAGGGGAGAGGGAGAGTGAGAGGGGAGTGTTGTGGGTGGGAGGGAAATTATGGGGGGGAAGCTATTATAATCCATAAGCTGTGCTTTGGAAATTTATGTTCATTAAATAAAATAAAATTAAAAAAAAGAAGCAATGAGAAGCAAATTCAAAAGTTAAAGAAATGCATACATGACATGGAGGAAAAATTTCCCACGAAACTGAGATTTTGAAGTGATATCAAACAGAAATACTAGAAATGAAGCATTCAATAGATTGAATAAAATACAGTAGAAACAACAACAGAGTTGGTGAGAAGAAGAAACTTAACAACAGACTTGGTGAGTGGAAGAAAAGATATCTAGCTAGAGAACAAATCTTTGGATATATTTCAGTTAGACAGACCAAAAAACAAAAACAAAAAAAGAATACCCAATATACAGGTCTTGGGGCCTGTGCCGAGGCTTGCTTGGTTAATCCTCCATCTGTCTTGCTGGCATCCCATATGGGTGCCGGGTTCTAGTCCCAGTTTCTCCTCTTCCAGTCCAGCTCTCTGCTGTGGCCTGGGAGGGCAGTGGAGGATGGCCCAGGTGCTTGGACTCCTGCACCTGTATGGGAGACCAGGAGGAAGCAACTGGCTCCTGGGTTTGGATTGGTGCAGCGCCAGTTGTAGTGGCCATTTGGGGAGTGAACCAACAGAAGGAAGACCTTTCTCTCTGTCTCTCTCTCTCACTGTCTACTTCTCTACCTGTCAAATAAAAAAAAAAAATCCAGGTCTTAGGATTTCTTGAAGGCGTGGAAAGAAAAAATGGATTAGAAGGCTTATTTAGTGAAATAATAACAGAAAACTTCCCCAATTTGGAGAAATAAAGGGACATCTAATTATAGGAAGCACATAGAACTCCTAACAGAAAAGACCTATTTTTAAAATATTTATTTATTTATTTGAAAGTCAGAGTCACACAGAGAGAGGAGAGGCAGAGAGAGAGAGTGGTCTTCCATCTGATGGTTCACTCCCCAATTGGTCACAATGGCCAGAGCAGCCCTAATTCAAAGCCAGGAGCCAGGAACTTCTTCCAGGTCTCCCACATGGGTGCAGGGACCCAAGTATAAATTCAAGAAAGTGTGATTATAATAAAAGTACATGCACCCAATACCAGGGTGCCTAGCTATTTCAAATAAATGTTAATGGATCTAACAGGAGACACAGAATCTTATACAATAGCTATGGGGGACTTCAACATCCCACTTTCATCAATAAACAGATCAGCTAGACAAAAAAATCAACAAAGAAACAACAGAGCTAATATACATAATTGACAAAATGGATCTACAAAACTTTTGATCCCAGAGTGGCAGAATCCACATTCTTTCTGTCAGTGCATGGAGCTTTCTTAAGGATAGACCATGTGCTAGGCCATTAACCAGGTCTCAGCAAATTCAAAAAATAAGTCATACTCTGCATCTTTTCTGACCACAATGGAATTAAGCTGGAAATTAACAACTCAAGAATCTCTATAAAACATGTAAATACATAGATACTAAACAACACCCTCCTAAATGAACAGTGGGTCATTGAAGAAATCAAAAGGGAAACTAAAAAATTCTGGAAATGAATGAAGATGATAATACAACATATCATACTTATGGGATACAGAAAAAGCAGTAATAGGGAATTTTAGAGCAATTAGGCCTACATCAAGAAATTGGAAAGGCATCAAATAAATGAGCTATCAATGCATCTCAGGGAGCCAGAAAAACAATTACAAACTAAACTCAAAATTAGTAGGAGGAAAGAATAATTAAAAATGTGGAAGAAATTAAATTGAAACAAAACAATATATAAGATTACTGAAATGAAAAGCTGGTTTTTTGAACAAATAAATGAAATTTATGCACCATTGGCCCAACCAAACAAAAAAACAAAGGGAGAAGATACAAATGAATAAAATAAGAGATGAAAAATGAAATGTAACAACAGATAAAACAAAAATCATGAGGAATTACTTCAAAGAGATATATGCCAACAAATCTGACAATCTAAAAGAAGCAGATAGGTTTCCATACACATACAATATGCAAAAATAGAGTCATGAAGACGTGGCAAAAAAAAAAAAAAAAACAGGCCAATAACTAAGATGGGGATTAAATCAGTAATAAAGACTCCCCCAACAAAGAAAATCCCAGGACTGGATGGCTTCACTGCTGAATTCTACCAGACTTTAAAAGAAGAACTAATTCCAATTCTTCTTAAGATATTGAAAACAACTGAAAGGGAGTGAATCCTCTGAAACTCCTAAAATGAGGTCAGCATCACATTAATTCCTAAACCAGAGAAAGATACAAAGAAGAAAGAGAACTATGGAACAATATCACTGATGAACACAGTTGCAAAAATCCTCAATAAATTATAAGCTACTCAAATCCAACAACACACCAGCAAGATCATTCATCTGGACCAAGTGGGATTTATTCCCTGGTTCAGTATATGATAATCAATGAATACGATACAACACACTAACAAATTGAAAAATAAGGACCATATGATTATATCAATAGAGGCAGAGAAAGCATTTGATAAAATGCAACAATGATTGTGATAAAAGCCTTAAGCAAATTGGGTATAGAAGGAACATTCCTCAAAACAATCAGGGAAATTTTTGATGAACCCACAGCCAGATTTTATTGAATGGAGAAAATCTGGTAGCATTTCTACTAAGATCTAAACCAGACAGGGATGCCCACTTTTACCATTGCTACTCAGTATAGCCCAGTAGATTTAGCCAGAGCCATTAGACATGGAAAAGAAATCAAAAGGATAGAAGTTTAAAGGACAAGGTCAAATCATCTCTTCTATTTGCAAATGACAAGAATTTATTCATAGGGAAATCAATAGATGTTACAGTGGATTCGTTCCGAGAAGAGGAGCATGGTGGGGGCAAAAGGCATGGAGTCACCACACAGACCCCAGGAGACAGGTGAAAGCAGGCTAGAGGTGAGCAGCCTGCAGACTCGTTTATTTCAGTTGGTACAGCAGCTTAAATAGCCAAGGCAGTCAATCCAGTCAAGGGGCGGTTTATGCCCTAACCAATCACAGCCTGTTACCAGGCAGTATCCGAAGCCACCCAATCACAACCTGTTGCCAGGCAGGCTCTGAAGCCATCCAATCACAGCCTGTTGCCAGGCAGGCTCTGTTGTCAGGTGGGTTTCGAAGCCATTCCTGAGTGACTGATGCTCACTTGCCAGTGGCCATCTTGGCATGGCCTTCTCATTCCACCATAAATAGACTTCACTAAGAGACTACTGGAACTCATGTAAGATTGGTAAAGTTACCCAATGGAAATAAAATCGGTATATGAAACAATTACCTACACTCCCACATTTACTATTGCTCAATTCACAATAGCTAAGAGATGGGATCAGCCCAAATGCCTGTCAAATGAAGACTGGATAAAGAAATTATGGGATATATACCCGATGGAATAGTACATAGCAATAAAAAAATGAAATCCGGTCATTTGCAACAAAATGGGATGGATCTGGGAAACATCATACTTAGTAAAATAAACCAGCCACAAAGGGAAGAATACTATACAGTCTCCCTGGCCTTTGATAACTAATAGAGAAACTAAAAGGAAAGCTGTAGAAGTGAAATTGATACCTTGAGAAGCAATGAGGAACAGGTTTATTTTTTTCCCCATACTATTTGTTGAACTCTTTTATTAACATAGAGTTAATCATATGTGTATAAGGTCAAATGAAAATAAGTATTAGTAAAATAAGAATGGGAATAAGAGAGGGTGGAGGGAGAGGGATGGGAGCATGGGTGGGAGGGCAGACACAGTGGGAAGAATTACCATATTCCTAAAGTTGTAATTATGAAGTGTATGAAGTTTGTAACTGTAAGGCTGTGTAGTTCTGAATACATTCCTATGGACTTACTTTGAAGAGTACAATTTAAAAACTTGCCATGGGACCCCAAATATCCTTAGGTTGGGTAGTAAAAATGCCATTTTAAGTGTTAAAGTGATCTTATGGATAGGAAAAAATATTGAAGTGACCATAAAGATAGGATTAAGTGTCTAGTAATAATAATTGATAGAATGAAAAAGAAGTGAATGCTCCAACATCAGAAGTATTCCACATAGCTGACTCATAGAATGACAATCACTTTAAGTATCACTTTGACCTCATAATCAGCCCTTAAGGCATTGTGGTCTGGCTGAAAAGCCCATAAGAGCATTTCAGGCATGGAAGGTCAAGACACTTTGGCAAAAATGTCATAAAATGAAGGACCTTGGTGGATGAGACCCCAGTGGAAAGAAGTGACATCAAAGAATGAGGTACTTTTCTCTGAAGGGAGGAGAGAACTTCCATATTGCTTATGGCCTTGTCTAAATACTGATGAAGTTTGTGGATTCAAAATGCTTCCACAGGCTGGGCAGCTCATGTCAAGGGCCTCAGGTAATTACTGATATCATAAATAAGTGTGTTAATTGTTGAATTAACAACAGAATCACTGTGCACTAACTTCCCATGCAGGACCTCTGTCCTCAAAGAGTGTATTATGAGAGTTAATGGTAAAATTTGTTCTCAAAGATTTATTTTGCTTTTATTAAATGGAGGATACTCTTATGTCTCATAAGTTTTAATTATGCCTAAGTGTCCAACTTCATTGCTTCTTTTCTTAGATGCTTCCTCAATTAATGATAAAATTTGTTCTCAAGAACTTTCTTTTAAAGTATTAAGTGGAAGATATTCATGTCTCCTAAGTTTAGATATGCCTAAATGCCCACAAAAGATGTATCATTTTTGGGTGCTTTTTTAAAGTTAAGTTTCTAAAGAAAAAAAAAGAATTGAAATTACAAAAAAGAGTGGTAATGTTGCAGGATATAAACTTAACATATAAAAATCAGTAGCCTTTATATACACAGACAATACCATGGCTGTGAAAAAAACTTGTAATATCAGTCCCATTCACAATAGCTACTAACTTTTTAAACACCTTGGAATAAATTTAACCAGGGGCTGAAATATGTGTATGATGAAACTTATAGGACATTACAAAGTAATAGAAGACATAAAAATGGAAAAATCTTCCATGTTTGTATATTGCAAGAATTAATATCATTACAATGTCCCTACTGTCAAATGAAATTTATAGATTCAATATGACCCCAATGAAAATATCAACGAGATTCTTCTCTAAATCTGGATCTCTAGATCTAAAAAAAATCAGAATTCATATGGTAAAATAAGAGACCCAAATAGCTAAAGCAATCTTATACAACAAACACAAATCTGGAGACACCAAAATATCATATTTCAAGACATACTACAGAGCAGTTATAATTAAAACAGCCTAGTACTGTCACAAAAATTTATATGGAGACAAGTAGAATAGAATAGAAACTTCAGAAATCAACCCAAGCATTTACAACCAACAAATCTTTGACAAAAGAGATAAAAATCACTCCCTAGGGAAATGACAGTCTCTTAAAAAACGGTGTTGGGAAAATTGGACTCTATATGCGACGTATGAAACAAGACCTCTACCCTACAACTTACGTAAAAATCAATTCAAAATGGATCAAGGATCTCAATCTACAACCTGAAACCATCAAATTACTGGAGGAGAACATTGCAGAAACTTCAAAACATTTGTATAGGCAAAGAATTCTTGGAGAAGATCCCAGAAGCACAGACAATCAAAGCAAAAATGGACAAATGGCTTTACCTGAAGCCGAGAAACTTCTGCACTGCAAGGGAAACTCTCAGCAAAGTGAAGAGCCAGCTGACAGAATGGCAGAAAATATGTGCAAACTATGCAATTGATAAAGGATTAATATCCAGGATCTATAATAAGCTCTAGAAACTCAACAACAACTAAACAAAAAATTCAGTTAATAAATGGGCAAAGGACTTGAACAGGCATTTTTCAAGAGTGGACATTCAAATGGCCAACAGACACATGAAAAGAATATTCAGGACCAATAACCATCAGGGAAATGCAAATCAAAACCACACTGAAATTTTATTTCACTTGAGTTAGAACAGTTCTCATATCAAAATCAACAAATAATAAATGCTGGTGAGGATGTGGGGGAAAGGGTACCCTAACACACGGTTGGTGGGAATGTAAATTAGTATAGTCATTATGGAAACAGTAAGGAGATACCTCAGAGAGATGAAATTAGATCTACCATATGACTTAGCCATCCCACTCCTGGGAATTTATCCAAGTGAAATGAAATCAGCATATGGAAAACTTCTCTGTACCCCCATGTATATTGAAGCTCAGTTTTCAATAGCCAAGACTAAGATGTGGAATCAACTCAGATATCCATCAACTTAATACTGTATAAAAATTGTAATATATATATATATATATACTATATATATATATAGTATATATATTCACTATGGAATACTACTCACTGGTCAAAAAGAATGAAATCCTGTTATTTGCAACAATATGAACACAACTAGAAACCATTATACTTAGTGAAATAAGCCAGTACAAAAAGACAAATACAGTACGTTTTTCTTGATCTGTTGCAACTAATACAGTACCAAAAATTTAACCTTGAGGAATGAAATTTACATTTTGAGATTCAATGATTTTTATAATCCTTGATGCTACTATTGAGGAAGGTTTTTTCTTTTATTATTTGTTGAGCTCTTTATTTAGCTTAAGGTTAGTCTTATGATGAGTATATTGTGAACTGAAATTAGATCATTGTAAAAATTAAAAGAAAGAATGAAAGGAAAGAGGGGAAGGGTGAGAGAGTGAACAAAATGGAGGGTAAGGTAGGAATATCATTATGTTATTAAATCTATGTATTGAAATAGCTGAAATTTTTTTACTTTAAAAAGTTTTTTGAAAGAAAGAAAAGCTCTAAGTAATGCTGAAGAAAAATAGTATTTGTCAAAGAAATTGCTTCATTTAAAAAATTCCAAGTCAAACTCTGGGGGGGGGGGGGAACCTAAATGAAAGATCTCTGTGAGTGAGATCCCAGTGGAAAGAATGGGTCTTCAAAGAAGGAGGTACCTTTCTCTGAAGGGAGGAGAGAACTTCCACTTTGACCATGGCCTTGTCTAAATATGATCAGAGTTGGCGAACTCATGGGGCTTCCATAGCCTTGGCAGCTCATGACAAGAGCCTAGGGTGATTACTGATGCCATAAACAAGAGTGTCAATTTGTTAAGTCAACAACAGGAATCACTGTGCACTTACTCCTCATGTAGGATCTTTGTCCTTTGTGTGCTGTACATTGAGATCTAATGCTATAACTAGTACTCAAATAGTATTGTTCACTTTATGTTTCTGTGTGGGAGCAAACTGTTGAAATCTTTACTTAATGTATGCTAAACTGATCTTCTGTATATAAAGAGAAATGAAAATGAATCTTGATGTGAATGGAAGGGGAGAGGGTGTGGGAAAGGGGAGGATTGCGGGTCAGAGGGATGTTATGGGGGGGAAGCCATTGTAATCCATAAACTGTACTTTGGAAATTTATATTCATTAAATAAAAGTTTTAAAAAAATTCCAAGTCAAAATATTTGAAAATGTCCTATTTCATGACTATCCCTGTCCTTTACCCAACTTTCTCTCATCCTAACACTAGGAGATTTACAAGGTAAATAAGCAAATTGCAAACCCTTGGAGTTTCTGCAATAAGGAAATACATATTTCAGGTAAATATTTGTCAAACTTATTTGACTAAAACACATTTTTACACTTTTACAAAAGATCAATTCACCCATTAACAAATATGTGAACACACTATAGGAAATATTTTTCTGAAAGAATGGAAAGAATGGCCGGCATCATAGCACAGTAAGTTAAGCTGCTGCTTGAGATGCCGCACCCATCTCAGAGTGCTTGTTTGAGTTCCAAGTGCTCTATTTCTGATCCAGTTCCCTTATATTGCACTCATGAATGCAGCAGAAATTGGCCCAACTGCTTGGGCCCCTGCCATATACATGGAAGACCCAGATAGAGTTCCAGGCTCCTGGCTTCTGTCTCGGCCAACCCCAGCTTGTGTAGCCAACTGGGGAGGCAACCAGCAGATGCAAGACTCTCTCCTCTCTCTCTCTCTTTTTCTCTCTCTCCTCCCATCTCTTCCTCTTTCCCCCTCTCTGTCACTGTCTTTCTTTTTTTTCCATGTTTTGCTCTAACACTGTCTTTTAAATAATAAATAAATAAACCATAATTTTTTAACATAAAGGAAGGAAAACAAATTTAACTGACACTGCCACAAAGTTGCAACCATCTAAATGGAACACTGGAATATTTAAGCTTGAGTTATGCTATAATAGATGATCTACAAAGCATAATAATACAACAGCCCCCTCCTACTCCTGTTACCACCATTTAAATGTGCAAGACTTACAATGAGAGGCGGCTTCCACTTTTCCCTCCTGGAGCCTGGCTGTCATGCTGCAAGAAAACCATGGCACATGAACAGGAACTTGGATATCCAAGGAGCACATAGGTGTCTGCAGCAGAACATCCAGCTGACCCTGTGAATGTATGTCCCAGACATATTGCTCCAATCAATTTCTTGCTAGTCCCCAGCTCTTGGAGCTGTCCTGGCTGATGTTTTGTTATGTCAAGCAAAAAAGCAATGTTCTGCTAAATGCTGCACAAAGATGTATTAACAACAAAAGAATAAAATGGCCCTTGTATGTCATCAAATTTTGGATTAATTTACTACATATAAATAGATCATTGACAGATAAACTTTGAAAAGTGAAAATTTATCTGGCTAGTATTTCTAACATAAGGAAAACTGCAAAGGAAAGGGTATAAATAAATATGGGGTATTCTCAAAACATGTGGTTGAATGTGACTGAAATAAATCTTCAGAACTTTAGAGGTAATTAGAACACACATTTTAGTGGTTTCTGGATTTGTATAAAACATTAAGTAAATAATTCTGGGTATATCCTATGGTATCATGTTGTCAGTAAAGTACTTCACTTCCTTTTCCTGGAGAAAACCTTCTCTGTTTTTACTTTGGACAACCATTCCTTTGCTGCTTTCAATCTACATATCTTAGATGGGACAATCCATACAAACAGGCTTACTCAAACCATAAAAATGCACATTTGTAAGAGAAATATGCTTGTGTAATCTGATCAGTCAAACTTCAGGTTACATTTTAGCTGTAGATAAGCACATACACGACTCAGTTGGATCAATGTGGGTTAAATACTGGAAATACTCTGATGTTATCAATGATGTTAATCTGAGAAAAAAGTGAACCTGGAATTGCAAGAAAGAATTGGGCCCAAATGAAAAAATTCATACTAGGGTTTGGCACTATTGCTCAGTGGGTTAAAGCCTCAACCCACAGACCCCACATCATGTAGGGGTGCCAGTGAATCCTGGCTGCTCCTCTCTGATCCAGCTCCCTGCTAATGTGCCTGGGCCCAAGTGTTTTGTCCCCTGAACCCACGTGGGAGATCCAGAAGAAGCTCCTGCCTGGCTCCTGTCTCCTGGCTTCAGCCTGGCTCATTCTTGGCTGTTGCATCCATTTGGGGACTGAACCAGAGGATGGAAGATTTCTCTTTCTCTCTGTCTCCTTCTCTCCTCTGTAACACTGCCATTCAAAACAATGAAAAAAAAAAAAAAAACCTTATTGAAAACTCATACTAAAATGAAAGAAATGAAGATTTGTATAATCTTATATTCAACTCCAATCTGGTTATTATGTTGGCCCATAAATTATTATTATATTTCTGTTCAAAATGGTTTGAGTGTCTATCATTTACAATAAAAGTATTGTTGATTAACATAGAGAAATGCATTATACATGATCAAATATGGGATTAAGGTGATTGGTTGTGTTATAGATGGATAGCTCTCATTTTACCAATGAGGAAAGGGAGAATTCATACAGTGAGATTCATAAAGTGAGATTCATACAATATTTTTGTTTTTGTGCCTGCCTTTTCTCAGTCAATATAATATCTTCCACATCCGTCCACTATGTTCCAAATCATACAGTCTCATTTTTTTCATAAAACTATAGTATTTAATTGTGTATACATGAAATAATTTCCCATTCATACATTTGTGGAAACTCATATAATTTAAAATTATAAATAGCAAATGTGTGATTAATAATGGATTCTAGATATGAAAAATAAATAATACACCAAATACTGCTTTATTTTATGGTCTTGATCCAATAAAGTAAGTTATTTTAAGAACTGCTTTGCCATCCAATTCATTATCGTATGTATACACATATCTTCACAGTAACATTACTCCCACTATATGAAATCTGGAAGCAGGGGTTGGACATGGTGGAGCTACACTGGTCAGAGGACTGGCTACTGTAGTTCCTACTCAGCTTTCTGCTAATATCCCTGGGAAGCAGTGGATGATGGCAAAAATACTTGCATAACGGCAATCAAGTGAGAGACCTGGATGGAATTCCTGGCTCCTGACTTTAGCCTGGTCCAATTTCAGCTGCTGAGACCTTTTGGGTAGTGAAGCAGTGAATGGAAGATCTCTCTTTGTCTCTCCCTCTCCCTTTCTCTCTCTCTGTCACTTTGCCTTTCTAATAAATAAATACATAAATCTTTTCTTAAAAAATAAGTGCTGAAGCAACACAACTGTCTATTCACAGGTGAATAGATAAGCAAAAAGTGATGTATATCCAATCAAATATTAGTCACCTGCTGCTTATTAAATAAAATTTCTGGGTATAAGTTTGACTAATGGCATTTTAAAAATCACCAAGGCATTTTTGTGTGGTAAGAATTTTACTTTACTTTGATGAGTATAAAAATTACAAAATAGGTTCCTATAAAACATTAATTAATTAACCACTACCTAGATCCTCTTATTTAATAAGGTTAGGGTAAGGTAGAGTATAAGTATTTACCAAATCACACAATATAACAATTTCTACCTACCAGTTTATCACTAAGTTTCTAGCTCAGCCTTGAGCAGAGCTGCTGATAAAGTATTTCAGAGATGTCACTTTAAGAGAATCTTGTCCTATTTCTGTGGATGCAGCAGCAGGGGAGTGGGAGGGATCATGGAAATCTCTATGTACACTAATCTGGCCTTTTCAGAATTGCTCTACTTTAGGCAACAAGGTACAGGCTTATTTCTCCCACCTCTTCCTAGATCTTCAACAATTCAGAAAACAACCAAAATAGGATTTTTCAGTTAAGTGATGGAGTCTTAGCAGCTTAGTTTGTTTATCAGAAGAACTTTCACACTGAGAAACTGAATGTATTTTCATGAAAAGATTTTTAATTTCAGCAAAATAGTCCATTGTGACTGAGGTGAAATCACAGAATGATAACATCAAGAAATTAAATCAAAGAGTCAGCAGAGGGCCAAATTGCACTCATAGGCCATAAAAAGAACATTGGCTTTATTCTGAGAGCGAACAGTCAGCACTGGAAAATTTTGTTCATAAACATGACTACATTTTACCTTTACTGGGATGATTTCAACTATTCTGTTTAAAACAGAACAAATAGAGCAAATAATACAAATACAGTAACTGAATAGAAGGTAATTACTGTAATTTAGACTATTTCCAAAGTGATACCAGGGGATGGATAGAATTGGTCACTTTTTGGATATGACTAACAGTGGACTTAATAGGATTTCCTGTTGAAGAATGGACCCCAGAGTTTGAGCACTATGTAGCTACTGCAATATTTTTATAATCAAAATAGGAAAGATTCAAAGAGGAGCAGGTTTGAGTTGAGAGATCAGAAGTTAATTTTTAAGTTTGATATATGTATTAGAAACACTTAGATGTATTGAGAGGTCAATCTTGGCCAAGGAATACAAAACTTGGACTGATAAGAACATAGATTGTATTTAGGAACCCAGAATTAAATGAAATTACAATGACAGGAGATATAAATGGAACCCAAAGGGAGACTTAAAGACTTGAATCTTTTGGGGAAAGCAGAAAAATGAGGAAGAGCTGGTAAATAATACTGAGAAGATTGCTTTTTTCAAAGCTGGAGAAAACCATTAAGTGTAGTGCCCTAAATATCAAGTCAATAAACTGTCACTAAGGAAAGAATGGCCATCATGTTCTTCATGCTGGTGATGTATCAAGTACAATGAGGGCAGATTTTTGTCCAAGGATTTAGCAATGAATCTGTTAGTGATCACCCCACTGAGAGACATCTTACTGAATAGTTCAGAGTCAAAGCCAGGTTGGAGTGGTTTTAATAAAAAAAAATGGGGAGTCTTAAATTAGAAGCAATAAGTGGAAGAACAATCCCAAGGATTTTGCTATAAAGAAAAGCAGGAAAAAAATAAAAAATAGAAAAAAAAGACAATATGAGAGTACTTCAAAAAGTTCATGAAGCATGGAATTAAAAGATAAATTTAGGAGTGAGCTTCTGGCCTACCAGTTATGATGCTTTTTGTAATGCCCGCATCATCCTATCAGAGTACCTGGGTTTGAGTCCTAGCTCCCCACCTGACTCCAGTTTCTGGCTAATGTGTGCCTTGTGAATAAGCAGGAATGGGTCAAGTTACTGGGTCCCTTCTCTCTTGGGCTTCTGGTTTCAGTTGTGACTGTCGCGGGCATTTGGGGACTGAATCAGAAGATGGGCCTTTCTCCCTCTGCCTGCCATTTGCCTCTCAAAAAAGAGATTAAAAAGATAAGTTTATTCTGATGCAAAAATTGAAATCCATACATGATTTTTTCATAACATGTACTTTATGTGAACTTTTTCAAGTACCCTTGTATGAGATCAAGAGAGAATTTTTTTAATTGAGGAAGCACACCTTTTCATGTGAACTTTAAAATTAGAACGTAAAAGTAATGGTGTAGTTGGAAGGGGATATTGATACTGTCATTGATTGTTGAACATGGGAAGCAAATGAGATAAAACCCACTCTTGTTTCAGGTTATGATCATACTTTCATGACAGAACTTCCACACTAGTTTGCAGTTAAAGAATGCTCAGGAAGAAGCAAGCAGATCCTCTGCGTTGAGGAAATAAATCAAAAGTCAAGGGAGAACAAGGATGAGGTAGGAGACATGCAGCTCATAAAAGCAAGAAAAATGGACCTGGTACTGTGGTGTAGTGGGTAAAGCTGCTGCTTGTGGCACCAGCATCCTACAGCAACACCAGTTTGTGTACCAGCTGCTCCACTTCCAATCCAGCTTCCTGCTGGTGTTCCTGGGAAAGCAAAGGAGGATGTCCGAAATCTTTGGACCCTTGTAACCATGTGGGAGACCCAGAGGAAGCCCCTGGCATCTGATTTCAGATTGGTCCAGCTCCGACCATCGTGGTCACTTTGGGAGTGACCAGTGGATGAAAGATCCCTCTCTGTCTCTCCTTTCTTTCTCTCTATAACTCTCTCTTTCAAATAAATAAATACATCTTTTTTTAAAAAATTCAAGAAAACAAACATAATTCAAGCACAAGAGAGTGGTTAAAGTACCCAGATTCCATCCTCTGTTTGTGATCTGGGAAAGCAATAGAAGATGGTCCAAGTGCCTGGCTCCTGCACCAGCGTAAGAGACCACAAAGAAGCTCCTAGCTTCTGGTTTCAGATAGGCTTAGCTCCAGTAGTTGTGGCCATTTCAGGGGAGTGTACCAGTAGATGGGAGACTTTTTTTTTTCTGTCTCTCCCTTTCTCTGTAACTCTCCCTCTCAAATACATAAATAAAATTTTTGAAAAAAATAATTTTCACATATACAGAATATTTCATCAGCAGCAGACTGAACTGCAGTGGAAATCCTTTAGGCACAAGGGAAATAGGCCAGAGGATATATGGTCTAACATAAACCAATAATGGATACTAGAAATAGTAACTAAAATGTAAAAATATAACATTATCCCTAATAATGAGGAGAGAACTTCCACTTTGACTATGACCTTGTCTAAATAAGATAAGAGTTGGAGAACTCAAAAGGCTTCCATAGCCTTGGAAACTCATGACTGGTGCATAGGGAGATTACTGATGCCATAAACAAGAATGTCAATTTGTTAAGTCAACAACAGGAGTCACTGTGCACTTACTCCTCATGTAGGATCTGTGTCCTTAGTGTGCTGTACATTAAGATTTAATGCTATAACGAGTACTCAAACAGTATTTTTCACTTTGTGTTTCTATGCGGGTGCAAAGTGTTGAAATCTTTACTTAATGTATACTAAACTGATCTTCTGTATATATAGAAAATTGAAAATGAATCGTGATATGAATGGAAGGGGAGAGAGAGTGGGAAAGGGGAGGGTTGCGGGTGGGAGGGAAGTCATCGGGGGGTGGGGGGAAGCCAATGTAGTCCATAAACTGTACTTTGGAAATCTATATTCATTAAATAAAAGTTAAAAAAAATAAAAAAATAAAAAGATTATCCCTAATAATTTAAATGTCTTTAAAAATAACTCAGTTTTGAACTGGCATTGTGGTGTAGCCGGTAATGCTGCTGCCTATGACATCAGCATCCCTCATGAGTGCCAGTTCACAAATCCCAGCTGCTCCACTTTAGATCCAGCTTGGTGATAAAGGCCTTGGAAAAGCAGTAAAGGATGGCCCACATACTTACAACCCTGCACCCACGTGGGAGATCCCGATGAAGCTCCTGGTTCCTGGCCTATCCTGGCCCCTGGCCTAGTCCTGGCCCTATCCTGGCCACTGTGGCCACCTGGAAAGTGAACCAGATAATGGAAGATTTCTCTTTCTTCCTCGCTCTCTCTCTCTCTCTCTCAATCTCTCTCTCTCTCTCTCTCTCTCTTTAACTCTGATTTTCAAATAAGTAAATAAATCTTTAAAAAAGAAACCTGAATTTTGAAATTAGTATAACAAAATAATATGAGGTTTATAACAAATGTGTAAGTAAAACTTCTAAACAATGCATATAATTGGAGAATAGAAAAAAGAAAGCACACACATTTGAATGGTTATTTCTCTGCATGAAATGGTATAACCTCTCTTGAAAGTAGACTGGGATAAAGACCCAGTAATCACCAACATTAAAGAAAACAAAACAATAACCAGAGTTACCACCAGCATAACAACAAAGGAGAAAAAATTGAGTCATAAAACAGAGAAAAATGGTAAAAAGAACAGCTGAAGGAAATAGAAAGCAAATAGATGATAAAGTGATGGTATCATTGCATGCATTATTAATGTAAATAATCTCAGCACCACAAAAAAGGCAGAGGTTTTAATATTGGACATAAAAGCAAAACTCAAGGATGTGTTGTTTATAAGAAACACACTTGAAATAAAAATTATAAATGTATTCAGGTAATTTATTTGGGTTTTAAACGTATATCATACTGACAAAAGTTTAAAAAGCTGAATTAGCTAAATGAATGCCAGAAAAACTAGGTTTCAGAGAAAAGATTGTAAAGAAGAATCATTATTTTTAATGGAAACCTAGAGACTAGATGTATGTATTTACATGCTTCTGCAAATAGTTGAGTAAATTATTTCAGAAAGCAGTTATAAGTATCATTACCTTATTTTTATAAATTAGGTTGGACTACACAGTGCACAAATAGTAGGGTAGTTAGAGTGGAAGATACCACATTGGAGTCTGTGGATTTAAACATTGTTGACAAGATTGTCAATTGACCAAAGGGTTATCTTCCCCGATAATGCTAGAATTAATTTAACTGAAATTGGCATATATTACACACAAATGGGAACTCTTGGCAACATCTATCCAAAAGGACTGTCAGAAAGGAAGCCAAATTAGTTCTGAAGATTGTTAAACCAAAGAAAGGATCAGATTCTATGCTCTGAGGCTATCTCACATGTGAAATCTCCTAGTTAAGGCATTAATTCTGTTCCATTTTAACCAAAACTTCTGATTCTTTGAAATATCTATTCAAGAATTAGATCAAAAAACATGATCCTGGAAGAATCTTGTTATGGTGTAAGCATTCTAGCATACATCCCACTTTTAGAATAAAATCACTTATGTTCTCAAAATATGCACATGTAATTTTTTTGTTTCTGTGCTGTGTATTACACTTTGGTATTGCCTTACACATAATTTTAAAAACATGTATTTATTTGTTTTCATTTTATTTGAAAGCTACAGAGACAGAAAGGTCTTCCATTTGCTGGCTCATTGCCCAAGTGTTCTCAACAGCCAGGGCAGGGCCAGGCCAAATCCAGGATTCAGAAACTTGCTATAGGTTCCCAATATAAGACAAGGATAGAAAATCTGTACCATCATCCAGGGCATTTCCATTGTACACACTAACAGGAAGATGAATCAGAAGCCGAGCTGAGGTTCTAATCCAGGTACTCTGATACTGGATGGGTGTATCCCAGGTGACATCTTAACCATTGTACAAAATACCAAATGTGAAAAGATTGTGGGTCCAGACATTGAGATGTAATGGGTTAATCTGCCACCTGGGTGGCTTGCATTCCATATTAGTGTCTATTCTAGTCCTAATACTTGGCTTCTGATCCAGCTTCCTGCTGATGTCTGAGAAACCAGTGGATGACAGCCCAAGTACTTCAGGCTCTGCTACCTACAAAGGAGATATGGATGGAGTTTAGGACTCCCAGCTTCAGTCTGACCCAACCCTTGCTTCTGTGAGCATTTCAGGAGTGAACCAGCAGACAGAAGATCTCTTTCACTCTCTCTCACTTGGAGGAAACACATTTAAATAGAATTTAGAATTTAAACTTATTTATTTACTTAGCAAACATTTATTGAATATCTAGTATGTTATAATTACTCTTCTTGATTCTCAAGTGGCATCAATAAATACATAGAACTCTAATTTCAGACTGTATCAAAAAATAAATGCAATTTTGGAGTTTAGATATTTAATGCGGATAGCATGATATTATCTTATACAGTTTCTCTATCAAAGAGAGATCAAGCTTTTCATTTCTACTTCTCTGAACATACCACTCCAATACTTATTTGCTATTTCTGTAAAAAAAACAAACTAGAATTTTGATAGGAATTTCATTGAATCTACAGATTTCTTCAGGTACTATAGGTAATTTAACATGATTAATTCTTCCAATCCATGAGCACTTTCCATTTATTTTCATATTTTTCAAATTCTTTTATAGCATTTTGACTCCCAGTATATAGATTTTCCACCTTATTGGTTACATTTACTTTTTTTTATTTTTATTTTTTTTCCAGGCAGAGTTAGACAGTGGGAGAGAGAGAGAGAGACAGAGAGAGTTATAGACAGTGAGAGAGAGACAGAGAGAAAGGTCTTCCTTCCATTGGTTCACTCCCCTAATGGCCACTATGGCCAGCACTGCACCGATCTGAAGCCAGGAGCTGGGTGCTTCCTCCTGGTCTCCTAAGCAGGTACAGGAAGCCAAGCACTTGGGCCATCCTCTGCTGCCCTCTTGGGCCACAGCAGAGAGCTGGACTGGAAGAGGAGCAACCTGGGGTGCTGTCACTGCAGGCGGAGTATTAGCCATGTGAGACACAGCACCAGCCCAGGTTACATTTATTCCTAACGTGTTTGGAACCACAATAGCCAACACAATTATGAGAAAAAAAAAATTACCTACTAGTAACATGCTCACTGATTTTAAATTATATTGCAGAGTTATAGCAATCAAAACAGTATGGTACTAGCACATAAATAGAGACACAGACCATTGGAACAAAAAAGAGAGCCCAGGAATAAATCCACTAATAGTTGACATGAGTCACTAATATTTGATGCAAGCATCAAGAATACACAATGGGGATATGACAGTCACTTCAATAAATAGAAAACTGCAAGTCTATTTGTAAAAGAATGAAATTGGATTTGTTTTATGTCACCCACAAAAATTAACTCAAAATAGATTAAACTTAATTACAAAAGAGGAAACCATAAAAGTCCTAAAAAAGAGAGAGATTCTCTTTATTTCTTTGGTATCTGTTGTTAAATTTACTTTTTCATCTCCAATTATATTGATGTGGATCTTCTTTTTTTGTTTGTTTGTTTTTGGTTAGTTGAACCAATGCTGTTGGTTACTTTTTTTAAAATCTTTTAGTTTTGCTGATCTTTTGTATTTTTGTTTTGATTTTGTTTATTGCTTCTCTAATCTTTTTTTTAACTTTTATATAATTAATATAATTTCCAAAATACAGTTTATAGATTACAATGGCTTCCCCCCCATAACGTCCCTCCCACCTGCAACCCTCCAATCTCCCGCTCCCTCTCCCATCCCATTCACATCAAGATTCATTTTCAATTATCTTTATATGCAGAAGATCAATTTAGTACATATTAAGTAAAGATTTCAACAGTTTGCACCCACACAGAAACACAATGTGTAAAGTACTGTTTGAGTACTAGTTATAGCATTAATTCACATTGGACAACATATTAAGGACAGAGATCCTACATGAGGAGTAAGTGCATAGGGACTCCTGTTGTTGATTTAACAATTGACACTCTTGTTTGTGGCATCAGCAATCACCCTAGGCTCCTGTCATTAGTTGCCAAGGCTATGGAAGCCATCTGAGTTCGCCAACTCTGATCTTATTTAGACAAGGTCATAGTCAAAGTGGAAGTTCTCTCCTCTCTTCAGAGAAAGGTACCTCTTTCTTTTGATGGCCCGTTCATTCATTCTGCTGGGATCTCACTCACAGAGATTTTTTATTTAGCTTTTTTCTCCACAGTGTCTTGGCTTTCCGTGCCTGAAATACTCTCATGGGTGTTTTAGCTGGATCCAAATGCCTTAAGGGCCTTTTGAGTTTGCTGACTTAGATCTTATTTAGACAAGGTCATAGTCAAAGTGGAAGTTCACTCCTCCCTTCAGAGAAAGGTACCTCCTTCTTTGATGGACTGTTCTTTCCACTGGGATCTCACTCACAGAGATCTTTCATTTAGGTTCAGTCTCCATGTATTTATATATGTTTTACAGATTCTTGAATTATTGATTTCCAGCTTCATTCCACTGTGGTCAGAGAAGATGCATGGTATGATTTCAAGATGCTGCAGAAATAAAAAGAATCATCAGAAATTACTACAAAGATCTGTATGCCAACAGAACCAGAAACCTAGAAGAAATGATAGATTTCTGGACACATACAACCTATTTAAATTGAGCCCTGAAGAGATAGAAAACCTAAACAGAACAATAACCAACATGGAATTTGAAACAGTAATAACGACTCTCCAAAGAAAGAAAGCTCAGGACTGGATGGCTTCATTGGTGACATCTGCCAGACATTTAAAGAAGAACTAACTCCAATTCTTTTCAAGCTATTCAAAACAATTGAGCAGGAGAGAATCCTCCCAATCTCCTTCTATAAAACCAGCATCACCTTAATTCCTAAACCTGAAAAAGATACAACAGAGAAAGAGAACTATAGACTAATTTCCCTATGAACAAAGATAAAAATTCTCAACAAAATATTAGCCATTTGAAATTAACAACACATCAGAAATATCATTCACCCAGACCAAGTGGGATTCATTTTGGTATGCAAGGATGTTTCAATATTTGTGAATAAAACAATGTGATGAATCACATTAACAAACCGAAGAACAAAAATCATATGATTATCTCAATAGAAGAAGAAAACGAACAGCAAATTGTGTATACAATCCCATCAAGGTTGCATGTGCCAATGCCATCTCACTAGTCCAAGTGATCAATTTCTGTTCACAATTGATCATAATGAAAGGACTAAGAGTCGAAGGGATCACACAAACAAGACTAGTGTCTGCAAATACTAACTGATAGAATAAAAAAGGGAGAGAATAATTCAACATGGGAAGCGGGATACACAGCAGACTCATAGAATGGCAGATGAGCATTCTGGCCTCAGAATCAGCCCTTAAGGCATTCAGATCTGGCTGAAGAGCCCATGAGAGTATTTCAGGCATGGAAAGCCAAGACACTCTGGAAAAAAAAAAAGAAAAACAAAACGAAAAAGACCTAAATGAAAGATCTCTACAAGTGAGATCCCGGTAGAATGAACGGGCCATCAAAGAAGGAGGTACCTTTCTCTGAAGGGAGGAGAGAACTTCCACTTTGACTATGACCTTGTCTAAATAAGATCTGAGTTGGCAAACTCAGATGGCTTCCATAGCCTTGGCAACTAATGACAAGAGCCTAGGGAGATTACTGACGCCATAAACAAGAGTGTCAAATTGTTAAGTCAACAACAGGAGTCACTGTGTACTTACTCCTCATGTAGGATCTCTGTCCTTAATGTGTTGTCCAATGTGAATTAATGCTATAACTAGTACTCAAACAGTATTTTACACTTTATGTTCTCTGCGGGTGCAATCTGATGAAATCTTTACTTGTATATACTAAATTGATCTTCCGTATATAAAGATAATTGAAAATGAATCTTGATGTGAATGGAATGGGAGAGGGAGAGGGAGATGGGAGGAGTGTGGGTGGGAGGGAAGTTATGGGTGGGGAAGCTATTGTAATCTATAATCTGTACTTTGGAAATTTATATTTACTAAATAAAATTTTTAAGAAAAGGAAGGAACATTCCCCGACACAGTCAATTTATGACAAACCCATGGCCAGAATTTATTGAATTGGGAAAAATTGGAAACATTCCTACTAAGATGGCAAACCAGACAAGGATCCAGTTGTCACCATTGCTAATCAATATAGTCCTTTAAGTTTCATTCAGAGTCATCAGGCAAGAAAAAGAAATCAAAGGGGTACAAATTGTGAAGTGGGAAGTCAAATTATCCCTATATGGAGATGACATGATTCTGTATATAGGGGATCAAAAGACTCCACTAAGAAGCTATTGGAAGTCATAAAAGAATTTGTTAAAGTGGCGGGATAGAAAAATCAACACACAAAAATAAACACCTTTTATATACACTGAAAATATCATGGCTGAGAAAGGACTTCTAAGATCAATCCCATTCATAATAACTACAAAAAATTAAATATCATGGAGTAAATTTAACCAAGGACATCAGAGATCTCTATGATGAGAAATACAAAATATCATAGAAACAAATAGGATGCAAAAATGGAAAAATCTTCCATGTTTATGATTAGAAGAATCAATATCATCAAAATGCCCATACTACTTAAAGCAATTTACAGATTTAATGTGATACCAATGAAAATACCAACGGCATTCTTCTCAGATATAGAAAAAAATGATGTTGAAATTTATATGGGAACACAGGAGAACCTGAACAATTAGAGCAATCTTATACAACAAAAACAAAGCTGGAGGCATCACAACACTGGATTTCAAGACATACTACATGGCAGTTTTAATTGTAACAGCCTGATACTGGAATAAAAATCGATGGATATACCAATGGAACAGAATATAAATGCTAGAAATCAACTCATGCATCTACAACCAACTTATGTTTAACAATGGAGCTAAAATTAATCCCTGGAGTGAGGACAGTCTCTTAAACAAATGGTGCTGGGAAAACTGTATCTCAACATGCAGAACTATGAAGCAAGACCCCTACCTTACATCTTTTTTTTAAAGATTTTTATTTATTTATTTGACAGAGTTGCAGACAGTGAGAGAGAGAGATAGATAAAGGTCGTCCCTCTGCTGGTTCACTCCCCAAATGGCCGCCACGGCCGGAGCTGCACCAATCCGAAGCCAGGAGCCAGGTGCTTCTTCCTGGTCTCCCACGAGGGTTCAGGAGCTCAAGCACTTGGGCCATGCTCTATTGCCCTTCTGGGCCACAGCAGAGAGCGGGATTGCAAGAGGAGCAACCAGGACTAGAACCCAGTGTACATATGGGATGCTGGAGCCACAGGCAGAGGATTAACCCAGTGAGTCACGGCGCTGGCCCCCTCTACCTTACATCTTACACAAAAATACACTTTAAATCAATCAAAAATGTAAATCTATGACCCAATACAATCAAATAGTTCAAAAACATTGGGGAAACCCTGTAAGACACTATCATAAGCAAAGTTTTCTTGGAAAAGACCACAGAAGCACAAGCAACCAAAGCCGAAACTAAGAAATGAGATTACACCAAACTGAGAATTTCTGTACTACGAAAGAAACACTCATCAAAGTAAAGAAGTAGCTGACAGAATGGGAGAAATTATTTGCAAACTATGTAACTGATAAAGGACTAATATCCAGAATCCATAAAGAGCTGAAGAAACTCAACCAGAACAAAACAAACAACCCAGTTAAGAAATGGGCTAAGGAGTTAAACAGGCATTTTTTCAAAAGCAGAAATCCAAATGGCCAATAGACACATGAAAAAATGCTCAGGATCACTACCCATCATGAAATGTAAATCAAAACCACAATGAGGTTTCACTTCATCACAGTTTAGATGACTTTCATACAGAAATCAACAAACAGAAAATGCTGGCAAGGATGTGAAGATAAAGGTTCTCCTATTCCACTGTTGGTGTAAATGTAAACTGGTACAGCAGCTGTGGAAGACAGTATGGAGATAACTCAGAAAGCTGAATATAGATCTACCATATGAGCCATCCATCCCAGTCCTGGGAATTTACCCGAGGAAAATGGAATCAGCATATGGAAGAGTGATTTGTATCCCCATGCTTATGCTTGTTGCAGTTCAATTCACAAAGGCTAAGGTTATGAAATCAACCCAAATGTCCTTCAACTGAAGATTGGATAAAGAAATTAAAGGATATGTACCTTATGGTATACTACACAGTGATGAAAAAAAAAGAAATCTATTGTTTGCAACAAAATGGATACAACTGGAAAACATTATACTTAGTTAAATAAGCCAATTCCAAAAGGACAAATACCATATGTGCTCACTGATCTGTGGTAACAAATGGAGCACCTAAAAGGTAATCCATAGAGGTAAAATTGACACTTTGAGATGTGATGACTTCGAACAGCCCTTGTCTTGACTGTTGAGAAATAGTTTTTTTTTTTTTTTCATAGTATTTGTTGAACTCTTAGTTCAGAGTTATATGTATAAAATTAATTGAAAATAAATCTTTGGGGCTGGTGCTGTGGCATAGCAGGTAAAGCCTCTGCCTGTGGTGCCGGCATCCCATATGAGCACTGGTTCAAATACCGGCTACTTTACTGCAATCCAGCTCTCTGTTATGGCCTGGGAAAGCAGTGGAAGATGGCCCAAGTCCTGCACCCATGTGGAAGACCCAGAAGAAGCTCCTGGTTCCTTGCTTCAGATCAGCTCTGGCCATTGCGGCCAACTGGGAAGTGAACCAGAGTATGGAAGACCTCTCTCTCTCTCTCTGCCTCTGCCTCTCTATAACTCTCTTTTAAATAAATAAATAAAACTTTTAAAAATGTATTAGGTGTGTACTAACCTACTGAACACAATGGATTGCCACACAATATACTGCTGAAAATCAGTTGTTTTTTCTTCAGAACCTGTGACTGTCTGGTAGCTAGCTACTGTGGTTTAGTACCTTGAGAGTATTTTACTGCATGCTGCTAGCTTCGGAAAAGACCAAAATTCAAAATTTGAAGTATAGTATCTATTAAATTTGTATTGCTTTTTCCCATTGTAAACTCTGAAAATGATGTCTCAAAGTGATATCTGTATTCTAATTGCAACATTACTCACAATAGTCAGAACATGGAAACAATCACTGGCTTTGCTGAGGATTTAACGGATAAAGAAACTGTGATTTATATATCCTGGAACACATTGAGCTAAGTGAAATGCCAAGCAGAGAGAAACTAATACTGTGTGGTCTCATATGAGTAGAAGGGTAGTTTCCAGGAGTTGAGGTGTGGAGGCAATAGGGATGTTTGATCAAAGGGTACAAACTTTCAGTTATACCTAAAATATGGTCTAGAGCTCTAATGCATGGTTACAATAGTAACACTGCACTGCATAATTGAAAGATGCTAAAAGCATAGACTTTGAGTATTTTCACCACACACACACATACACACACACACAGTAACTAGGTAATGTGATGGGTGTGTTAACTAAATTCTAGCGATTTTACAATATTTGCATGTATCAATGCACTACATTATATACTTTAATAATCTGCATTTTTTGTCAATTATACCCTAATGAAACTGTACTGGAAAAAAAAAAAAAACATGTTTTATGTGTTCCTCAAAAAAAGACTTCCTGAATGAATAATATTGAATAGTACTTCAGGATCGTCTACTGGAGTAGTGAAAGCTTGTGCAGACCCAAGATGAAAATGAAGCATAATCAGCTAGCTATGAGTCATTGTGGACTCCACATTTCTTGCAATTCCCGTGCTCCTTAGTTTTTTCTCTATAATTTTTTTTTCCATTATGGCTTCTTAATGCTAATTCCTACAACTATAAAAAATGCTGTGGCCCTGAATGAGTAGATAGCTGAAATAAAGCAAAGAAACGAGCCCAGAAAAGAGCTGTTGGTTACATAGCAAAAAATCTTGAAACTGTGAATTAGGTGGAACTCTTCTTAGTATAACCCACAGAAATCTGGTTCAATCTGTATCAAAATACTAATAACAGCAACAAAAAAATAAAAAATCCAAAAAACACTACATTTCATGTAAGGTTGATTTTGAAGTGCTCTTACAATAGCAGTTACATCGCCGGCGCCGCGGCTCACTAGGCTAATCCTCCGGCTTGCGGCGCCGACACACCGGGTTCTAGTCCCGGTCAGGGCGCCGGATTCTCTCCCAGTTGTCCCTCTTCCAGGCCAGCTCTCTGCTGTGGCCCGGGAGTGCAGTGGAGGATGGCCCAAGTGCTTGGGCCCTGCACCCCATGGGAGACCAGGATAAGTACCAGGCTCCTGCCATCGGATCAGTGTGGTGCGCCGGCCGCAGCGCGCCGGCCGCGGCAGCCATTGGAGGGTGAACCAATGGCAAAGGAAGACCTTTCTCTGTGTCTCTCTCTCTCACTGTCCACTCTGCCTGTCAAAAAAAAAAAAAAAAAAAATAGCAGTTACATCTTGTACTCCACGTCCAGAGCTGATTTCTTCACTTTGGCTTTCTTCTTAGTGCTCTCCATTTGACAAGAAATATGACCATTTGTAAATATACCCTTGTGAAGTTTTTATGGCTCTTAGTTTTAAAGGGAGAACTTGCTAAAAGTTAAATTTAGAAAAGTATTCTTAAGTACTTATGTACCCAAGAGAAGTGAATATATGAAGGTACTTCAAAATGTTCATATAAAATAGAATTAAAGGTAAGTTTTTCTTCTCATAAGAATAAAATTATCTTTTAATTTCATTTTCCATGAACATTTTAAAGTACCCTCATATGTTTATGCAAGGAATTTTATGTGAATGTTATAGCAGCTTTATTCACATTAGCATCAAATTGGGAACAATAAGAATTTCAAGTAACAGGTGGATGGATAAACACATTGTGTTATAGCCACACAATGAAGGAAGTATAAAGGAACTAATTAATTATAAATGCAACAACATGGATAACTCTTAAAGTTATTATACTTTTACTGAGTAAAAGAACTGGTATAAAAGAGTACATACTATGTAAGTCCACTTATTTAAAATTACTGTAAGCACACAACAATCTCTAGAGACTAGAAAACAGATCCGTTGTTGCCTGAGGCTGGAAGCAGAGTGAGGAATGAAATGCAGTGAGACATGGGGAACACTGGATGGTTATGGAGACTTTATATATCTTTATTGCAGTGTTGGTTCATGGGAATACTCATTTGTCATATTTAGCAAGTTGACATATTTTGCATGGAAGTAACGTCTTGTGTAAATCATAGCACGGTAAAGTTTATTTTCTTTTTTTAAAAAAAGATTTATTTTATTTATTTGAAAGGCAGAGTTACAGACAGAGAGGGAGGGAGACAGAGAGATCATCCATCTGCCGGTTTGCACCCCACCTGCTGCAATAGCCAGGGCTGGGAAAGGCTGAATCCAGGTGCCAGGAGTTTCATCTGAGTCTCCCATGTGGATGCAGGCACACAAGAACTGTGTCATGTTCCACCATATTAGTAGGTAACTGGATTGGGAGTGGAGCAGCTGGCACTCAAGCTGGTGTCCATAAGGGATGCCAGAATTGCAGGTGGTGCTTCTACCTGCTATGCCACAATGCCGGCCTCAGTTGCTTTCCTAACTACAGAAGTATTCCATATGTGTGAATTTGAGGACTCAATATTTTAAAGCTATAAATTCTCCACAAATTGATCTGTAGATTAAATGCTGTTGAAATAAAATGGCCAGCAGATTTACATGTGCAATACGCATGCCCATGTATGTGTGTGTGTGTGAATATTAAGAACCAAAATCTAAAATTTATAAACAAATGCAAAAAATACACAATAACTAAAGAAATATTGAATAACAAGCAAGCTAGATGACTATCTCTTCAGGGACCATTATACCTAATTCTATAATAATACAGACAGTGTTGTACTGGCGTAAATATAGACACATTGATCATTTATTCCATAGTGAAAATCCAGTAATAGGTCCACTTACATGTCTACAGTCACTAAATTTTCACAAAACAAACACTGCAAATTAGTGAGAAAAGATGGTACTTTTGATAAATAATGGATATTCCTTCAGAAAATTAGTATATTCTATGCAGTTCCTTATATCATATGTGAGAACCAATTCTAAATGATTTGTATATCTAAATGTGTAAAAAACAATATAATGTTTAGGAAATAGTACAGAAATGCCATCATTATCTGAAGGTAGGCAACAATTTCATAAACAGCAATAGAAATTATTCATTATTGCAGAAAACTTGGAAAAGAAGTCTACATTAAAATTAAAATGAATGAGAAGACATGATTAAAGGAATGTGGCAGGAAAACTAACAATAACAATCATAATATATCAAAAGGAAAATGGACAGCATTCTTGAGTAGATACTTAAGTTGAAAAATATCAAAATTATCAATAAATTTAGAGAAAAGTGTTTAACATTATAAGACATCATGAAATCACAGAATAAATCAGCAGAATGACTGAAAACAAGAAATAAACTTGACAATTCCAAATATTAGTGATAGTTCTTCATATTCTTCTTGTGAAAGTATGAATTAAGATAACTACTTTAAACAACTATTGGAAGTAAGTAAGTTCAGTAAGACTGAACTGGTCTGTCATTCAGAACTCAGTAACTCCATTCCCTGGTATCTACTCAACAGAACTGCACAATTATGTTCACCAAAACATTATTATATAAGTATCTTCATAGCAGCATCATTTGAGATAGATTGATATGGGAACATATATCAACAATGATGGGACAAATTATTAATGTATTATTCAGTAATGAATAAAATATCACTCTGTAATGAAAGTAAATGACTGCAATTATATACAGAAACACAGATGAATCTAAGCTATATGTGGAGCAAAAAAAATCAGGACACAAACATAATATGCACTGTATGATTCTGTTCACATAAAATTGAAAAACAGGGAACATTATTTTATAGCACTTAGGTTCAGTTAGCAGTCATCTTTACATGGCTGATGAAGGGAGTGGAGTGTGAGTGTGACTTATGAGATGCTGAGATGCTTGTGTGTGTGTGTGTGTATATATATATATATATATATATAGGGTACAGTAACATAAGTGTATTCATTATGGAAACACATTGTGCTGCACTGTTAGGATATGCATCCTTTCATTTATGTATGGCATCCTTCAATAAAAAGAACAGTAAGACAAAAATAACATGTGTACCTAAGGAATCCCATTTATTTTTAAAATATCACTTACAATCTCATAAATGATTTAAGCTCATTGCTAGAAATTGTCTGTGTCATTTAGAAGAACCCAGAGGGAGAACATCAAACTGTTTTGCATTTGAATGGTTAGCAAAAGCAAGTCAAAACACTTTGAGAAAGAAGGATGAGGTCTAAGAAAAATAGATAGAAGTGGATATGTTTAAATAATTATTATATTAATATTATATAAAACATGGAAACATTTATCATCTTAAGATTTTCAGAAATTATTTAGAAATAAATGAGTATCACAACTGACAGTGACACTAACATAGCTTTCTATCATAGAGAAAGCTATATTGGCATTAAAAAAGGAAAGCAGAAATTTTCATTTTTGTGTGCATGGAGAAACATTTACATCTGTGTCCTTAAACATGATCCACTCAAACATTTATAATCCTTACTAAAAAGGACTCAAAGTCCTGAAATGTCTGTGTCTGAGTATTGCGTCATTTTTGTAGTAGGTAAAATTTTCCAAAAATGTACTTCAGTTCTACTTTCAGTGCTTCATTAGCAATTTAAAAATTTTAAGGATATTAGGAGATAAGCCTTAGAAGAAAGCACCTGCTGACATTTCTGGCCTGCCAATTGAAAAAAAATAAGACAGTTATGATAGTTTAGGGACTCTCCTTCTCCAACCCTGACAAATGTCTGTAGAGCTCTTTGATTTGTGCAGAAGGATTAGAGAACTACTTTGTTACAGCCTTGAGGTGACTTCTTGGGAGCCTTCTTCAAGGTAACTCAGCCTCCCTTTGAATACATGGGCTTTGGGACTCAAGTGATTTAGATCTAGAAGCTTGGTGAAGAGCAGGGGTTTTCCACTTCAGTGATTGACAAAGATCTCAATTCTTTTTTCACCACCATTCCTCCTCTCAGCTCCTCCTTTTCTCTTTCCCCTTCATCCTCCTCCTTCATTCTCTTCTTTTTTCCTCTTCTCTACTCCTCTCCTCTCTTCTTTTTTTTTTTTTTTTTTTGACAGGCAGAGTGGATAGTGAGAGAGAGAGACAGAGAGAAAGGTCTTCCTTTTGCCGTTGGTTCACCCTCCGATGGCCGCCACTTGTCACCATATAATACAATACCCATAATTGGTTGTCTATGCAGCTTCTTCAAAGCACACTACTGTCTATTAGCTATCGTCCTAGATTCCTAAAGGTCAAAACAACCCTATTTCCACTCTGGCCTCATACTTGCATCAGTGATCTCTTTTGTAGTCTCTCATTCTGGGATCTTCTTATCCCCGTAATATTAGCAATGTCAGTTACATGACAATATCTTTTTTTAAGATTTTATTTATTTTATTTGAAAGTCAGAGTTACACAGAGCGAGAAGGAGAGGGAGAGGGAGAGAGAGAGAGAGAGAGAGAGAGAGAGTTCTTCCATCTGTTGGTTCACTTCCCAATTGGCAGCAGCAGCCGGAGATGTGCTGATTGATCTGAAGTCAGGAGCCGGGAGCTTCTTCCAGGTCTCCCACATGGGTGCAGGAGCCCAAGGACTTGGGCCATCTTCTACTGCTTTCCCAGGCCATAGCAGAGTGCTGGATCAGAAGTGGAGCAGTCAGGTCTTGAACTTGCACTCATATGGGATGCCGGCACAGCAGGCGGCAGCTTAACTCGACAGAGCACCGGCCCCGACAATATCTTTCATGGTCAAATTCAGCTCTCAGAGACTTTCCAACACCAAGCTTCCACATCATGCTGCTGTTACTATATTTAAGATTTATTTTTATTTATTTTAAAGACAGATAAAGAGAAGGAGAGAAAGAGAGAGAGAGAGAGAGAGAGAGAGAGAGAGAGAGAGAGAGATTTCATCCGCTGATTCATTCCCCAAATGGCCACAATTATTAGGGCTGGGCAAGGCCAAAGCCAGGAGCTAGGAACATCTTCCAGGTCTCCCATGTGTGTACAGGGGCCCATAGATGTATGCCATCTTCTGATGCTTTCTCAGGTATCAGCAAGGAGCTGAATCAGATGTGGAATAGCTGGGATTTGAACCAGCACACATATGGGATGCCAGCCTTGCAGGTGGTGGCTTTGTCTGCTATGCCACAATGTTGTCCCCAATCTGCATTTCTTAAAACCTTAATAAAAAGACTAAATGTTAGATCCTTTGAACTAAAAGATTGAATCTCCTACCAACAGTACAATCTCATATCCTACCCCATATATACTCATATTGAATCAGAATTTACATTTTAATAAAATCCCTAAGTACTTTGGATGCACTTTGAAGTTTGAGAGCTACTATTTTATGCATTTCCTGGAAAAATACTCATGATATAGATTCTTAAGTTTTATAAAATCAATGATTTCCAACAGCCCCACTTCCTTGAACATCTTGCCCCTTCTTCAATATTCTTCCAAAAGAAATTTGGTACCTCTACTTCTGTTGACAGTACACTGTTGTCCTACTCAAGTTTTAATAAACACTAGAAACAGTGCTAGCTTTCCTTGATGTAAAACCAAATTTTAAATCATAATTGAGTGCCTCTATATAGTAAATGCTCCCCTCTTTATGTCCCAACCCCAACCTCAACATCCTACCTTTGTTCACACTCCTTTAGTAGTTCAATCAGGCTATTCCTTCCTGGGCAAATTTTGGATGCTTCTGCTTAGGTTGTGTTGAGACTGACTGGTTTTGTATCTGGAAGCAAATGAGGAATATTAGACATGAAACTTGTGGGAGATAAACATCTTTTTGGAAGTCACTCACTTCAGATGTATAATTTCCAAATAAAATGCAGTCCTGTTAGTTAAATTTGAAATTTAAAAGCATAAATTTATTTTTAGTATAAGTAACTTCCAAATATTGTATATAGCATATTCATATAAAGTACTTATTGTGCATTTGAAGTTCAAATTTAACTGCACATACAATTTTTTGTTTTGTTACTTTTTAATTTTTAGAACAATTCAAGATTTACAAAATTTATATTTGCAGGAAAATCACAAAAATAGTGTGGAGTCATTCCATATATTTTAATTATACTTATCTTTATAATTATCTTACACTAGTATAACACATCTGTTATAATTAATGAACAAAGATTGACATATTATTAACTGAAGTCCATAGTTCATTGACATTTCCTTATTTTTACCTACCCTTCATTTTCCTATCCTTAAATTCACAGTCTGGACACTCTTAAAATTGCTCGTTATGCCTCCTTAGGGCTCCTCTTGGCTGCAACAGTTTTTCAGAATTCCCTTGTTTTCTATGACCTTTAGAGTTTTAAGAATTACTCGTTAGCTATTTTGTAGATTATTTCTCAGTTGCTTTTTTGTTTTATGTCTTCATTATAATTAGACATGGGTTATGTGTTTTGGAGAGGAAGATCATAGAACTAAAGTGCCAGTTTCACCACACCCTATTAAAGATATGTGCTATGAACATGACTCAACTTTGAAGCTTATTTTTTAAGATTTTCTATTTGGGTCATTAATTCTTGAAAATATAAAAAAAATGGAGCACTTTGATTTCATGCTAGTAGTCCCTGAAACATCTTATTAATCCAAATTTGTCCCAAGACCTTAAATTTAGTAGGCACAATATGGTCTGTTTGAGGAAATGAATCATTAATGATTCATCTTTTAATCATATTATAAAAAAGCCAGTTCTGAGAATATATTGTTTACATAGCTCATATTCATTAATATTTCATAGAATGAAAATACCCACATGGTAATTCTCAATCTATGAAGTTGTCTCGTATTGTGAAAAATTGTCTGTCTTTTTTGAAATAGCAGAGGAATGAAGAAAGAAAAGATGACCCAGGGTACTGGCTGGCAGATTTTCCACATAGCGTCAAGTAATACACACCTATAAAACCATAGTTACAGAGACTATCTGTAGTCAGCTTTCCAGACAGTGTGAAATCTGCTTTGAATAGGTTGCACTTATTGGGGTCAGCAGCCTACAGAGTTTCCAAGGGCTTCGTAAAGGTTGTAAAGTATGGGAATATATTGGGACGCTGATACTGACACACTCTTTTGACATTTTACAAGATGAGTTTGTATATGTCTTTTATATATCTGAAAGTAGTTATTTTCCTAAATATCATTGTTTGAGTAATCAAAATGTGTAACTCTTATGGTATCTCTTACAATATTTTTAATGTATATAACTTGCCATTCATTTAGAAAATGCTAGTTTTCACCCTAAAAAGCCTTTATCTTGCCTGAATTTGTTACAACTTTTCATAGACATATTTTTTCTTTATTTCTTTGTGGCCTGTAACTTTCAGTTTTTTCACACCATTAAACACCATTTACCTGGGTTGGGATTGTTAAGAAAACAAATTCAATATAATAGAAACAACATTTATCAAAATACTACCTTGTGCAAGGAGTAAAGGGGTCACAGCTTTCAACCAGGATACTCACATCACACAATAATGTTGAAACCCTGTATAGCAGTGCATATAAACATTGTGCAACAAGGAGAGATAAAAAGAATATTCTTCCAAAAGAATTAAGTCCTGGGGTGGGTGCCAGCACTGTGGCATAGTGGATTAAAGCCCCAGCCTGCAGCACTGGCATCCCATATGGGCACTAGTTCAAGTCCCAGCAACTCCTCTTCAGATCCATCTCTCTGCTATGACCTAGGAAAGCAGTAGAAGGTGATCCAAGTTCTTGGGCCCCTACACCCACATGGGAGACCAGGAAGAAGTTCCTGGCTCCTGGCTTAGGATCAGCTGAGCTCCGGCTGTTGCAGAATTTTGGGGAGTGAACCAATAGAATGGAAGACCTCTCTCTCTCTCTGTCTCTACCTCTCTCTGTAACTCTGCCTTTCAAATAATAAAAAAAAGTCTTGGGTTGGAGAAATACCAAAAATGTGTTCACAAACAAATAAGCACAAAGATAAATGTTACCTGAAGAAGAAAATATTTCAGAAAGAAGGATAATAATAAAATTTTCAAAACATGAAGGAAGAACAAGACTTGCCCGTGCAATGATAACTAATTTATTGAGTTTGAAATACAATGATGTAGGGGCCAGCGTGTGGTGCAATAGGTTAATCATCCGCCTGCGGCACCTGCATTCCATATGGGTGCTGGTTCTAGTCTCTGCTGCTCCTCTTTCAATCCAGCTCTTTGCTATGATCTGGGAAAGCAGTAGAAGATGGCCCAAGTGCTTGGGCCCCTGCACCCTCATGGGAGACTGGGAGGAAACACCTGGCTCCTGGCTTTGGATTGGCTAAGCTCCAGCAATTGCAGTCATTTGGGGAGTGAACCAACAGAAGGAAGACCTTTCTCTGTCTCTCCTTCTCACTGTCTATAACTCTATCTCATAAATAAATAAATAAAACAAAAAACAGAAATATAATGATGTACATAGAGACAGATATAAAAAAATAACACAGGGAAACTATGTCTGTTGGATCGTAAGAGGCCTGGGGCATAGCATACTAAACATTTTGTACTTTATTTTAAACATGAGTATGCTAAGATTGAATCTTAGCTTTTGCAGACTTCACTGAGAACTATATCGGGAAGAAATAAACAAAAGTTAAATGGCCAACATGAAATAGATGAAAATGTATTTGAAAAGACAACACATATGAACATGGAAAGAGGCATAATTTAAAGTGGGAGTATGATCTAGTGGAAAATTCTGGTCCAAAAAATTTAGAATCCATAACTTCCAGAGTTCTTTTAATCTACCTTCTTATTCTAGTTGAGGTTATTTTGTGTATTCATACATCCAGTCATGTTAATCCTTATATTCCATGGCTCTGGAAAACCTTCAATGAACTCATATTGCCTATAGGAAAGCAAACGAAATATCCCTGACAAATATTGCAAAAGACATACCCCATATTTAGATCCAACTTTCTCTTGTGTCTGCATTTCAATCACCCTGACCTATGTAAGCATGGATGCAGCAGAACTTAATTTCACTACAAGGCCTTTGCACAGATTTTTCACCATGTCTGGAAAGCCCATTCCTTACCAGCCCACTCTCCTCCCTCTTGTTTATTTTCTGGTGTTCCATCTCAAGAAACATCTCTTAGGAAGCTTGCACTGGCCTCCCTAACTCAAGCAAAAATTCATGTTATTCAGCTTCCTTCTATACTATGTAGTTCTTCTTCCCTAGTTAATCAATCACAAATGCAATTTGACATTTACTTGGATGATAGTTTGTTTTGGCCTCATGCCAGACTGGAATTTCCATGATGGCAGAATGTTTATCTTATGTTGATCCGTTATATATATAACTTGTATAACTTGTACTTAACACAGATACTTGCATGCAATATATATAACATAAACTTTTAAATGGAAAATCAAGGGGCCAATGCTGTGGTGCAGCAGGTTAACACCCTGGTCTGAAATGCCAGCATCTCATAGGGGCGCTGGTTTGAGACCCTACTGTTCCACTTCTGATCCAGCTCTCTGCTGTGGCCTGGGAAAGCAGTACAAGATGGCCCAAGTCCTTGGGCCCCTGTACCCATGGGAGACCCAGAGAAAGCTCCAGGCTCCCAGCTTCAAATCGGCACAGCTCTGGCCGTTGCCAGTAGGAGAGTGAACCAACAGATGGAAGACCTCTCTCACTCTCCCTGCCTCTCCTCTCTCTCTGTAACTCTGACTTTCAAATAAATAAATAAATCTAAAAAAATGAATAGTCAACACACTTTATGCACACTTTATGCATTTATTTTTCTTTTTAATTTATTTGAAAGGTACAGTTAAAGAGAGAGATAAAGAAATCTTCCATCTGGTGGCTCACTCCCCAGATGGCTGTAAGGGCTGTGAAGACTGAAGCCAGCACCCCAAAGCTTCTTCCATGTCTCTCACATGGGTGTGGGGTCCCAAGCAGTTGGTGCCTCTTCTGCTGCTTTCCCAGGCACATTAGCAGGGTGCTGATCAGAAGTGGAACAGCCGATCTTTAAGCAGTGTCCATCTGAAAGAGTGGTGTCCCAGGCAGTGACTTAACCCACTACAACACAACCCTGGTCCCCAAGTATTTTTTCTCTGGAAATTAGAACTTCACATTTCAACTCCCCTTTCATCTAGAAGGGACTCCCTGACACCTAGGAACTGCTGTGCCTTTAGCCAATTTTAGAGATGTTAGGTTTCCTAAAAGGAAAAAATAAATCTTCAAGTGATTTAATTATTTTTGCTTGATTGTGGTGATTCTGTAATTGTAGATTAATTGGTTCCATCTGCTCTGTGATTTTCCAATTAACAGGTAATAGCTTTTGAAAGTCAGTTCACTTCTGACATGTGTAGTAACGCATTTAAGATGGTAATTCTTCCCCCTAATACTCTGTTATAACTTTTGTTGTTGTTATTGTTTTCTTTCCCAGTCCTGAGGCAAAGGTTCTTTCTCCTTCTGTTAGATGAGACCTCTCCAGGACAAATCTTCCTGAGCAGGGCCATAAGCTTTTTTCTTTGAAATTGGTGTTTTAGAGCCATTTATTATTCGCTGCTGTTTCTAGTACTGATTAATGACAGTAATTTTTAAGGTTAGAGAAATTTTATTATTTTTTTAATTTAAAAATTGACTGTTTGATTAACTTTCCTCCAGCTAGGTTTTCATATTAATAAAGATTCCTAATTGCAGAATTCCTGCTGTTAAGTGGATGGGGGGAGAAATGGGATGGTAGGAGGTGAGAATTCAAAAGTATCTTAACATAAATATTCAAGTCTTTTCTATACTAGAAAACTGACCTTCAATGCTACATCACCTAACTGTAGATTTTATAAAACACTGCAAGGTTTGGGACATCTCTCTCCCCAAAATATGGTGCTATAAAAAGAAATATGAAGGAACTTTAAAAAGTTCATAGAAAATGCTACTGTGAAAAAAGTATGCATGTATTTCTCCATGTACCAAAATAAGTTCATCTTTTCATTTTATTCTTCAGTAAACTTTCTGGTGAGTCTTCTTTATTTTTCATTTTACTTCCTGGCAGACAGCTCCCCGCATAATTGGAATCTCTAAAATGACTTGTCTTTTGGTGGAGTGAGGGTGTGGGGCTATTCAACAGACTCAGCATGGAGAATGACTGCTAGAGGAACCAATAATGTTATTTGAGGGTTGGAAATTTCAGCTCTTTCATCATTTCCTGCTTCCTTGATGTTCTGGGAACAAGAAGGCCTGAAGGTTGATTTGCTCTCCAACCTTCAGTGACTCAATCAACTGTGGCTGTGTGATGAAGCCTCCATGAAAACCTGAAAGAGTTTAAGTCATGGCCAAGTTGGAGAGGCCAAGGACGAGTTAGGGAGTTGTCATGTTTGGAAAGGCTATGGAAGTCCTGCACCCTTCCCACATACTTGCTCTATCTACTCCTTCTATATAGTTGTTCTTTATTTGAAATATTTATCATAATCCAGTAATCTAGTAGGCAAACTGTTTTCTTGTTCCTTCATACTGCGAGATTTTCTGGAAAATGACTAAATTCAATAAAGAGGTTGTGGTAATTTATAATTTATAGCAGTTAGGAGCACAAAAGACAATACGGACTTGTAATTATCATCTGCAGATTTTGCGTGTGCTGGGGGGGCAATCTTGTGGGACTGAGTCTTTAATTCACAGGTCTGTAGTCTTCAATTTGTATATTCATGCAGGTAGATAATGTTGGAATTTAGTTGAAACATGGGACACCAAGCTGTTCTCCACAGAAAACTGGAGTTGGTTGGCATGGGAGAAAAACCCCAATTTCAGTTGTTAAAGTGAAGTGCTCTAGAAATACTGAGCATTAGTTGAATGAAGATAAAAATCAACTAGTTTCTGTCATATCACCTTATTAGCATAAATGCCATCATCAAGGTGAGAAATGTTTTAGAGACTGCAGGGTATCAATTTATATAATTTTGATAATAATTTCGATAAACAGTGGCACAATGTAGACTGTGATGAGAAACTAATCAAGTAGCCAAAAACTCATAGTTGGACCTGAAACAAAAATAGCCTAATTGAAATAAAGAGAACAAAGACAATGAAGTGATATTGATTTGTTCGTTTAGATATTTATTCAATAATAGTTTTGGAAATGTGATCCATTGTTTATTCTTATAGCTTTTAGACATTTTGCCACATTCACTTCAAATGTAGACATTATATACATGCACACAGATACTATTTTTTCTTGAAAGCAGAGAATTAATGTCATAGAGTGCTGGAATCATGACAATAACCAAAAGATAGGGAAAGGAGAGTACATTATCACTTACTTGGTATGATGCAGTGAAGGAATATTTGTAATTTCATAACAAATGATGACATCTATACAATTTTATATTCTCTATTAACTTCCACAAATAAGAGAAAACATATTTGCCTTTCTGAGTCTGGCTTATTTCATTTAGCATAGAAATCTCCAGTTGTATTTATGTTGTTGCAAATGTCAGGATTTCATTTATTTAAAATTATGTATTTATTTATTTGAAGCCAGAGTTACAGAGTGAGAGAAAGAGTGAGGGGGGAGAGAGGGAGGGAGGGAGGGAGAAAGAGAGAGAAAGAGAGAGAGAGAAAAAAGAAGAGAGAAAGAGAGAAAGAATCTACTAAAGAATCTACTATCAGTTAGCTTACTCCCTGAATGGCCACAATTGATAGGACTGGGACAGGCTGATCCTGACTCTACTGTGAGATTCATCCTTAGTGCTGGGAGCTCAGTGTCTCTACAGTCAGGCTGGGCAAGTGTACAGAAACCCAGCCAAAACCTGGAAATTTCCCAGCTCTGGGGCTTTCCCCTGGAACTGCCTTAGCCACAGGCCAGAGGGTGTCTGCTCTCCACCCTGTAAGTTTCATGTCTCTGTTTCCGGCAGCCTCCAGCAACACTGGCACTTCTCCTCATCTCCAGGTTCAGAGCAGAGTCCCGCAGTGACTCTGCCGCAGCAAACAGACTGGCACTTTGTGGGGCTGGAGAGGGAGGCGAGTTGGCTTCCCTTTTCAGAGAAAAGTCATCACTCAGAGCCCTATCACTTACCCGGACTGGATTTGAAGTCAGTGGAGACTGTGAAATCATCCCTCAGTTAAAATTGCTGGTGGCAGGGGCCACAGTACCTTCTTCCTATCTTCTCTTGGCAGGATGATGTTTCCCATTTGGGAATGCAGTGATGAGTAGAGGCAGAAGTGACTGGCATGAGGCTAATGGTGGTAGAATGTCTGTCCTCTCTCCCAGCCACTGCAGAGTCTCTGCTCTCTCATTTCTCCATTGAAAATTTCTCTCCATCCGTCACCTGGGAGAGTCATCTATGATGCCAAACTGCCATTAGGGCACAGTTGCCCATGATTTCTCATGTTGAAACAGTTTTGATCTGGAAGCTGTAGCTGAGAAACGTGGTTTTCAGTGTGAAAGTCCTGAAGTTAGCCTCTATGATAAGAAAGCTTATGTGAGTATGATGACTAAATCAGAACTAATGGGTTCCCTGAGCCACAGCACACAGTGAGTGATATGACCACGTAAGCAGAAGGAAGTCTATCTAGAAAGTGAAAGGGATGGTGGCTAGGTCTGGGAAGACAGAATTTTCAGAGTAGGTCAGTCACATGGCAGAGTAGGTCACAACCATATTTAGGAAAACACAGATAATCTAGAAAAAAGTCCATCTTTAACATTTCAGATTTTCTTTACAAGAACAGGGGGATACCTTTAGCACAGAATGGGTGCTATTATGATGATATTCCAAACATCACTAGGGAATGTAGTCTAGAGGGTGAGCCATTTTGAAGTCTTGATGCTAGGATGCCCCTTTTCTCTCTCCCCTTCCTTCCTTCCTCCCTCCTTCCCTCCCTCCCTCCCTTCCTTCTCTTTATTTCCTCTTTCTTTCTTTATTCTTTTTTTAAATAAACACTTATTTTATTTGAAAGGCAGAACTACAGAGAGAGAAGGAGGGAGAGGGAGAGATGGAGAGAGAGGGAGAGAGAGAGAGAGAGAGAGAGAGAGAGATTGATCCTCCATCCACTGGTTCACACCCCAAATGGCTGTAATGGCTGGCGCTGGACCAGACCAAAACCAGGAGCCAGGAGCTTCCCATGGGCTTCGCACATAGGTGCAGTGTCCTAATCACTTGGGCCATCCTCTGCTGCTAACTGGGCCACACTAACAGGATGCTGGAATGGAAATGGAGCAGCCAGGACTTGAACTCGCATCCAGAAGGGATGTCGGCTGCATGACCTTCCATACCACAGCAGCTGTCTCAGGATGAACATTTTCTGTCCCTGAACATCATGTGGAGAACACATTCATAAGCTTATAGATTCCACTTTGTTAGGAATATGCAGGAGATGAACATTCTAGGCATACAGAGTTTAGACTACAGAGGGTAAACAATTTAGGATCTACTTTTCCAATTCTAATTTGGGATTCTGCTCTTTCTTGTCCAAAGTACACACTGAAGGACTCCACAGAAATTTCCAGTGAGTTTTCATTTTCGTATTACCACCATAATGCTATTTGTAGCTTCCTTCAAAAGCTTACAGATTTCTCCAAAAGTCTGCTACCTCCTAGCAGTTGTGCACGGGATGATCCTCATAAGAACACGGGTATACTTGCTAGCTTGGCCTCATACCTATACAGAGGGCATCTGCTGAGTATCTTCAAAATGCTAAAAGGTCTTATCAGAGCATAATATTTTGATTGTAGAGGGAGCTCACAAGAGTACCTAAAAGGAGATGAATCTGTTATGGGAGTGGAGGTGTTTCATGCAGTCTTGGTGGTACTGGGAGGGTAGGGGTGCCCGCTGGGTGTCTGTGGTTGGGTCCCAGGTGAGACATGCACCTATCCACTCTGGATCCTGCAAGACCCCTGCGAGTTTGGAAACCTGACACAGATGCAGCATGTGATCATCTGGATCATCTTGGATCCCTTGGAGTAGCGCTCCTTCCTACACTACTTCAGCGATGGCATACCCAAGTGCCCTGGGCAGCCAGGGCCTGGACTGTCCTCCCACCAACCCCAGTGGTGCCTGTGGGTCCCCTTGTGTGTGCCCATTCCTGCCTGCTTTGAGATGGTCATACCATTCCCAACTTACTGGGAGTAAACAGCCACCAAAACATGAAATCACTGGTCAAATGTCACTTGGGGACTTCAGTGTTTCCCTCCCGGGTGGTCACCTCTCTTTTTTGTTATCAGCAAAGAAAGGTATTTTTGTGTTAAAAGTGAGGCAGATAGTGGTGATTATTACAGGGCATTGTGAATATGCTCTGATCCAATGGAGTGGGCACTTTAAAATGGTAAATTTGCATTACATAGATTTTATTGCAATTATCACATTTAAATTTGTTTTTAAATGTGCAGCAGGGGTGAGATCAGGGGAGATTTGGTGAGGAATCTTCCTGGGTGACCCTCTTTTTTTGGTCACCCATAAAATGGGTGTGGAAGTACCTTTTCCTTAATCCGCTGGTTTAAACACAGATGCCTGAAAATCACTATGAATGAAAGGCAGAAATTGCTGAAAGTGAGATCAGAGGACTGAGCTCGCCAGGTCTTACATGTGCCCACTGCTTAGCCTCACTTTTAACTTTTTAAAGCCTTTGTAGTGTTGTATCTTGTTCAGGCGTGGCGGAAACAAGAACTTGAGAAAGCTAAGAGGAAGAATCCAGCTGCTATGAAAATGACAAATGAGCAACTCATCCGGATGACAGTTCCCTTTCTCCAAAAGACCCTTCTGGGAAAGGAGTCAGCATTGTAGTGTCTTGAAGACACAATAAACTTCTATGAGCCACACTGTTGCTGTGATTAAAAGGAAGAGTGCCTACAAAATCTCCTGCAAGGCTCCTCTGATCCCATTCTAAGAAACACACACTTTTTTGCACAGTATCTGCAGAACACAGATTTTCCTAGCTGTTTGTTCTATCTCTGTACTCTTAAAAAACATATGCTGATATTTATTGTAGAATCAAAACACTTTTTTTGCTAGATAGTTTAATACAATTGGGTTTGAAGCTTCTGGCTACACTATGACCCTTTCAACTTTAGAGAACTAGCCGTGGAGAACTAAAATCAGTGGTCCTTATGCTGTTGTATTTCTAAGTGCATGGTTTGTGAGGAATCAGCGGAGGATGTAAACCCTGAAACCAACTCCTGTTAGGGTTTAGCGATACAGGTCAAAGTAGCTTATAATTGATGTCATATGTATCAAAGCTAAAAAAGTAACACACACACACACACACACAAAATTTATTTTACAAATTTTGTTCAATTCTGTGAATAATTATGTTATCTTGGTCACTCCTGACAAGAGTAACATGCATTTGTACAGTGATTCAAAACAAGTTTGTATGTGACCAGATGGAAAGGGAGAGGAAGATATTCCTTCTGAGGATTCACTTGCCAAATACCCACACAAGCTAGGCTGAAACAAGGAATGCAGATCTCCAACCAGGTCTCCCATGTGTGTGCCCCACCCAAATACTTGGGCCATCATCTGCTGCTTCCATAGGCACATTAGCTGGAAATTCAATGGAGGTAGAGGCAGGAATCAGTCCCATCCCCTCCAATATGGATTGTGGACTTTCTAATTGATGGTTTTACTCATTGCACCACAGTGTCCTTTCTCCCTCAATCTTTTTTTTTTTTTTCTTTATTTGACAGGTAGAGTTACAGACAGAGAGAGACAGAGAGAAAAGTCTTCCTTCCATTGATTCACTCCATAAATGGCAGCCATGGCTGGTGCTGTGCTGATCTGAAGCCAGGAGCCAGGTGCCTTTTCGTGGTCTCCCATGCGGGTGCAGGGCCCAAGCACTTGGGCCATCCTCCACTGTCCTCCAGGGCCACAGCAGAGAGCTGGACTGGAAGAGAAGCAACCGGGACTAGAACCCGGCGCCCATATGGGATGCCAGCACCACAGGCGGAGGATTAACCAAGTGAGCCATGGTGCCGGCCCCTTCTCCCTCAATCTTTTAAAGTATGTAATGGTGACAGCCCTAGGCGTCAAAATTATTGTTTTTATTTGTTTGTGATTTATAGCCACACACACTACTCTTTGATAGTACTGAAACTGGACTCAGAATGAGCATTCGCTTGGATTAGAAGTGGATATATTTTTAGATACAACACTATTTAATAAAAGATAAGCGATATCAGGTGCTTAAAATACTTTTATAAGAATAACTCTACAGTAATTAAGATGGTGTACTATTGGGAAAGAAAAAATAAGTGAAACAACAGAACAGAAGAAACAATGTGCAGAAATGTAACTCTACAGTAATTAAGATGGTGTACTATTGGGAAAGAAAAAATAAGTGAAACAATAGAACAGAAGAAACAATGTGCAGAAATGTATATTTGAATTACGATAAAGAAGAAACTGTGGAATCATGGGGAAAATCAATGTCATCTCCATAAATGGAACAGTAAGTATTGAATATCCATTTGGAAAGAAATAATCAAACTTGATTTCCCACTTCAACAAACCTTGAAAGATAAGCTAGTTGTATTGTAGATCTATACGTACATATTACAATGTTTGTCATACAAGCAAAAATGAACGGGCATTCAAGTAAACATAACAATTTCAAATTTAACTTAAGAAGATAAATCAATAGAAACTTGAATTAATAAAGTAATGGAATTTGCAATGAAGCAGTGATTATACAAATACCACATATGTTCAAGAAGAATATTTCAGGGCCTCTGCTGTGACTTAGTGGGTAAAGCCACTGCCTGCAGTGCCGACATCTGACACGGGTGCCATTCCTCTTCCAATCTAGCTCTGCTATGACCTGGGAAAGAAGTAGAAGATGGTCCAAGCCCTTGGGCCACTGTTCCTCTGCGAGAGATCCGTAAGAATCTCCTAGCTCCCGGCTTCAGATTGACTTAACTCCAGCCATTGTGGTCAATTGGGTAGTGAACCAGCTGATGGAAGACCTCTCTTTCTCTCTCTCTCTCTCTCTGCCTCTCTATAACTCTGCCTTTCAATAAATAAATAAATCTTTAAAAGAATACATCATGATATTCCTGGAAAATATAAAAAGAGACTCACATACAATTGAAAACTAAATATATGAAATGAAAAATATACTGAAATATAATGGAAGATTGGATATTGCAGAGCAAACGATGAAGATAGAGCCATAAAAATGTTACTTAAACAATACTATAAACTTTAAAAAATATATAGAATATCTCATAACCTTGGGATAAGAAAAGAGTTCTCACTGGGGTTAAGCAGCTGTTGAAGTTGACACAATAGAAACACTGTCAGGGGAATATTAGGAAGTGTGGTGTATAACTTTGGGAATATGAAGGGGTTACACAATGACAAGTTCTAGGTTCTGGTTGTAGTAGCAACTGGCTGAGGTAGGACAGGGGGTGGGTTCATTAATGGAAAGTGCTGAAAAGATATGAGAGGAACAGTGTTAAATGATTTGAATGTGTTTTTTCAGTGAATTCACAATCGACAAAAACTAGTTTCAGATTCATTTTTTCTAACTTCAAAGAAGTGTTCATGCTGTTTTCAAAATTAAAAAAAATACTTTTTATGAAAACATAAAAGATGGAACAACAGTTAAATATATTTCATGAACTACCCAATGTAGTTCTTCTAGATCTGGATTAAAGGAATAATTTACAGTTAGAATTTTCAGTGTTACTTTTCTTCCAGAGAGTTCAACTAAGAAGCTTATGTTCTGCGATCAGCTTTGAGACAGCCAGCAAAAGCCACACCTGCACATTGTCACCTAAGAGCAAGTTAGCGTCCCTTGCCAAGTTGAAAATTTATTAATGAGAAGGTCATTGCGAATTCGGTACAATTTTTCAATTCTTTCATTAAAAATATTTATTTATATACATAAATATTATATATATGAATATCTATATATATATATATGAAGCCGGGAATTTCTTCTGGGTCTCCCATGTGGGTGTAAGGGCCCAATACTTGGGCCATCTTCTATTGCTTTCACAGGCACACTAGCAGAGAGCTGAACTGGAAGTGGAGCTGCTCATGGGACGACAGCACTGTAGGTGGAGGCTTAACCTGCTGTGCGACAGTGAGGGCTCTATTTGTGTTTACTTCCCACCTTTCCATATCCAATCACTCACACAACTGTTACAAGTAGCCTTTCCTGAGGCCTCTGCAAATGTGCATATTCCATCTGAATCAAAAAGCCTGATTCTGGATATGAAAAAAAAAAAAGGATGAGGAAAACAAAATAAAGATATTGTGGTGGGGAAAACACAGACACATTCTTCTTTCAATAAGATCATAAAACAGTGTATGCATATGATCAAGTTAGCACAACCTCCGTTAGTATTGTTCTTAGCCATAGCCAAAGTTTGTTCATTTAAAAAAGTTGCTCATCTACTTTCATCTGTGCAAAAGGCAGAATGACAGGGAGGAAGAAGGAAGGAGAAGGAGGGAAAGAGGGAGTGAGAGTGAGAGAGAGAGGGAGAGAGAGAGAGAAAATTGATCTTCCATCTGCTGACTTACTCCCCCATACCTGCAATGTCAGAACTGGGCTAAGCTGAAATCAGAAACTCCATGTAGGCCCCCATGAGGGTAGTAGGGGCCCAAGCACATGAGTCAGCATCTGTTGCTTCTAGGGTACATTATCAGGAAGCTGGGTTAGAAGCTGAGTAGGCAAAATTGAAAGTGTCACTCTGAAGTGGGACGTGGACACCCCAAGTAGTGGCTTAGTCTATTGCACAACAACCACCCTAGTGTATTCATTTTTTAAAAAAGTTAACATTCTTGTAAATTACTCATAATTCAAGAATATATTTGTCTTAACATTAAACTTTGTATTTTGAGATAATTGTAGATTCACACACAATCTTAATAGGAAATATATTTTAAAAGTTCCCATATATATATATATATACCTTGTATTCAGTTTCTTCCAAAGGGAACACATTACAGTATTACAACCAGAATGTGATATATTTTATTTTTATTAACACTAGTTGTACCTATTTATGGTCTGCAGTGCAACTTTTCAATACATGAGTATAATGTTACTGGTCAAGTCAGTATAATTATTGTTTCCCCTTTTTGACATCACTTTATGATTGGATCCTTGGTGCTCCTTTTTTTCTATTTACTCACAAAATATGCAACAGGTTATAGTGAATTAGAGTTAACCCACCATGCTGTTTAGCACTAGGAATTTATTCCTTTGATCAGCTTTGGATTTGGTACCCATCATCCAAATTCCTGCTATCTGTACCCTGCTCCTCTCAACCTCTAATAATATGTTGTGTTCAGACAAGTTTTTTTAGCTTTCCTGTATGGAGAACATGTGGTATTCAGCTTTCTGTGCCTGGCTTAATTCACTTCACATAATGTCCTCTAGTTCTAACAACCAGAATATTGACAGTGATGTAATTCCCTAATCTTATAAAGAATTCTTCATTCCACTTATACTCACTTGTGTATCTTCTTTTAGTTCTTTGCCGATTTGTAATGTTTCAGTTCATGCATCTACCACACAGTCATATTGCAGAACACTGTCATTACTACAGTGATCTCTCATTTTGCCATTTTAATTCTACCCACCTCTTTCCTGTTTCCTTTTTCTGTGTATAACTTTAAAAATCTAAACTGGTCTCCATCTTTATAGTTTAAGCTTCCCAAGAATGTTATATACAATTGGAAAAATGTAGTGTGCAACCTTTGTCTGTGATCTTTTTCACTCATCATAACTTTAAGATTCATCTAAGTGGATGGGACTCTCAACACATTTTTTTTTCCTGAGAAGTATTCTGTGGTATGTACGTACTGGTTTAACTATTAGCCCATGGAAATGCATCTGCCTTATTTCTGGTTTAAGGCCATAATGAGGAAAGCTGCCATCAAATTTGTGTATAGGGGCCAGCGCTGTGGTGCACAGGTTAATCCTCTGCCTGTGATGCTGGCATCCCATATGGGCGCCCGTTCTAGTCCTGGTTGCTTCTCTTCCAGTCCAGCTCTCTGCTGTGGCATGGGAAAGCAATGGAGGATGACTTGGACCCCTGTACCCATGTGGGAGACCAGGAAGAAGCACCTGGCTCCTGTCTTCAGATTGGCGTAGCTCCAGTCAGCGCTGTGGCATAGCAGGTAAAGCTGCCTCCTGCTGTGCTAGCATCACATGTGGGAGCCTGTCTGTGTCCCAGCTGCTCTACTTCCAGTCCGGCTCTCTGCTATGACCTAGGAAAGACGGCCCAGGTTCTTGGGCCTCTCTGCATGCGTGGAAGACCCGGAAGAAGCTCCAGGCTCCTGGCTTTAGATCTGTACAGCTCTGGCCATTGTGGCCATCTAGGGAGTGAACCAGTGGATAGAGTACCTCTCTCTTCTCTCTCTCTCTCTCTGCCTCTCTGTTACTCTGCCTTTGAAATAAATAAATAAATCTTAAAAAAAAAATAACAGCGTGGAATCTTAGAGCAGAGCGTGGGGCATTTTGCTGATGCAATCAGGAAAGCTTTTCAGAGGTGGTGTCATAGGAGATGAGAACCACCTATTGCAATGGAAGAGGTCCTGCCTATCTCTAAAGAGAGATTGTTCCAAGAGGTGGAAATGGCAAGTGCCAAGATAGCAAAGACTGTAAAAACTGTTCTTTGTAGCACCCTACTGGAAGGACAGGGAGGGAAGTAGGGAACAAGGTTGGGATGGTGAACATGCTGGTTATATACTGCCTTTCAGGTCGAAAGAAGATGCTAAGATGTCAGCCATTTTTTCACTGGAAACTGAGAGGAGCTTTTACACAAAACAGGGATAGACTTCAAGTATTAGGGTCTCTTAGTTGGCTTGTAAAAAATAAACATAGACTATAAACTGAGGGTCCCTCTGAACAGGGTAAGCCACCCTCTTTCATAAGAGGTCACTGCAGTACTCTCCAGAGATGCTACAATTTGGTAACTTTGGCAACCCAGAGGGAGACTGCAGGAGAATTTGAGCCCACACTGAAGATAGCACAGATTCCCTGTGTGGTCCTTGGGAAAGAGCTTCCAATCTCTGGCTCCTGTGAGTATATCATTCGCCTGCTAACTACTTCCAATTCCGCTCAACTGTGTGGAATTACTTCCCATTTGAATCAAAAAAAAGAAAGAAAGAGAGATTTACCACGCCTAACCTTAACTCTGAGGAACCAAACAGAGCTCTCAGGCCACACCCATCTCAAGCCTCTAAGGCTCCATCAAAAGCAGACAGTCCACTTAATCGAGTCATAGTATAACGAGAAAAAACAGCACAGCAAAGACACCAAAGAATATCTCCACAATGCCAAACACAGAAACGAGGTAACAAGAACAAGGAAGACATTACGATGCCCTGAAATGATAAAGATACCCCAATTCAAGATTATGAAGATGATGAGATAGAAGACATGCAAGAAGTGGATCTCAAAAAATTGATAAAAACATTAAGAAGTTCTCAAAAACAAATCCTTGAACTACAGAAATCCTTACTGGACAGGATTGAAAATCTCTCTCATGAAAATGAAATATTAAGGAGGAATCAAAATGAAATAAAACAACTAATAGAACATGAAACTGTGATAGTGACGAGAAATCATAATGAAATGAAGAATTCAATAGTTCAAATGACAAACACATTAGAGAGCCTTAAAAACAGAATGGGTGAAGCAGAAGAGAGAATATCGGACTTAGAAGACAGAGAAAAGGAAAGGATACAGTCAAACCAAAGAAAAGAAGAGGAAATTAGAAATCTAAAAAATATTGTAGGGAATCTACAGGATACTATTAAAAAACCCAACATTCGGGTTCTAGGAGTTCCTGAAGGCATGGAGAGGGAGAAAGGATTAGAAGGCCTTTTTAGTGAGATGCTAGCAGAAAATTTCCCAGGTTTGGAGAAGGACAGAGAAATCCTAGTACAGGAAACCCCAGTAAACATGACCAAAAGAGATCCTCACCATGACACGTTGTAATTAAACTCACCACAGTGAAACAGAAAGAAAAGATCCTAAAATGTGCAAGAGAGAAATGTCAGATTACTCTCAGAGGATCTCCAATTAGACTCACAGCAGACTTCTCATCAGAAACCCTATAAGCTAGAAGGGAATGGCGAGACATAGCCCGGGTACCAAGAGAGAAAAACTGCCAGCCCAGAATATTATATCCTGAAAAGCTATCATTTGTGAATGAAGGTGAAATAAAGACCTTTCATAGCAAACAGAAATTAAAAGAATTTGTCGCCACTCATCCAGCCCTGCAAAAGAGGCTTAAAGATGTGCTGCACACAGAAACAGAGAAACACGGTCATCAGTATGAAAGAAGGTAAAGGAAGGAAACCTCACAGCAAAAGATCACAGGGAATTCAAAGCATATATTAGAACTTATCTTTGGCAAATGGCAGGGCAAAGTTACTACTTATCAATAGTCACATTGAACATTAATGGCCTGAACTGTCCAGTTAAAAGACACTGATTCGCTGATTGGGTTAAGGAACAAAACCCATCTATTTGCTACTTACAAGAAACACATCTTTCCAACAAAGATGCATACAGACTGAAAGTGAAAGGATGGAAAAAGATATACCATGCCAACAAAATTGAAAAAAGAGTGGGTGTAGCCATCTTAATATCGGACAACATAAACTTTGCCACAAAAACTGTTAGGAGAGACAAAGAGGGGCACTATATAATGATTAAGGGATCAATTCAGCAGGAAGATATAACAATCATCAATGTATATGCACCTAATTACAGGGCACTGGTTTATTTAAAAGATTTGTTAAGGGACTTAAAGGGAGACTTAGACCCCAATACAATAGTACTGGGGGACTTCAATACTCCACTCTCAGAAATAGACAGATCAACAGGACAGAAGATCAACAAGGATACAGTAGATTTAAATGACACTATAGCTCAAATGGATCTAACAGATATATACAGAACTTTTCATCCTACAAATAAAGCATTTACATTCTTCTCAGCAGTACATGGAACCTTCTCTAGGATTGACCACATACTAGGCCATAAAGCAAGTCTCAGCAAATTCAAAAGTATTAGAATCATACCATGTAGCTTCTCAGACCATAAAGGAATGAAGTTGAAAATTAGCAACTCAGGAATCCCTAGAGAATATGCAAACACTTGGAGATTGAACAACATGCTCCTGAATGAACAACAGGTCATAGAAGAAATGAAAAGAGAAATAAAAAAATTTCTGGAAGTAAATGAGGATAACAGCACAACATACCAAAACTTATGGGATACAGCAAAAGCAGTGTTAAGAGTAAAGTTTATATCAATAGGTGCCTACATCAAGAAATTGGAAAGGCACCAAAGAGAATGAGCTTTCAATTCATCTCAAGGACCTAGAAAATCTGCAGCAAACCAGACCCAAATCTAGTAGGAGAAGAGAAATAATTAAAATCAGAGAAGAAGTCAACAGGATTGAATCCAAAAAACATTACAAAAAAATCAGCCAAACTAGGAGCTGGTTTTTTGAAAAAAAAAAAAAATAAACTAAATTGACACCCAATTAGCCCAACTAACTAAAAAAAGAAGAGAAAAGACCCAAATCAATAAAATCAGAAATGAAAAAGGAAACATAACAACAGACACCACAGAAATAAAAAGAATCATCAGAAATTACTACAAGGACCTGTATGCCAGCAAACAGGGAAACCTATCAGAAATGGATAGATTCCTGGACACATGCAACCTACCTAAATTGAACCAGGAAGACATCGAAAACCTAAACAGACCCATAACTGAGTCAGAAATTGAAACAGTAATAAAGTCCCTCCCAACAAAGAAAAGCCCAGGACCCGATGGATTCACAGCTGAATTCTACCAGACATTTAAAGAAGAACTGACTCCAATTCTTCTCAAACTATTCAGAACAATCGAAGAAGAGGGAATCCTCCCAAATTCTTTCTATGAAGCCAGCATCACCTTAATTCCTAAGCCAGAAAAATGATGCAGCATTGAAAGAGAATTACAGACCAATATCCCTGATGAACATAGATGCAGAAATCCTCAATAAATTCTGGCCAACAGAATGCAACAACACATCAGAAAGATCATCCATCCAGACCAAGTGGGATTTATCCCTGGTATGCAGGGATGGTTCAATGTTCACAAATCAATCAACGTGATACAGCACGTTAACAGACTGCAGAAGAAAAACCAAATGATTATCTCAATAGATGCCGAGAAAGTATTTGATAAAATACAACACCCTTTCATGATGAAAACTCTAAGCAAACTGGGTATGGAAGGAACATTCCTCAATACAATCAAAGCAATTTATGAAAAAACCACAGCCAACATCCTATTGAATGGGAAAAAGTTGGAAGCATTTCCACTGAGATTACCAGACAGGGATGCCCACTCTCACCACTGCTATTCAACATAGTTGTGGAAATTCTAGCCAGAGCTATTAGGCAAGAAAAAGAAATTAAAGGGATACGAATCGGGAGGAAGAACTCAAACTATCCCTCTTTGCAGATGATATGATTCTTTATTTAGGGAATCCAAAGAACTCTACTAAGAGACCATTGGAACTCATAGAAGAGTTTGGCAAAGTAGCAGGATATAAAATCAATGCACAAAAATCAACAGCATTTGTATACACAGCTAATGCCATGGCTGAGGAAGAACTTCTAAGATCAATCCCATTCACAATAGCTACAAAAACAATCAAATACCTTGGAATAAACTTAACCAAGGACGTTAAAGATCTCTACGATGAAAATTACAAAACCTTAAAGAAAGAAATAGAAGAGGATACCAAAAAATGGAAAAAACTTCCATGCTGAATAATTGGAAGAATCAATATCATCAAAATGTCCATTCTCCCAAAAGCAATTTACAGAATCAATGCAATACCAATCAAGATACAGAAGACCTTCTTCTCAGATCTGGAAAAAATGATGCTGAAATTCATCTAGAGACACAGGAGACCTCGAATAGCTAAAGCAATCTTGTACAACAAAAATAAAGCCGGGGGCATCACAATACCAGATTTCAGGACATACTACGGGGCAGTTGTAATCAAAACAGCATGGTACTGGTACAGAAACAGATGGATAGACCAATGGAACAGAATTGAAACACCAGAAATCAACCCAAACATCTACAGCCAACTTATATTTGATCAAGGATCCAAAACCAATCCCTGGAGTAAGGACAGTCTATTCAATAAATGGTGATGGGAAAATTGGATTTCCACGTGCAGAATCATGAAGCAAGACCCCTACCTTACACCTTACACAAAAATTCACTCAACATGGATTAAAGACTTAAATCTACGACCTGACACCACCAAATAATTTGAGGACACTGGAGAAACCCTGCAAGATATGGTACTGGCAAAGACTTCCTAAAAAAGACCCGGGAGGTACAGGCAGTCAAAGCCAAAATTAACATTTGGGACTGCATCAAATTGAGAAGTTTCTGTACTGCAAAAGGAGCAGTCAGGAGAGTGAAGAGGCAACCGACAGAATGGGAAAAAATATTTGCAAACTATGCAACAGATAAAGGGTTGATAACCAGAATCTGCAAAGAAATCAAGAAACTGCACAACATCAAGCTGACTTACCTCAAACGGTAGAGTTAGAAACATACCAGGGGATTCCAATTCAATCCCATCAAGGTGGCATGTACCAATGCCATCTCACTAGTCCCAGTGATCAATTTCTGTTCACAATTGATCATAATGATAGGACTAAGAACCAAAGGGATCACATAAACACGAATAGTGTCTGTAAATACTAGCTGATAGAATCAAAAAGGGAGAGAACAATCCAACATGGGAAGTGAGATACACAGCAGACCCATAGAATGGCAGATGTCCTAATCAGCACTCCGGCCTCAGAATCAGCCCTTAAGACCTGCGGATCTGGCTGAAAAATCCATGAGAGTATTTCAGGCATCGAAACCAAGACACTCTGGGGGAAAAAAAAACCTAAATGAAAGATCTCCGCGAGTGAGATCCCAGTGGAAAGAACGGGTCATCAAAGAAGGAGGTACCTTTCTCTGAAGGGAGGAGAGAACTTCCACTTTGACCATGGCCTTGTCTAAATATGATCAGAGTCGGTGAACCCAGAGGGCTTCCATAGCCTTGGCAGCTCATGACAAGAGCCTAGGGTGATTACTGAGGCCATAAACAAGAGTGTCAATTTGTTAAGTCAACAACAGGAATCACTGTGCACTTACTTCTCATGTAGGATCTCTGTTCTTAGTGTGCTGTACATTGAGATTTAATGCTATAACTAGTACTCAAACAGTATTTGTCACTTTATGTTTCTGTGTGGGAGCAAACTGTTGAAATCTTTACTTAATGTATGCTAAACTGATCTTCTGTATATAAAGAGAATAGAAAATGAATCTTGATGTGAATGGAAGGGGAGAGGGAGTGGGAAACGGGAGGGTTGCAGGTGGGAGGGACATTATGGGGGGAAGCCATTGTAATCCATAAGCTGTGCTTTGGAAATATATATTCAATAAATAAAAGTTAAAAAAAAAACCACTTAAGAGATGGGCCAAGGACCTCAATAGACATTTTTTCAAAAGAGGAAATCCAAGGGCCAACAGACACATGAAAAAATGTTCAAGATCACTAGCAATTAGGGAAATGCAAATCAAAACCACAATGAGGTTTCACCTCACCCCCCTTAGAATGTCTTACATACGGAAATCAACTAACAACAGATGCTGGAGAGGATGTGGGGAAAAAGGGACACTAACCCCACTGTTGGTGGGAATGCAAACTGGTTAAGTCACTATGGAAATCAGTTTGGAGATTCCTCAGAAACCTGAATATAACCCTACCATTCAACCCAGCCATCCCACTCCTTGGTATTTACCCAAAGGAAATTAAACTGGCAAACAAACAAGCTGTCTGCACCTTAATGTTTATTGCAGCTCAATTCACAATAGCTAAGACCTGGAACCAACACAAATGCCCAACAGAAGACTGGGTAAAGAAATTATGTGACATGTACTCTATAGAATACTATACAGCAGTCAAAAACAACAAAATCTGGTCATTTGCAACAAGATGGAGGAATCTGGAAAACATTATGCCAAGTGAATTATTTGTCCAAAGGGACAAATATCATAATTTCTCCCTGATCGGCGACAACTAAGTGAGCACCAAAGGGGAAACCTGTTGAAGTGAAGTTAACACTATGAGAAACAGTGACTTGATAAACTCTTGTCCTGACTGTTGATGTACAATTTTATACTTTATCCATTTTAGTATTTTTTATTTGTTTTGTTCTAGTACTATTGGTTAAACTCTGTAATTAACACACGATTTTTCTTAGGTGTTTAAATTTAACTGAAAAGTAATCTCTGTTAAATACAAGAGTGGGAATAAGAGGGGAAAGAGATGTACAATTTGGGACATGCTCAATTGGACTTGCCCCAAATGGTGGAGTTAGAAACGTGCCAGGGGATTCCAATTCAATCCCATCAAGGTGGCATGTACCAATGCCATCTCACTAGTCCAAGTGATCAATTTCAGTTCACAATTGATCACACTGATAGGTCTAAGAGTCAAAGGGATCACACAAACAAGACTAGTGTCTGCAAATACTAACTGATAGAATCAAAAAGGGAGAGAACGATCCATCACGGGAAGCGTGATACACATTAGACTAAGAACCAAACGGATCACATAAACAAAAATAGTGTCTGTAAATACTAGCTGATAGAATCAAAAAGGGAGAGAATGATCCAACATGGGAAGTGAGATACACAGCAGACCCATAGAATGGAAGATGTCCTAAATAGCACTCTGGCCTCAGAATCAGCCCTTAAGGCATTCAGATCTGGCTGAACAGCCCATGAGAGTATTTTAGGCATGGAAAGTCAAGACGCTCTGGAAAAAAAAAAACAAAAAACAAAAAACAAAAAACAAAACCCTAAATAGAAGATCACTGCGAGTGAGATCCCAGTGGAAAGAACGGGCCATCAAAGTAGGAAGTACATTTCTCTGAACTGAGGAGAGAACTTCCACTTTGACTATGACCCTGTCGGAATAAGATCAAAGTCAACGAACTCAAAAGGCTTCCATAGCCTTGGCAACTCATGACTAGTGCCTAGGGAGATTACTGATGCCATAAACAAGAGTGTCAAATTGTTAAGTCAACAACAGGAGTCACTGTGTACTTACTTCTCACCTGGGATCTGTCCTTAATGTGTTGTCCAATGTGAAGTAATGCTATAACTAGTACTTAAACAGTATTTTACACTTTGTGTTTCTGTGTGGGTGCAAACTGATGAAATCTTTACTTAATATATACTAAATTGATCTTCTGTATATAAAGATAATTGATAATGAATCTTTTTTTTTTTTGACAGGCAGAGTGGACAGTGAAATAGGAGAGAGAGAGACAGAGAGAGACAGAGAGAAAGGTCTTCCTTTGCCATTGGTTCACCCTCCAATGGCCGCTGCGGCTGGCACGCTGCAGCCGGCGCACCGCGCTGATCTGATGGTAGGAGCCAAGTACTTATCCTGGTCTCCCATGGGGTGCAGGGCCCAAGCACTTGGGCCATCCTCCACTGCACTCCCTGGCCACAGCAGAGAGCTGGCCTGGAAGAGGGGCAACCGGGACAGAATCTGGCTCCCCGACCGGGACTAGAACCCGGTGTGCTGGCGCTACAAGGCGGAGGATTAACCTAGTGAGTCGCGGTGCAGGCCGAAAATGAATCTTGATGTGAATGGAATGGGAATGGGAGCGGAAGTTGGGAGGGGTGTGAGTGGGAAGGAAATTATTGGGGGGGAAACTATTGTATTCCATAAACTGTACTTTGGAAATTTATATTTACTAAACAAAAAAAATTCAAAAAAATGAGGTCAATGCAGCTTATACTCATTTAGGCAGAAAGCCAGCACTGGGGGCCAGCAACCAAATCCCAGCAATTCCTCAATTCCTTGGTAGGAATTTGGGAAAAATGTCCCTAGATACCTTTTAGTCTAATTGAGCATGTTCTGAAATGTAATGCTACACATAGCCGACCAAATCCTGGCATTACCATTTAATAGTAGCCTCAGATAATTCAATCTTTCTTTCTGTATCCCAATTCCCTCATTTACAAATAAAATAAGGCTCACAAGATTATTAAAAGTGAGATAGCTGCTGTTCCTGTACATGTTCCAACAAGCCAACAATGACAATACCCACAAAGAAGACCCACAGACAGGGATGCCTCCTCACCAAGAGGCAGCAGAGTTAGGGAGAGACTGTAGAAACATGATGGCCAATGATGAAGATTCAGCTGAACATGAAAAGGCTGTCACTACTAACTTGGCAGCACAGAGGAAGAGAAGGGAAAGTAATGCAAAGGCTGATAGGCAATAACCTCTGGTTCTGGGCAAGGAACCACTTCCAGGTTCAGGCATGTCAGAGAAAACAAAATTAAATGACAAGATGTGATAAGTGTATGTCCACAGTCTCTTTCCTACGGCTCATGTTTGCCTTCACAAAAATCAGTGGAAGCTCCGAAAGCCTCCTTTTGTCTTTCTACAAGATTCCCTCCTCAAATAGCTAAAATTACAAAGTTGTATATTATCCGTAGATTTAAAATGTGATGAATACAAAGCCAAAATATTGATGTTTATGTTTATAGAAACCAATATGCTCTTTCTGAAACTTGTAATAGCAACCTACTCCCTTAAACCATAAAGAATCTAAAGGATAAACTCCTTAGTGATTTAAGATTCTTTGCATTTTTGGACAAAGGTAGAGACCAACTGTTAATTGCACATCTGTGATTACTATGATCAGTGTTAATTTACAGGAAACCAGGTTTGATTATTGTTGCTTATCTAAAAACAACATATGTACAGGGGCTCCTTGTTTGAAAACATCTCTGTGATCTTGGCGGAACAGGAATTAGGAACAGATTTCAAGATAAACAGAGACACTCTCCTGTCCCGATTTACAAGTGACATACAGAAAATCCAGAAGTATGGGAACAGTTTCAGCACTTAGGTTGGTAAAATGTTTCCACTGTCTTCATATACTTTATATATCCCAGCTGATCACAAATGCATTGAAATTGGAGACATTTTTCTAAGTCAGATAAAAACATTTGGAAATTTTTATCATATGATCCTCAAGTATCTTTGTGTGCCTATAATGCCAAAGAAATGATCACCTCCTTAGGGTACATTCATTTCTGTGATAGAGTTAATGTTGTATTCGGTGCTTTGCTTGCCAAGTTCAAGTTTGTAGTGGTACTGAAATTGGGCATTCATGCGAGAATTAATTGAGAAATTAGTGTAAAAGCATGGAGAGGGACTGGCGCTGTGGCGCAGTGGATTAACACCCTGGCCTGAAGCGCCAGCATCCCATATGGGCACCAGTTTGAGACCCGGCTGCTCCACTTCTGAGCCAGCTCTCTGTTATGGCCTAAGAAAGCAGTAGAAGATGGACTAAGTCCTTAGGCCCCTGAACCCACGTGGGAGACAGAGAAGAAGCTCCTGGCTCCTGGATTTGGATCGGTGCAGCTCCGGCAGTTGCGGCCAATTGGGAAGTGAACCAGTAGATGGAAGACCTCTCTCTCTCTCTCTCTGCCTCTTCTTCTCTCTCTGTGTAACTCTGACTTTCAAGTAAATAAATAAATCTTTAAAAAAAAAAAAGGTATTGAGAAAGTAATCAAGAAGTGGTCAGTTTGTATTTGTGAGAAACTGAGGATCTACTGAGAGAACTAATTTCTTCAACACATGGAAGCTTATTATTCTTATTTTTAGTTTCTTTCTAGTCCAATTGTTTTTCTAAGTTTACACCTTCTCCTTAGTATCAAGCCTCAAAATTTGGAGAGGAAAGAGTGAAGAATTATCATGTTCCCACTGCTTTGCACCGCAGGAAATCAGTGAATGTAGATTGATAACTAAGGTTCTCGTAAAAACCACTAAAGCTGTAATAATTATGGACAGCACCAGGTTGAAAATGAAACTTTGCTCAGGATCAGTAGCCAGCAGCAATATTCAAATGAAAAGCACAATAAGGTATCATCTCACTCTATTTAAAATGGTTATTATCCAAAGATCAAAAAATAACAAATGCTGGTGAGGTTATAGGGGGAAATGTAACCTAATAAAATGTATAGTGGAATGCAAATTAATAAAAGTATGATAGAAAATATATGAAGTTTCTTCAAAAAAGTAAAAATAGACCAATTATATGACCCAACTACTCTACTTCAGGAAATATATTCAAAAGAGGTGAAAATCAGCATCTGAACGAGATGCTTGCACTCCCATATTTAGAGCTGCCTAATTCAAAATACCAAAGATACAGAATCTGCCTAAATGTGCATCTATTAATGTCTGGATAAAGAAAATGTGGTATACATACACAATGGAATATTACTAGACATTAAGAAATGAAATTACATTTGCAGCAAAATGTATGGAACTTAAGGTCATTAGGTTAAGTGAAATAAACCAGACTCAATAAGACAAATAATATCTAACACATGAAGTGAATATGGCAACATGTTAAAAATTGCTAAATCTTGGCCAGAGCCGTGGCTCACTAGGCTAATCTTCTGCCTGTGGCGCCGGCATCCAGTTCTGGTCCCGGTTGGGGTACCAGATTCTGTCCCAGTTACTTCTCTTCCAGTACAGCTCTCTGCTGTGGCCCAGGAAGGCAGTGGAGGATGGCCCAAGTCCTTGGGCCCTGCACCCGCATGGGAGACGGGGAGGAAGCACCTGGCTCCTGGCTTCAGACTGGTGCAGCGCACGGGCCGTAGCAGCCATTTGGGGGATGAACCAATGGAAGACCTTTCTCTCTGTCTCTCTCTCTCACTGTCTAACTCTGCCTGTCAAAAAAAAAAAAATTGCCGAATCTTAAAAATAATTTATTTATTTATTTATTTTATTTTTGAAAGGCAGAGTGGACAGTGAGAGAGAAAGACAGAGAGAAAGGTCTTCCTTTTCCGTTGGTTCACTCCCCAATGGCCGCTGCCGCCGGCGCGCTGCAGCTGGTGCACCACGCTGATCCGAAGGCAGGAGCCAGGTGCTTCTCCTGGTCTCCCATGAGGGTGCAGGGCCCAAGGACTTGGGCCATCCACCACTGCCCTCCCGGGCCACAGCAGAGAGCTGGACAGGAAGAGGAGCGAACGGGACAGAATCCAGCACCCCAACTGGGACTAAAACCCAGTGTGCCGGTGCTGCAGGTGGAGGATTAGCCTATTGAGCTGCGGTGCCAGCCAAAAATAAATTTTAAAAATGCTTTTAGGAGCCAAAGTAAAAACAGAATATCACAGTGTACCCCATATATATGAGTAGCTATCGTTAATAAAACATCTTATTAAAAACAAATACCTGATTGTCAGAATTCAAAATTACAGTTCTATCATGGAAAAGAGACTCACAACTCAGATCTTAAAATTGTTCAATTGCCGGTTTGAAATGACTATAAGTTCAAGATCTTTACAGTCTTTATATCTTCATACTTTGAATAAAAATATCTGTTGGAGCTATTGTTTAAATTACATTACTCCCTTAAGCAGTTCATGATTCTTTTTATTTTTATTCTAAAATTTTTTCTCCTACAATTCAATGATGTTTTATGGTAATAACTTTAATACACATGAATCAAGTCACATATGGAGCTTGTATATTCAACATTTGTCTTGTCTTCTTAAATTAGATGAGGCCTATCTGAGAAATTGCTTGTCCTTCTTAAGTACCATCGAAATGCTTAACTAAAAAAAAATTAGTCAATAATTGCTTTGTGTACTTTTAATAGAATTAGAGTTTTATCTCTTTCATGGGTGCTATTTTTGAAATATACTATACAAAACATCTTTTAGAAAGGGATTATCCATGAATTTTTCTCTCTCTCTCTCCTTCCTTTCTTCCTTCCTTCTTCCCTTCCTGTCTTTTCTTCTCTCTTTGCTTATTTTTTCTTTTTCTATTTCATTGTTAAGAATTGGAGAGCCTGGGATAATATGAAGGTTAAGCTAAAAATTAATTTTCAAAGAGTCATATCAAAGAATCTTTTAATAACATATTGAGCTAAAAAAGGATATCAGGGAAATTTAAAACACATATTACTTTCAAATAAAGTAAGATGGATGACAGTTTATTAAATTAATCACATCATGGAAAATTAATAAAAATGAATATTTTTCATATCTGGTAAGAATAATTTTGTAACAAATTAATTGCACAAAGAAACACTTGGTACATTATATTATAATAGCTATACACAAAATGATAAAAAAGTTATATAAAAATAATAAATAGAAATATATATATTAGAGACATCAGCTACTTGAGATTATGTTTTGAATTAACCATATATATAATCATATGACATTTTTACTTTTTAAAGCATATATGGAAATATTTCACTCTTTACATAATATCTATAATTTTGTAATGAGAAAATTCTTTTAATAGAATATTATAAGAAAGGTAACTTTTATCTAAAATAAATAAGAATAGACCCCAAATTTAAATCTTTTTGATAATAATTTTCTTTTGAAATAATACTGCTGCCAAATTCTCTCAACCTCATAAAAGCCCCATGTTGGCTTTGAGGTGTCAGTGATGATAGGGAAAGACTCATGTTTTATCTGTCATTTCCAATCTTTTAATGACAGTGGAAAATGGCTTTCACACTTAGGAGAGATTTCTTGTACAAACAGAGTGTTTATCTGAAGAAAAGCAAAATTTGGCATCAACTGCAAAATCATACACATTTAAGTCATGTTTCCTGCTGGGTCCACTGAAAATATTTACATGAAACATTAAAAAACCAACACTTCAAAAAAGGAACTTGCTTTTATCCCTTCCCTGGAGTAGTTTTGATACTTGAGATTTTAAGAACGCTATAAAAATACTCTTTATCTACACTTGAATATTAATGAGCGCAAGTCACATTTAGGAAAAGAAAGGAAAAGTATCCTACACTGAACAATCTCTGTTTAAGTTCTGCTTTTGTCTTTAAGTATTAGTTTGCATTTTTTTTTTGTTTGAGACCTTGTACTCTTGTATTTTACAGTTGCATTTTCAGTTCAAAAAATGTATGTTTACTAGTTCAAAAAAATAAGTCCATTCTTTGTAAATGAGCATGAATTTAATTCAATCCAAGGAACTTGGATTTTGTGGACTAGAGATGTTTAAGATTCAGTTTTTGATTTTGTAAGTTTAGTTATCTTGGTATCCAGGTAGCTATTGAGGTATTCCTAAGCTCAGCTAAAGTGACACACATAATTAACCATCAAGAGCTCTAACTTCTGTGTTTTATATATATATGCTCATCAAAAAATTTTTTAGGAATCAACAGAGTGGTGAGTCGATACCATCTTACAGTCTTTCTGGAAGTAGAACAAATATACAATAAATTCAGAAGTTATTCTTTAAAAGTAATTTCATCTTTGAATTGCCTTCAAACCTCTTCATACCCATGTACCTCCTTTTTTGTCTTCTAAATTGATAACTTTCAGGAAAGAAAGAAAGGAGCTGTGAGAACAATTCCTCTAACGCTGTAACCAGTGAATCTTTGCTACCCTCCAATCTTGAAAACCCTCATAGAGCCAGATAGCCTGTGTAGTCAGGAAGCAGTGGCCTCAGGCCTTCGTTCCTGGCACTGAGCTGAAGTCTAGGGCTGTGTAGCCAGGATTTACATGAAGTGACAGGATTCTGGCCCGCCTTCTTTCCCGGTATCAGATCCATCCTTTCTTTGCAACTGAAAATGAGCTCAGAGAAATGTTGCCTGCAATTAGCAGTAGTTTAAATGGCCCCAGCACAAGGATTTGCCTCTGTCCACTGAAGTTTCCAAATCACAAAAAGTATTTCGTTAGTTCTTGGTAACAATTTTTCTCCTCTGCTACAACATCAGAGGAGGATTGAATTTGGCTGGGAATCTGAAATTGGTCTGTTTTTAAATGTAAATGAAAATATCAGTTTCTGTCAACTTTGTAACTCAATTACATGTCAGATCAATTCCTCTCTTCAATATTTGGCAGTTGTTTAGAAAATTAGTAAATCATTTAAAAAGAAGTAACAGCATGAAGGAGTGTTCTTTACTTTGTATTCTTAAAATATGAATACATAATTACTTTCATTACAAGGTTCAAAAATGTTTCTTTTATTCCTAATTTTAATTGCTGTTTACTGATTCCAACAAGATAAAAACAGTGGATTTTCAAGGAAAATATTTATAAAATAGGCTGTTATAATAACAGTTTAGTTGATGTGAATATAGAATTTCTCAGTGTTTTCATCAATTATTTTTATTTAGTAAATAAATGTGGAAATCAGTGAAAAGTCAATGAGACATCACTATAGGAATTTAAATTTTAAGTCTTTGTTTCTCAGAATTTGTCATGTCTCAGAATCACCTGAAAGTTTGTTGAAACACAAATCCCAAGGCGTGATACAATTAAGAGAAATCAGTATCTCGTAGTTCTGGAGGCTGGGAATTCCAAGAGCAAGGCACCGGCAGAGTCAGTGTTTGATGAGAGCTACTCTGATTCCAAGACAGTACCTTCTGGTATGTCCTCACATCGCAGGGTGGAAGGGGGCAAAGATGGCCAGGCACCATGGTTTACATGCAGAGGAATGGAAGGGACAGGCAGCTCTCAGAATTGTCTTTGAAAGGGCATCAATATCTTCATAAGGACAAAGAACCTAAGCACCTAACAAAGGCCTGGCCTCTCAATACAATTATCTTGAAGTTTAAGTTCCAATTTCTATTTTGGAGGGGCACATACATTTGAAGACTATCACAGATAAAGAAGAATGTAAAGTGAAGTCGGTGAGAGTCTCAAACTGGGCCCTTTTGAAATATTTTCTAGGGAAATGCATTGAATAGACTTCAAAGAAGTCATTTTAAAGATAATTGGTTACTGATACTTGGCCATAGCTTCAAGAAGACAGTGAGAATTAGAAGTATGGAAACTTTAAGAGCAAATTTCTGTGGTTCAGTTCCAGTTATTGTTAAAGGGACCATCATGGACCGAGTTGTGTCCTCAAAGTTCCTATGTTGCACTTCTGACCCCCAATAAGTCAGAATGTGACTGTACCTGGAGAGAGGGTTTTTTAAGAGATAATTAAAGTAAAATGAGCTCATGTTGTCAGCCTTAATTCACTGTGATTGGTGTCCTTATAGAGGCAAGTATAGGGTGTGCATGCAGACTTGGGAGTAACCAGTCTGAGGACACAATGACAAAGCACCCAACTGCCGGTCAAAGAGAGAGATCTCAGAAGAAGACATTTATCTTGAACTTCTAGCCTCCAGAAAAGATAAATTACTGTTGTCTAAGCGACCCAGTGTGCAGAATTTTGTTATTGAAGCCCCAGAAAACTAATGCTGGGGCAACTGTGTATTCCCACTACATCCTCAGATTGTTTGAGAAACGCAAGAATTTTGTACTTTACTATGTCAACTACTTGATAGAGAGAAAGAGAGACAGAGAGAGGGAGAGAGACAGAGAGAAAGAGAGAGAATGAATTTTCATCCTCTGGTTTACTGCCCAAATACCTATAACAGCTGGGGCTGTGCCTTGCCAAAGCCGGGAACTTAGAGATTGATCCTGGTCTCCCACCTAGGTGTCAGAGGCTCAAGAAATTCAGCCGTCATATGCTGCCACCAAGAGGCATTAGTAGAAATTTGGGTCAGAAGCCAAGCAGCTGAGACTTGAACCAGCACTCTGATATGGGCATTGTAGGTGGTGGCTTGTAGCACCACAGCATACACCCTGAATTCTGTATTTTGTATGAATTCTGAATTTTAGATCTCAGCAACTAAATCAAAATTATATAAAACACTGAAAGAACAAACTGTATAGATAAAATAAAACAGTTTACTCATTGTATATAGGGAGGTCTTAACATATAATTATTATTTAACAAGCATTAGTGTATCTTTGTTTCTCATGTAATAGTAACATTCTGTGGAACTGTTGGTAGTATAGTCACTTTTCTTGGACTTTCCTGGAGGGTGGGGGATAGAAACCATTTTGACTTGCTCTGTTTCTTCTTCTTTTGTTCTTTGAATTTGGAGCTGACCCTGAAACACTGTCTTAACAGGTCTGAGACAGAGAAGTATGGCGATGGAGTCAATTTTGAGAAAAATCAAAAAGAAATTTGAGGTTTGAGATGTAGAGAAATCTTAATCCCTTTGGGGGAGCCCCAACAAACAATAGCAAGACAATTTTTGTACCTCTTTCTAGAGTCCTTGGAATGGACAATTCTCAGAAAGATAAACAGTTATATAGGCTAATTCCTAGTTATCAAATTGCCAAAGCTCAGATAGAATGTTAGGAAAGGTGACTAAGAGATTATCATTTTCTTTACAAGTAGAAAGGAAACACTTAGAAAAACTGCAGACCAATTGTGTATTATGAATTTTTACACAATTCTTATTACTTTAAAATATTTTTATTTATATAAAGGTAACAAATTTGATGTATTTCATAAATATATTTTAAGAGCATAATACTTCCCACCTTACCCTCTCTCCTCCTTCTTTTCTTATTTTTCTTTTAATTTTTACCATGATACACTTCCAATTTACATTATAATCACATGCTTATAATCCACTAAATAAAACATTCAACAAATAGTAAGTAGAAAGTCCCCTCTTTCTCAAGACTACAAACATGATCTGTGAATAATCAAATATAAAGATGTAAATTTTGTTCATGTAAATTAATTTTTTGTACTCTATGTATTAGTTAGCATAGGAAGGAAAGCATATGATAAAAAATTAACAACTTGTGGGCCAGTGTTGTGGTATAGTGAGTGAAGCCATGAACTGCATAGCTGCCATCTATGTGGATACCAATTCGCTTCTGAACTGCCTGGTTTCTGATCCATCTCCCTGCTAATGCCCTAGGTAAAGCAGTGAACTATATCCCATGTTTGGGCACTTGCTATCCACATGGGAGACTCAGATAAAGATCCTGGCTACTCCTGGTCCGGCACCAGCTGTTGCAGCAATCTGCGGAGTGAACCAACCTATGGAAAAGCTCAAGCTCTGTCTGTCTCTCCCTGACTCTGTAACTTTGAATTTAAAAATAAATAAATCTTAAAAGAAACTAGCAACTCAGATGGAGCCATGTATTGAGAGGGCTCAGAATTTGCTACTTCAAAATATGTCACCTTGGCATACTGAGTATTTTAAATTGAAGGAATTTGGGGAAGCCATAGAAGCAGTGAGGGCTCCCTGACATTCTCCTGCTCTTCTTTTCCAAAGCAACTCATAAAAACCAAGAATGAATTTTCTGAGGCAAGTCATAAGCGAGGAACCCACTCTCTAATCACAGTAAAGAACAAAAACATGGAGAAGAAACAGTTCTTGCTAAGTTCCCCCCAGTTTACTATCTTCAGATTATATATCCTTTGCCCAATCATACTTTTCTTTGATTCTCCTCTATTTATACAATCTACACCTAAAAACAGGCAAGTTTCTCTTTTTTGGTATCCTTTTTTTTTTCTGAAAACTCCATTTCATGTAAAACTTACATGAGATAAATTTGTGTGCTTTTCTTCTTTCAAATAAGGTAGAGGGTAGATTTAAAAAATGATATGGGAAAAGCAAGATATGTTATACGCAGGAATCTCAGGATAAGCTCAGTTGAAATTTGAAGCATTTTTCCTTTGAATAGGAAAAAAGGATAACAACTAAGAGTAATTAGACATCAAAATCTCTACTGTTTACTACCACACTGCAAGCTTAAAGATTTAATCTCTCCCTGGGCTTCACTTCGCTGAAAACTTGGAAAAGGGGAAAAGTTCTATTTCCTGTTGCAATGATGCAATGGAATCTCATTAGAATGTGACTAAAACTTTCTTTGACTGAAACTTGAGTAAAATAGTTACTTTTACTTTATTATTTCATCACTTTTTTTTTTTTTTTTTTTGACAGGCAGAGTGGACAGTGAGAGAGAGAGACAGAGAGAAAGGTTTTCCTTTGCCGTTAGTTCACCCTCCAATGGCCGCTGCTGCCGGCATGCTGCGGCCAGCGCACCGCGCTGATCCAATGGCAGGAGCCAGGTACTTCTGGTCTCCCATGGGGGTGCAGGGCCCAAGTACTTGGGCCATCCTCCACGGCACTCCCGGGCCACAGCAGAGAGCTGGCCTGGAAGAGGGGCAACCGGGACAGAATCCGGCGCCCCGACCGGGACTAGAACCAGGTGTGCCAGCGCCGCAAGGCGGAGGATTAGCCTAGTGAGCCACGGCGCCGGCCCATTATCACATGTATATTTTAAAACAAGTGTCTCATGAAAGAAATGAAACATTTTACTAGACATAAAGATATGTGTGATATCCCATAGTATTTTCAATTTTGTTTCATCTTTCAAAAATACTGCACATAGTCACCAAATTGATTTTCTAAGCTTCTGTGTGGGTTGTAACCCAGAGCTTAAAAACTTAGGACATTAAAAAGTTTCTTTAAAAACTTAGGCTAATGTAAGAACCCAAAAAGAGGACATATTCTGGTAGTTTCATTTTACTCTGTGCAAATCTGTGAAACTATTCTGAGTAAAAGGGTGGATGTGCAGTGTTAAGGTTCATTAATTAATTTAGTCAATACATATTTATAGAGGGCATACAGTATTCCAGGTACTGTTCTATGTGGTCATAGAAATGAATGAAATTGTCAGTATCTCTGTCATGAAGCTTATTTCCAGAAAAGAAGCTACAAATAACAAGTAAAGCAATAACATATCGACAGATCATATAAAATGTAAAGAAAATTCAGCCTCATGAGGAAATCAAGAATGAGTGGTTTGTGGGGCACTTAAGGAAAGGCATTGAAGGGAAAGAGTCATGGGAAGATAAGTCTGGTAAACAATGCTAAAGACAGGAGGATGAGCTGCAAAATCTTTAAGGCAAGAATGAATCTGTTGTGCTTGAAGAGAAAGAAGACAGTCAAGAGTCTAATATGGTAGCAGATAAAATGGGAGACACATAGGAAAAAATGGCATAGTATCTTTCAAGGTTATGTAACTACATATATAATTACATTGATATATAATTTAAAGAAGTGTGAGGAAAGCCACAGCAGGGTTTAGAGGAGAAGGGTGGAAAGAACAATCATAAATTTTAAAGTTTACTCTGATTGCTTTGACAATTATCAACTTTAGTAGTAGACAAAAATGAAGGTAAGGAGGACAATTCAGAGGTCTTCACCCCATTATTGTTTATAGATAAAGGTACCTTTTATTAGTGTGGAAAATGATTCAGGATATATTTTTTAAGATAAAATTGAGATGATTTTATATTGTCTTGAATAGTGGTGCTATAAGAGAATGAGAAAAATAACAGACATCAGGTTGCTTGGCTAAAATAGCTGAGTATATTGTTATATTCAACACTAAAGTAAGACATCAATAATGAAAAAAATTAGTGGATGGCATTGTAGGATAGAGGGTAAAGCCACGGCCTCCTGTAATGGTGGCAACCTAAATGGGTGCTGGTTCAAGTCCTGGCTGCTCCACTTCTGATCCAGCTCCCTAATAATGCACATGAGGAAGCAGTGGAAGATGACCCAAGTGCACCCGTGTGTAGGGCCCTGGACCTATGTGTAAGAACTGGAAGAAGTTCCTAGCTCTTGCTTCAATCTGGCCCCACCCTAACCACTGTGGTCATATGGATAGTGAACAAATGGATGGAAGATTCTCTCTCTCTCTCTCTCTCTCTCTCTCTCTTTCTCTGTCTCTCCCTGTAACTGATATCTTTAAAATAAATAAAACAAATCTTTAAGAAAAGAAGAATGAAAAATGTCTGGAGGGAAAGTCAAGAGCTCTGTTTTGGACAGAATAAGCGTTGGAAGTCTAAAACAGTTGCACAATGCTGTTGAGTGGGCAGTTGTTTATATAGGGCTCAATATTAGGAGAATATATGTAGCTAGAGATTTATACTGAACTTATAGATGACATTTTAAACCATGTAATTAGATAACAATAACTCATTAAGTAGAGAAGATAAAGAGGAGATGACTCCCAGGACAGGATCCTAGAATATCTTATATTTAGCATTCAGAATAAAGAAGTAAGGCAAGTTATCACAATGAGAAGGAACTATGCATAAAGCAGAAAGAAAGACTGGAGAATACCATGTTCTAGAAGCCAAGTGAGGAAAATGTTTGAAGAGTATGCTCACTGTGTAAAGTGTTATTGGGAAGTCAACAAGGACTAAGATTTGTCATTTGAATTGGGCAAAACAACAGTCTCTTGTGACAAGTGTAACTTTAGTGAATTTGTAGGCAAAAAAGCCTAAAGAGTGTACGTTCAATGGAAAGGTGAGATGAAGAGAAGAAAACAAAGCATGGTGAAATTTTGAAAAGTTTTGCTATAAAATATAGCACAGAAATAATCATATATTTGCAAAAACTTCATGAAACTCCTATTCTAGGTATTCTGGTTTATTTTGATAAAGCAGATTATGGTAGATGTGCATTCTGGTGGACATACTTCAGTTGGAAAGGCTAAATTGTCACAGAAAAGGGGATAATGAATTTGAGAATTATGTTCTTGCACAAGTACATACATATGAATCAGTATACATATGAGAGGATCAACCTTAGATTGTAAAGTAGTGTTCATTAATTGTAATAGAGAGGAAGACAAATCTTTTGGCACAGATGAAAAATTCCTGGCTAGATTTGATAGTGGACAGATTAGATGCTTCATTTATCATGATTTCCATTTTATCAGTAAATAAGAAGGCTATGAGTCAACAATGAGAAGGAAAGAGGATGAATTAACTAGAAGCTTTCCCGGGAACTAATGAGTTCTTGTTTGCAGCTTGAGGTCATATATTCAAGTACTGAAGTGTATGGCTATGTTTTCACTCCAATTACATTGAGAAGAGCACATGAAGAGTTAATTTTTTTTTTCAGATGAATAAGACCTGCAGGGGAGGGGCATGCAGACAAAGGAAGTGAAGTGTGAAAGTTAAAAAGGTTTGTAACTGAGTAGTTTTCATGATGACTACAGAATAAAAACTAGTGAGTGAGAGTGTTAAGGAGTTGGTAGAGTTCATGGTAAGTCAAATAGATAATAAGGTCCATGATTTGAAATAAATATGAAACTAAATAATAATTGTAGTGTGGTGGATGGAGAAAGACAGTTGGGGTTTTTCTCAGAGAATTTTTTAAAATTTGGAGGTGGTAAAGCTATAGATAATACTAATATCTAGTCTATATCCATGGAAATAAGTAGCTAAGTGTAGGGAAAATAGAGTGAATTGAGACTATCAAAGAATGGAATCATCAAATTGCTGCGTGTATCATCTCTGTAGAAGTTTAAGTCAGCATGGGTAATAGTGAC